>NW_028270146.1:8031711-8365639 GCF_037043375.1 Chiloscyllium plagiosum
AAATGATACTCTGCTAAAGTTTTTTGGGATGATGGATATCCTTGGAAAATTGAGGGACTGAGCTTTGTGGGAAGGGAGAGGCGATGCAGGGGAGTGTGGATGTTCTTGGAAGAAGTGAAGTGCTGATGAAGTGGATCTGCGTTCTGAAATGTTGCAAACCCCTCAGTAATTTTTCAAAGATTATTACTTGTTTCTCTGTCAAGTTGTGGATCTCTATCTTGTAGAAGCTTCAACTGGGAAGTTAGTCACTAACTAGCTTATCAAGAGGTCACTAGGATTGTGTCACATTGGATTTAGGACAAACTCTTGCTGAAGTTGATCTTGAGTCTGTACTGTTTGGATTCGACCAGTTAAGGGATGCTAAATCTCCTCTCCATCTGCTGATATCCCAGTGATCTCCTTGCCACTGTTTCCGGGATGAAGGTACTTTAAGACATAATAAGAATACTTTGCTTGGCATGTAATTTGAGAGTTTATTGGTCTGTTACTGGTAACTGAACACCTTTTTGGTGTTCCTGGCTCCAATTAAAACCCAACCCACTTCTTGCCATTGGAAGGGGAGAAGTTGGGGTTGGAGATGTGACTTTCTTTTTTAAATAAAAAAAAAAGTCACAGTCGTTGATAGCCCGCAGTACGTCGAAACCCTGGCCTTGCAGAAGGAAGAAAATTGTTCTTGAAACACACAGCACTGCATCAGAACCAGAGGAGAGATGAGCAGAATCTTTCAATGCTCTTCAAACTTGGTGTGAACAGATTAGCTAGTAATTTTCAGCAGGGCGTTGAGCAGATACTTAAAAAGGAAATGTTGCAGGCTTATGAGGCAAGGGGAGAGGAAGTGGGACTAATTGGATAATTGGTGCGATGTACCAAATGGTCTCCATCTGTACTGTATGAGCGTATGAAATAGCAATCCTCCAGTGTTCTGTTGTGCAAGCATTGGAATGTGTGGAGAGTGTCGGATTTTGTTCGTATCTTACCTCGCGTGCCGCAATGTGTCGTACTCACTAAGTGGAAGGAAAAATTGGGCTCCACCCAGAAAGCAAGACCCGCTGCTTCCTTGTGACTCACTGATATTTCTTCATAAATGGCAGTGATTGCAGAGGCTGAGTGGGATGGCTGCGTCAGTATTAACCACAGGGCTGCTGTCATCAACTTCTTACTGTCATTGGTACAACCACTGTCTTTAATAACAGGGGAATGGGTGCCTTGGAGAGATCCTCCAGGCTGTCATTGCCTCCTTTTTGGGTGGGGGCTTCAACTATCATTCTGAAAGTGCTGCAGCTATGTGGTTTATAACTTGATTTGATCCTAAGCTCAGGTTATATTCAGTAAACTTTCTCCAGTTTACATTGTTTTCTGAAAAGTGAACATTTACGATGTCATGGAAAACATTGGGATCTGTCAATGAATCTGACCGTCCCCGTTGCGTTCAGCTTTTGGTCATTTGCCCACTTGTTTGCCTGAGTTTTCTGCATTGTTCCCCAGCTTTTAGTCTGCTCAAAGGTTACCCACTTTCCAATAATTGAGAGCAGACCCAATTGCTGCGCTAACATGCTGAGTATCTGATCTGGTGGCTTTTATCCCTGCAGCAGTTTACCAGCTTGCTGTCCAGCTCAGTCAAGGACAGGTATGCTCCTGGGTCCTGTGGCATTCTTGTTGTGTTTGTGTTTTCTGGGAAGCGGGTTGAAAGGAGTGGGGTGCACCGTTAATATCAGCGTTGTATGTAGTAACTTGTGTAACGATACTGTGCCTTTGAGATGTGTTCTGTTCTGTTTCTTGTGCAGAGGGGTTTTGTCACAATACTGCTGAACTATCTCCTTTACACAGGGAGTTGGTAAACATCTTTGAGTTCACTTTGAGTATTTTTTTAAAGTAAGAGAAAAGAATTGTGAGTGGGCATGGTCAGTCTCACACAGATTCACAAGAAAGCTTTAGTTTCATTTTCAGTGGGTTGAGTGGGTTTTTCTGGGTGCTGGAGTGGAAACCTTGAGTTCACTGTTGCTAGAGTGAGTTTCTCTTAAACATCAAAAGAAACAGTTTGTTTCTTTCGATGGGACTGGAGAGAGGCAGCACATGAGAATAATAACTGCTGCTGAATTGCCTTTGCCAAAGGTGTGTTAATGGATGCTGCCTACATTGGAACAGTTGATGATTAGTTGTTACATAATACATTATTTTGTTAAGTATTTTAATAGAGTAAAGTTATGCCAGTTTTTCTTTTTGTATTTTATCTGTGTTGTAAGAATAAAATGTGTTTTGATTGAAGTTTAGAGGTGGACCAATGTAGTCCTATCTGGAACACAGTACCTTACACTCTACTTGTAAACAAAGTCTAAATGCTAAGGTCTAGGCTATCTCCATAATATACTTTGGGGAGGGGGTCTGGTGTGGTTGCCTGAGAGGCCAGGTAAAATTCATCTACTGTGTAAGCCTAACTCAGTGTTATAATTCAATTATTTGGGATAGTTAAGGTCTTTTCCGCAGGGTAGGGGAGTCCAGAACTAGAGGGCATAGGTTGAGGGTGAGAGGAGAAAAGATATAATAGGGGCAACTTTTTCACACAGAGGGTGGTGTGTGTATGGAATGAGCTGCCAGAGGAAGTGGTGGAGGCTGGTACAATTGCAACATTTAAAAGGCATCTGGATGGGTATATGAATAGGAAGGATATGGGCCGGGTGCTGGCAGGTGGGACTAGATTGGGTTGGGATATCTGGTCGGCATGGACGGGTTGGACCGAAGGGTCTGTTTCCATGCTGTACATCTCTATGACTCTACTTGTGGGGCTACCTAGTTGATGCTTCTATGGTAGGGACCCTGGGCCATTCAATCTGGATGCTGGCGATAAAGGAAATTTCGGGGGCTTTTTCTTATGCTGTATTTTGATTGGTTGCTAAGGGAAATCTGGGGACACTAGCAAAAGAGCCAAAAATCCCAAAGAACTGTGGGTGCTGGAAATCAGAAACAAAACCCCCACCCCCAGAAATTGCTGGAGAAACTCAGGTCTAGCAGCATCCGTGGAGAGAAAACAGAGTTAACGTTTCAGGTTCAGTGACACTTCCTCAGAACTCCATGAATTGTTTGCCAAGGACTGAGCACATTTTAACTGGGAGCAAAGATGTTTGTCAGTGAATTGGCAGGAAGTTTTATAGGAAGTTAAGTTCTGTATTGATCAGCAATCTTCTGTTGAGTCGAATAGGTTTTTTAGACTCCTCCAGTCGTAATTCCCAATTTGTAGTCAGTTGAATCTTAACTAGAAGACTTTGGCTGTGAAGTCTTTTCAGTACATCATGAGGTTATAGAGGATGCCACAGGGATGCAAGCTCTTCAATGTGGACGTATTGGAGGCTCTGTCAGGCTTAAAAAACACAAATCCCCTGGCCTGGGTGAATTGCATCCCGTACTGCTATGGGAGGCGAGGCAGGAAGTACTTAACTTAGCCTTGGGCAACCGTGCAAACTCCACCCAGATGTTCTCCCCTTGTCTGAGTGGGTTTCCTCTGGGTGCTCCAGTTTCCTCCTGCAGACCAAAGATGTGGAGGTTACGGTGGATTGGCCATTCCAAATTACCCCATAGTGTTCAATGATATGCAGATAAGGGTGAACTGGCCATTCCAAATTACCCCATAGCGTTCAACGATGTGCAGGTTAGGGTGGAATGGCCATACTGCATTGCCCTATAGTGTCCAGTGATGTGCACGCTAATTGGATTAGCCATGGGAAGTGCAGGGTTACAGGGATAGGGTAGGGGACTGGGTCTGGGATGCTTTTCGGAGGATCTTTGTAGACTGGATGAACTGAATGGCCTGCTTACACACTGTAGGGATTGTGGAGTAGCAGGAGACCACAATCGGGCTGGAAGGGAGAAGCTGTGCAGGGAGCTTGCTACCCAGTAACCTGCGCTAGGGGAGAGGACTGTCTGGAATATGGGCACGGTTATGATCGTCTGCGGTTCACCACTTGGTTGAATAGTCAATCTTCTTCCAGATGCTGACCTGTTCCTCACCCACATCCCCACCCCCCCAAAAAAAAATTCTCATACATCCTCAGTGATCCACTCGGAGGATGAGAGAGTGACCCAGGGAGCTATAGGATGCTCACTTTGTGCTCTGCAGCGATGTGTAGTAAGGAGTTAGCAAGCAGTCGGTGCAAGTGTTGTGTTGGAGCCCGGGCTGTTCGGCTGTTGCAGTGTGTGTGTAGTGCTGGCGCGAACTAACTGTGTCGCGGGAAAGGCTGCAACTTAATCCGATAAAGGTCACTGAGTGGGTCTCCAGCCACCTGTTGAGATCCTTTCTGACTTCAGCAGCCAAATGTTTAACTAAAGCTGCGAAGAGTTGGAATGTTTACATTCAGAAAAGCTCAAGATCATTAATTTCCTAAGCTCAAGACCCATTTGAGGTGACATTCAGGCCTTAAAAGGGAAATTTAGGGGAGTCTGCTCTGCCATAGCCTCTTGTATTGCCCAGTCTAAACCCTACTCCACCATCCAATATTCTTCAACCCTTGTTCAGGAACAAGCGGTTACTTTTCCTGCAGCAGTGTGTTGCCAGTTACACAAAATCCTCTCTCTCTCTCTGTGACTATAAGCATTTATACCCGACTTGGTGATGACTTCCTGAAATAATTTCGACTTTCACGCAGACAGCTGTGAACATGTGGTATGAGGTGCAAGAATGTGCAGTGATGTCAGTCCCTAATCTGCACCTTGTGGTTAATTTTAAATCGCATTTCTGTCAAGCTCTGTCCAGTTTTTATGCTGGGAACATGCAGCTTGAATGGAATATTCAAGACAATTTTCATTCCGTTGCTGACACCATATCTTGGAAATTTTAAGGTTTGTTCATTTAAAAAGGACAGTGAGATGTGAACGGCTTTTTGGATTGCTTGTGTGCATCTCCGTCAGGGATTCAGTAGGAAAGGGGAGCTGTTTGTAATTTCCTTGTAATTTAGTTCCTCACTTGCTTGTTTAAATGGGAGTGTGTAACCTTTGACTCTTCCGGCTGTGCGCTATTTAATTGCAGGGGGCATCTATGATTCCCAAATCAGTTGAACCGACAGATTTTCAGTGTAGCGTTTTGAAAACCTAAATGGATTACAGCACAGAAGGAGGCCATTTAATCTGTGTGTCCATGTTGAATTCTTGTCAAGTTGCTCTGACAAGTCCCATTGCCACACCTTTTCTCCAGAGCCTTGTAAACCTTTTCCTTCTTGTGAATCTTTTTTTTTTGCACTCTCTCCAATGCCCTCACATCCTTCTCAAAGTGCTTAGTTCAGAATTGGACGCACTGTTCCAACTGCAGCCAAACCAGTGCCTTACAAAGGTTTGCCCTGATGTGGCGATGCTGGTGTTGGACTAGGGTGGACACAGTCCGAAGTCACACGACACCAGGTTATAGTCCAACAGGTTTATTTCAAATCACAAGTTTTCAGCACAGTGCTCCGAAAGCTCAAATAAACCTGTTGGACTATAACATGGTGTCATATGACTTCGGACTTTTTACAAAGATTCGGAAAAGTTTCCATTTTACGTGCTCACTGCCCCTATTTGTAAATCCCAAGATACCTTTCTCCTTATTAATTGCCCTGCTACGTTCTACAATCTGTGCACAGATATGCCCAGTTTTTCTGCACCTGCACCCTCTTCAGAATTGTATCCTTTATATTCCTTTGTCTCATTTTTCCTTCCGAAATGTATCTTTTCACTCTTCAGTCATGTAGTTATAAAAAGTGATGGCATTAGCTTCTAAAAGATTCAGAGAATTTCGTCTCATAGACACCCTACAGTGTGGAAGCAGGCCACTTGGCCCAACAAGTCCACACAGATCCTGACAGGGTAGTTTCCCTGATTTTTCAAGCCAGCGTTTATTTATTCTTTATTATTGCACCAGTTAGAAGTGCCGCTGTCGGAGGTAATGGATTAGCATGGACTGAGGATTGGTTCACACACACAAGACAGAGTCAGGCTTAATGGGTCTTTTCCAGGTTGGAGAGATGTAACAGCCGGAGTGTCGTATGGTTCAGTTCTGGAACCCTGACTACTTGCTGTCCGTGTGAATGACTTGGTGGAGGGGCAGAGTGTAACGTATCTAAATTTGTTGATGATACAAAAAAGAGGTGGGAGGGCATATTGTGGTGAGGCCTTCAGGAATCTGTTAACGGGTCTGGGCAGGTTAAGTGACTGGGCCAAACCTGGGCAGCTGGAGTTTAATGGAGGGAAGTGAGCTGGGACGCACTGTGGTAGGAAGAATCAAAAGGCAGACGATTATTTAAATGGAGAAATACTAAAAAAAAGGGCACCCAGGAATCTGGGCGTTCTTAGGCATACAATACAAAAGGTTAGGATGCAAGTAATTAAGACAATGGAATTTTTGCCTTTTCACACAATCATAGAATCCCTGTGGGGTGGAAAAAGGCCATTCGGCCCGTCGAGTCCAAACCCACCCTCCGAAGAGTATCCCACCCAGACCCAGCTCCTTACCCTATCCCCCAACCGTGTATTTGTCCCATGGCTAACCCCCCTGGCCTACACATCCCTCAACACTATGAGCAAGTGAAGCATGGCCAGTCCACCGAACCTGCACATGTTTGGACTCTGGGAGGTAACCGGAGCACCCGGATAAACCTGTGCAGACACTGAGAGAACGTGCTATAGAAATGCAAGATTTCTTCACCTGTGTGATACTTACTTCAAAGGTTTTCCTGGGACCAAGAATGAAGGTGAATTTGAGCCAATGGTGCTAAACACCCTTTGGCTTATGATGCGTCTTTGCCAGTGTTTGTTTCTGAATAACTATTTAAACCTCTGCCATTCCAGCAATTCAGTTTGAAAATTATAAATAGTGACTGACAGAAATGGCCAGGACAACGATTAAAGGTTTTTTGTGATTGTCAGTGGTCTGGCTGTATATCCGTGTTGGTTGAATAATGACCCTGTAGCACTATGAGAGAATGAATAAACCCAGCATTGTGTCACATCTTCTGTGTGGGTGCCCGTGAGCAGCTTACAGCCAGTTCTGCCTTTTATGTTGAAGTTCAGGAAAAGGCAGAAGCCAATTTGCGCACAGCAAGCTCCCATAAACGATACAGTCCCGAAACGTTGACTTCCCCTCCTCCTGATGCCGCCTGGCAAGCTGTGTTCTCCCATCCTCCTGCCTGTCTACCCATAAACAGCAAGCTGACTCAATGAAAGATAAATATTCTCATCAGGCATAACTCCTATTCAGACAAGAACAGTACGATGGGACCTTTTAATGTTCCTCCAGTGGGGAATTAGGATTGTTTTAATCTGAAAAAGCAACAGATCTGACTGTGTGGGTCTTCCATTTGATTAGAGAGTCAGCCTGGATTGGTTTCCGCCCACACTCTTTCCTCAAAGTGGAGAGTGGTGAATGTTGTGCCCCTGTTCAAAAAAGGGAGTAGGGATAACCCCGGGAATTACAGGCCAGTTAGTCTTACTTCGGTGGTAGGCAAAGTAATGGAAAGGGTACTGAGGGATAGGATTTATGAGTATCTGGAAAGACACTACTTGATTAGGGACAGCCAGCACGGATTTGTGAGGGGTAGGTCTTGCCTTACAAGTCTTATTGAATTCTTTGAGGAGGTGACCAAGCATGTGGATGAGGGTAGAGCAGTGGATGTAGTGTACATGGATTTTAGTAAGGCATTTGATAAGGTTCCCCATGGTAGGCTTATGCGGAAAGTCAGGAGGCATGGGATAGAGGGAAATTTGGCCAGTTGGATAGAAAACTGGTTCACCGGTCGAAGTCAGAGAGTGGTGGTAGATGGTAAACATTCAGCCTGGAGCCCAGTTACAAGTGGAGTTCCGCAGGGATCAGTTCTGGGTCCTCTGCTGTTTGTAATTTTTATTAATGACTTGGATGAGGGAGTCGAAGGGTGGGTCAGTAAATTTGCAGATGATACGAAGATTGGTGGAGTTGTGGATAGTGAGGAGGGTTGTTGTTGGCTGCAAAGGGACTTAGATATGATGCAGAGCTGGGCTGAAGAGTGGCAGATGGAGTTCAACCCTGTCAAGTGTGAGGTTGTCCATTTTGGAAGGACAAATAAGAATGTGGAATACAGGGTTAACAGTAGGGTTCTTAGTGAGGTGGAGGAACAGAGGGATCTTGGGGTCTATGTTCATAGCTCTTTGAAAGTTGCCACTCAGGTGGATAGAGCTTGTAAGAAGGCCTATGGTGTATTAGCGTTCATTAACAGAGGGATTGAATTCAAGAGTCGTGAAGTGATGTTGCAGCTGTACAGGACCTTGGTTAGGCCACATTAGGAGTACTGTGTGCAGTTCTGATCGCCTCACTTTAGGAAAGATGTGGAAGCTTTGGAGAGGGTGCAGAGAAGATTTACCAGGATGTTGCCTGGAATGGAGAATAGGTCGTACGAGGATAGGTTGAGAGTGCTAGGCCTTTTCTCATTGGAACGGCGAAGGATGAGGGGTGACTTGATAGAGGTTTATAAGATGATCAGAGGAATAGATAGAGTAGACAGTCAGAGACTTTTTCCCCGGGTACAACAGAGTGTTACAAGGGGACATAAATTTAAGGTGAAGGGTGGAAGGTATAGGGGAGATGTCAGGGGTAGGTTCTTTACCCAGAGAGTGGTGGGGGCATGGAATGCGCTGCCTGTGGGAGTGGCAGAGTCAGAATCATTGGTGACCTTTAAGCGGCAATTGGATAGGTACATGGATGGGTGCTTAAGCTAGGACAAATGTTTGGCACAACATCGTGGGCCGAAGGGCCTGTTCTGTGCTGTATTGTTCTATGTTCTATGTTCTAAAGTGATTTCCTCCTAAGAACTGGTGCGAGAATAGACATAGGGTGTCTCAGTTATGAGCGTCTGACTTATAAGCCATTCAGGGGTGGAATTTTAAAGACTTGACGTACGAACGTTTCCTGTTCTTATGATTGACTGTACCCGTGTTGCAGTGTGTTCTGACCTGTGTACAGATTGACTTGTAAACTGACTCTAGAATGGAACCCATTCACAGCTTGTACGTCATTGAGAGTGTTGGGGCCCACATGGTGCAAACCTTGCTCCCCATGTCCACCACTCCTTTAATGTTGTTCTCTCTGACCCAGTAGGTTGGACACTTGGATTTTAACACCCTGGCCTAAAGGAGGAATATGGAAAAAAGGCATATTTGTCAAACGTTTGTAAATTGCACTCACTAATTCACAATTTTCAAAGCTTTGACAAAACATTTTTATTTTCGCTCAGCGGTACTCAAGCTCTGTACTCGCAAATGGCTGGGTCACTAAAGGAATTAGAATCCTGCCTTCACAAAACAAAGGAAAGATGTGGGATAAGGTGAAGAGCCAAGGCCTTTTACCTAGGGTAGGGGAGTCGACAGCTAAAAGGTGAAGGTTTAAAAGGGTCCTGAGAGGTCTGCGTGGCTGTGTCAGACAAAGGGTCTGTTTCCATGCTATATGACTACTGGTTTTCAGAAGGGAATTAGATCATACTTAAAAGTAGAGAAACATTGTAAGACTGCAGGAAAAAGCGCAGGAATATGGGACGAATTGAGATCAGTATTTCAGAGGGCAAAACTGAAGATTGCAGATGCTGGAAATCAGAGTCTAGATTAGAGTGGTGCTAAAAAAGCACAGCAGATCAGGCAGCATCCGAGGAGCAGGAAAATCGACATTTCGGGCAAAAGCCTTTCATCAGGAACAGAGGCAGGGTGCCTCCGGGGTGCAGAGATAATTGCAGGCTTCCTGCCTCTATCCTGATGAAGGGCTTTTGCCCGAAACGTCGATTTTCCTGCTCCTCGGATGCTGCCTGACTTGCTGTGCTTTTCCAGCATCACTCTGATCCAGACATCAATAATTCAGATAGAAGAAAGTGAGGTCTGCAGATGCTGGGGATCAGAGCTTAAAAATGTGTTGCTGGAAAAGCGCAGCAGGTCAGGCAGCATCAAAGGAACAGGAGAATCTACGTTTCGGGCATAAGAAGGGCTTATGCCTGAAACGTCGATTCTCCTTCTCCTTTGATGCTGCCTGACCTGCTGCGCTTTTCCAGCAACACATTTTTAAGCTAAGAATCAATAATTCAGAGTCAGCACTGGCATAACGGCCAATTGACCTCCTCTGCTGTGAAGTCCTTAGAGATGTGGAGTTGCTATTTTCAAGTTTCTGGTGATACACTGCTGATGGACCAAAGGCAGATTATTATTGCAAACATGCTGTAAAGGAGAAAGGGTATCACTCGAACAAAGACACAGTGGATTTGTAGATTCGTATAGTGCTGAAAAGGCCATTCGGCCCACCACCAAGTGTTGGTGCTGAGTCTGAATGTGAAAAGGGATCATTGTTTAGCTTGTCCAGCTGTCCCATGAAGTCCTCAGAGGTACTTCTGCTATGTGTGAAGTAGAATTGAATTTGGTTTGAGTGTCCCTCACGGTGGTCTCTGGTCTGGAATATGTATGTATTTGTTCCTGCCGATACTCGGTGCTACAATCACACCATTGAGCTGCTTTGGTAGGTCTTCGAAACAGCAGGCTTTCCCCACACGCCAGAGCAGCATGTCTCTCTCTCTCTCTCTCTTTTATAGTGGAGGAAGTGCTGAGTTGTTGAGCACAGTGACATTAAGAATTAAAGATCGAAAAGAGTTGGATGTCATCAGTTTCTTGACGTGTTAATTTCCTTGTGACATGCATCAGCCTGAGAATGAAAGAGCTCAGGATGGGCCGGGAGCTGGTTTGGGAAGGACATTTGGTTCATTAAACCTGCTTCCTGTGAAATTTCTCCTTGACCTCTTGAGGTAATCTGCTGAAACTCCGGCACATCAATCTAATGTTACAGCCTTGCATTATTTAAGCTTGACTGGTAGTATTCTCCAGATATTTCCATTATATTAACAGAACAGGCACCGTGTTCTGTCTAAGTACACATGGATCCACATGGCAGTAACATGGTTTCAATTTGGGTGACAGCTGTGCTTATTCCTTCATCTTGTACAGTCTCGATGCAGGTTCCCAGCCTGTTGGATTCCAATCTCCTGAGGGAATTCTACAGTGTTTGTGACAGAAAGTTTAAACTAAAGTTAGCGGCTTAATGCATGGAGACGTGTTTAAATATTTTAACTGAAGCTGTACTTGATGCAATCTCAATTTTTTTTAAAATCTGAAAACTTTCTATTTGCTGAAATTCGTTGCTGATTAGTTTGACAAAGTAAAATAAAACAGGGCAGTTTGACCCTGGTATTCTAACAGTAAATGCGGCTAATGGCCAATGTTGTCTTCCTGAGTGTGATTCTATAGCTAATCCGTGCAAAAATATATTTGTGAACCCAGCAAATATTTCCACTAAGTGAATTTGACAGTTTTAAAGGGGAAAAATAAAATTCCTCAAATGTGGGTGACTTTTATAAAAAAGAGCTTTAGTTTGCATAAACTGGTTTATCTGCACCCCCCCCCCCCAGCTTAGTTGCCAAAGGTAATTGAATAGTCCTGCCTTTGATATCGCACTTGAATGTAGCTAGTCAAGCCAATAAACTTCTGAAGCGTGCTGACTGTAATTGACTCTGGAGTTTATTGTAAAAGGATCCCTTACACAGCAGAGAGATTAGGAGCCTCCCACCTGTTGCCTTTTCAACATTTTCTTAACCTATCTCCTGCTACCCCCCAGAACTCCTTCCATTGCTTGCTTCAAAGAATCGGGTTTGTTATTTGAAACTTTAATACGTGTTCCCTGAACATTGGACTCTGGGAATTCTCTTTTCTCTGGATTATAGCTCAGTGTACTGACTGTCTAAAACAGAAATGAAGGATTTAACTAATCGTGCTAGTATTAGGTGTAGAGATGACAGCTGTCTCTTAATGTCTTTAGAAATTATTCTATCCTCCACAAAGCAAGCTTCTGTATCTTTGTAAAGCATGAAGTTGGAAGCCCTTGAACCTTCAGTTACGTTTTCCTGCATGTTTTTTTTTTCCTTCTCTCATCCTGCCCCACAGCTTCAGGTTATGAATCTTCCATTTCCAAAAATTGCCACGCAGATCAACCTTCGATTTGAAACTGAATTCTATTTTAAAATGTTTCTGTCACTCCTGATCTACTGTAAGGGCTGTGAGTCAGGGAAAGATTTGGTATTGCTATTTCCCAGCACAATCTTGACTATGTTTCTGTTTATAGTCAAAGGGGGTGGTGCTGGAAAAGCACAGCAGGTCAGGCAGCATCCGTGAAGCAGGAGAGTTGATGTTTCGGGCATAAGCCCTTCATCAGAGCTTATGCCTGAAACGTCAGTTCTCCTGCTCCTTGGATGCCGTCTGACCGGCTGTGCTTTTCCAGCACCACTATTTTCAACACTGACCTTCAGCATCTGCAGTCCTGACTTTCTCCTATGGTTGTGTTTCTATTTGTGTATGGGAGAAAGAGAGGCAGAGACTGCACACCCGCCTTCAAGTTGGGGTGGGGAGATCAGTTTATGAACATCCTGGTTTCTGATCGTGTAAATCTCTGACCAACTTTGAAGAAAGGGTGCTGACAGACATTTCTAAGTTGAGTTGGTGGTGTGTGTGTATTGCTAGTATTGGGATGAGATGACTACGGTGTAAGTAACAAAAAGAACAGTGGAATCTCATGAACTCAACTAGAGATCTGGATTAGTGACCAATCCTTTCATCAGGAAATGAGAAATCAAACAAATATGCACGTTGGCTGGGAGTTCCTGAGATTGTAGAGTCCTACAGCACAGAAACAGACCCTTTGGTCCAACCAGTCCATGCCAACCATAACCCCAAACTAAACTAGTCCCAGCTGTCTGCACTTGGCCCATATCCCTCCAAACCTTTCCTGTTCATGTACTTATCCAAATTTCTTTTAAACATTGTAACTATACCCTCATCTACCGCTTCCTCTGGCAGTTCATTCCACACACAAACCACTCTGGGGAAAAAAGGTGCCCCTCCTGTCCTTTTTAAATCGCCTTCAAAATATGCCTCCTAGTTTTGCACACCCCCACCCTAGGGCAAAGACTCTTATCTCTGCCTGTCATGATTTTATAAACCTCAATAAATAGCACAGTCCCTTTAGTAATGCAGGAAACACAGCAGCCCATAGGATGCACATAGCAGGCCTGTACAAAAGCCAATCATAAGACCAGGTCGCTTGTTAGTGGTATTTGATATTGACCACAGAATCAGGGCTGTCGGGGTGGAAACATCCTCTGTCTCCTCGGAATATTGCTGTGGGATGTCCCTCTTCCACCTCAGAGGACAGGCAGGTTTTATAACAAATTCTGGTCTCCCTAAGATGTTGTTAAACTTGAAAGTGTTTGGAAAAGACAAGGAAGAGTTGCCAGGATTGGCGGGGAGGGTTGAGCTACAGGGAGTGTCAGAGGCTGAGGGGTGACCTTATAGAGGTTTATAAAATCATGAGGGGCATGGATAGGATAAATAGTAAAAGTCTTTTTCCCTGGGGTGGGGGGGGTCCAAAACTAGAGGGCATAGGTTTGACGTGAGAGGGGAAAGATATAAAAGAGACCTAAGGGACAACATTTCCACACAGAGGGTGGAATGAGTTGGAGGGATATGGGCCAAGTGCAGACAGTTGGGACTAGTTTAGTTTGGGGTTACGGTTGGCATGGACTGGTTGGACCAAAGGGTCTGTTTCTGTGCTGTAGGACTCTACAATCTCAGGAACTCCCAGCCAACGTGCGTATTTGTTTGATCTTCCTTTCTCATTTCCTGGTGAAAGGATTAGTCCCTAATCCAGATCTCTGGTTGAGGAAGTGGGCAGGTACACTTACAGCATTTAAAAGGCATCTGGGTGGGTATATGAATAGGAAGGGTTTGGAGGGATATGGGCTGGGTGCTGGCAAATGGGACTGGATCAGTTTAGGACTCTGGTTGGTGAGGATAAGTTGGACTGAAAGGTCTGTTTCTGTGCTGTATAACTCTGTGACTCATTTGAAAGATGGCCCTTTACTCCTTTAATGCAGTATTGAGGTCGGCCTGGGTTACCTGCTCAAGTCTCTGGAATATGACTGCAGCCTCTGACCAATCCTCATGATGAATTGCAGGACAAGGTGCAGGGGTTAATTTGCTACCTGTGGGAGTCAGAGAGGGCAGTGCTAGCCTATGCTTTGTGATGGGTGAGTGCAGGTCCAGGTATTGTGTGCTAATTTAACAAAGACATTCCAAACATGGATTGATTTATGATTAACATCAAATGTTGTCACTTGGTTTCGGAGCAGGGTAATGTATGAATCTTACTGCATCCACTTTAATTTTGTAAAACACTGGTCTGTGTCTAGAACTGAACATTTGAACTTAGTGATTCAGTCAGTTTCAGGTGATGAATTGAGTATCAGAGATGAAGCTTAATTTTTCCTGGTAGGCAAGTGACAGTAATAACATCTGTACATGAGGGGTGATATTGAACAGACTTGTAACAGTCATTGTTCTTACCTAGAATAGCAGTGTCTTAGGAACATGCTTGGAACGTTTTCATCTATTAGTTTTAGTTATTGTCTCATTCATACAGACCTGCTCAATGTTTCTCTCTCAACTAACAGAATTAAAAATTATGACTTGGTCACTGTCATTTTGTTTGGATGCTTGCTATGCACGAATTGATTGACATATTTTCTCCTTTGTAACATAGAGTCCCTACAGTGTGGAAGCATTGAGTCCAAAAGAGCACCCCACTCCAACATACCAACTCCGGTTTCCTCCCACAGTCCAAACATGTGAAGGTCAGGTGAATTGGTCATGCTAAATTGGCCATTGTGTTCGGTGTAGTAGTCAGAGGGAAATGGGTCTGGGTGAGTTACTCTTCAGAGGGTTGGTGTGGACTGGTTGGGCCGAAGGGCCTGTTTCCACACTGTAGGGAATCTAATCTATCCTTGTAACCCCACATTTCCCATGGCCAATCCATCCATCCTGCACATCTTTGGACCTGTGGGAAGAAACCCACACAGACACAGGGAGAATGTGCAAACTCCATACAGACAATTGCCCAAGGCTGGAATCGAACCCAGGTCCCTGGCACTGTGAGGCAGCAGTGCTAACCACTGACTCACCGTGCCACCTGGTAATGGCCACACATAGTACTGTATTTGCTTTGGAAATCCTTAAGGCTGCTACAAACGCAAGTCTCTCACTGAATGATATCGTTCTACACTATAGGGCATTATATCTATAAACACTTTATCATTCACTATGGGTGTCTGAAAGTAAACACATTGTATGATGTCCTTTTTTTGAACTGCTTTAAGCAGAATAAGCAAATACCGGTATTTCCATTATACCTCTCACAACTTCCAGAAGTCCCCAAGTGTGCTGTAACCTATGAAGTAATGTGCAAAACGTGGAGTTCAATTTGCACAGAGCAAGCTCCAACGAATACTGAGATAATTACCTGTTTGGTGGTGTTAGTTGGTGGATAAGTGTTGGTTGGGGAAAAGTCCCCTGTTCTTCTTTGAAGTAATACCCATGAAATGTTTTACTTGCACCTGAGGGGGTAGATGGAGCCTCTGCTTAGCTTTTCCTGTGAAAGGTGGTAATCTTAACAACACCATGTCATTCCTGTGCTGGGGTTCCAACCCTGAACTCGTACCCACTACCTTCGGACTTGGAAACAGAGGGGATTATACAAATGCAAATATTTATCTTTTGCAGTTTTTACAGGGTCAGGTAGTGATATACTTGAAGCATTTTATTTCAGAAAAAAATGCACACTCACTTTGTGTGTGAGGGTAATGTTCGAGAATTAGAGCCAAGTCTCCATTTAAACAGTGTAATCAGCACAGACCATCCGTGGTGAAAATCACTGTGTTTACTGAAGGTAATAGCAGTTTGAGCCTTCCATTAGAGCGAGACTGTAAGAGTACAGTACTCCAAGGCTAAATGACAGCTTCTTTGAGGCACAATTGTGAGCTTGGCTCGCGTTGCTAGGATGCAATTTAATAGTCTCTTTGAGTAAGTGATTATGCCCCCTGGACAGATACTCCAGGAGCTGTGCACCTGTGCAGTGATCACTTGGGGATAGAGCTCCTGACTAACCTCTTGCGAAAACTGTTTTGCATGTAGTTCTGTTCAATTTGAAACTTTGAGGGAAAATCTGAGACAAAAAAAATCAGTTTTGAAATATGAAAATATTTTTGCCACAATTAGAATGTCATTTGATGTCCTATATAATTGCCTGTGTGCATGAATGCATCACAGGTATGTGTGTACTATGTAAGGCTGAGAGTATAGGTGCTTTGAACTGCTGCCAATTTTGACTTTATTATAGCGCCAGATTTACCCACTGTCCGATTGTTGGGTGAGAGTTGTGGTTTGAGTGCGCTATGTATCTTCCTGTGTGTAGTGCTGGGAAAATTAATTTTCTGCACTGTGTAAATTTGCTCATTTTGTCTATTCAAGACACACCTGATATTCAGACGACTTAAGTGATTCAGCCTGTTTGAATCCCTACAATGCAGAAAGAGGCCATTCGGCCCATTGAGTCTGCACCAACCCTCCAAAGAGCATCCCAACCAGACCCAAGTGAACTTGAATAAGTTGCTGTCAGAGTCTCTTAAAACATTTTGGGTTGTACTTGTTCTTTCCACTCATGAGACATCCCATAGTTACCTTGAGAAGGTGACAGTGTGTCACCTCATTGAACTGCTGCTACTATCTGCTTCAGAGCCCAGTTAACAGTGAACTGCTCGATGTGCGACTGAAATCACATGAGTGAATAAAGATTGATTCCTTCCCTCAAAAGAAACCTGTTTGGGTTTTCTTTTAGACCATAAGACATAGGAGCAGAAATTAGGCCGTTCAGCCCATCGAGTCTGCTCCACCATTCAATCATGGCTGATTATGTTTCTCAAACCCATTCTTCTGCTTTCTCCCTGTAACCCTTGATCCCCTTGATATCAATAATCTATCTATCTCAGTCTTAAATATACCCAATGACCTGTCCTCCACAGCCCACTGGCAGTGAATTTCACAGATTCCCCTCTCTCTGGCTGAAGACGTTTCTCTTTCTCTCCGTTCTAAAAGGTTTTCCCTTTACCCTAAGACTGTGCCCTTAGGTCCTCGTCTCTCCTCCCAATGGAATAAATAAACTCTCAAACTGTCCTAGTGAGATTTAAACTTACATTCTCAAGATCATTATTTGAGGACTCAAACTGACTAACCTGCAAACGTGTGCATACTTCGGGTATGATATGATAATGTTATGTCATGCTTTCCTGACTCCAGTATGATCAGATTAGAGACCAACAGCAAAGCCAATAAAGGCAGCCCCCCTCTCCAACAATGGTCCATGTGCCTTTTTGAAGTCTTATCTGGCAACTGTCCAAACTTTCCCAACAGCGGGCTGTGAGGCCTGAGTGAGAGGGCTATTGGTCATTGCAAATGAGCCATGAAATGTATGCTTCTGTATTCCTAATCCTCCCCATCTGACAACTATCTGCACACTGTTCGAAACTCCATGTGAGCACGGGTGTTCTCATGTTGAACTAGAGCTTTGAGTTGTCCTGCAATTTTGTGAAGACTGATTTTTAAGAGCGCAGCCTTGAGGTCTTAATCTTTTTGTTCATAAGCATGAAGTGGGCTAAACCCCAAATGAGCATGTGCTCTGATGGTTACTGCAGGAGATTTATATTGCATTGAAGCCAGGGATGATTGATATTCCACAGCTGTTTTGTTGTCAATGAATTTAATTATGTTCTCCCTTCTCGCATCTCTCTGTTTGGTCCTGATTCTCACCTATACTCAGGATTCAGCCTGACTGACCACAGCTGAGGCACTGATTGCGAGATTGTTTGGCTATTAAACGAATTGAGGGATTGGATATGGGTGCGGGAAGGTGGACCTGATCCAGAAATAAGATCAGCAATGATCTGGAAAGGTGGAGAAAACTCCAGTGAGGCTTTCTTGTTCATACTTCTTACAATTTGAATTTTTCCAGCACCTGATCTCTGGGGATGGGGTATAAAAGTATCTGACTTCTTGGAACTGGTTGAGTGTTAATTTTAACTGGGGATGATTCCCAATGAATACACATCTGTACTGTCAGAGGGGGTATTGAGAAGGAGTAAAATATTGGACAGAATAGCATAGGAAGTGATCACAGTTTGGGAGGGCTGGGGGTTTGTGAGCATATTTGAAAATAGAATCTAGTGAATTTTGGAAGGTAACTCCAAGAATTTTTTTTATTCATTCACGGAATGTGGGTGTTGATGGTTAGACCAACACTTGTCACCCTTGAGAAGGTGGTGATGAGCTGTCTTGTAGGCTATGTATAATAGGTACACCCACAGTGCTGTTTGTAGAGTCATAGAATTCCTGCAGTGTGGAAGGAGGCCACTTGGCCCATCGAGTCCACACTGACCCTCTGAAGAGCATCCCATCCAGACCCACTGCCCCCACTCTTTCCCTGTAACCCTGCATTTCCCATAGCTAATCCACTCAACCTGCACATCCCTGAGCAGTCTGCGGCAATTTAGTGAAGGTAATATCGTTCCAAATTTGGATGGGGTGTGGCTGAGAGAATGATTGGAAGACTCTGGTGATCCCATGTATTTCTGCAATTATCTCTTAAAGTCACGGGCCACCAGACTGGAATCTGTTATTTTTTAGTCCTGTTAATGTCACTCACAGACCTAAGTGAAATATTTCCCGGGCTATTGAGAAGCAAGGGATGAAATCAGCTCTGATTACAGACATGGTATTGGATTATTGGTCGTTTTATTTAAAGAGAGCAAAAGGGATAACTAGAAACAGACCAGAACCTCATGGGGTGGGGGCGAGTTCTTTCAAGAGAAAGTTCCGAAAGAAGGTAATAACCATAACTTAGAAAGATGCTGATTAATCAAGGAGGGTTGATGTGGATTTGTTAATTGTAGGTTATGTGTGACTGAATTGAATGTTTTTGAGGATTTGAGAAGGGACAGTGAGGGAAGTGACAATGTGGTCTGCTTGCATTTTTAGCAAGGCTTTTGATAAGGGCCTACATCGCAGACTGGTCCGAAATCACACGACACCAGGTTATAGTCCAACAGGTTGATTTGTAATCACAAGCTTTCAGAGCACTGCTCCACATTAAAGAACAGAGAACAATACAGCACAGGAACAGGCCCTTCGGCCCTCTAAACCTGTGCCGACACATTTTGCCCTTCCACAGTAAAGCGGTCTTCCCTTACAAGATCCATGTCCTTCTATTACCTTCCTCTTCATGTATTAATCCAGGTGAATGCAGCTATTGTATCTGCTTCGTAGACAGGCAGGGGGCTGGGAGAACACAGCAAGGCAGGCAGCATCAGGAGGGACAGGCAACAGGCTGGAGGAATACAGCAAGCCAGGCAGCATCAGGAAGGACAGGCAGGAGTCTGGGGGAACACAGCAAGGCAGGCAGCATCAGGAGGGACAGGCAGGGGGCTGGGGGAACACAGCAAGCCAGGCAGCATCAGGAGGGACAGGCAGGGGGCTGGGGGAACACAGCAAGGCAGGCAGCATCAGGAGGGACAGGCAAGGGGCCGGGGGAACACAGCAAGCCAGGCAGCATCAGGAGGGACAGGCAGGGGGCTGGGAGAACACAGCAAGGCAGGCAGCATCAGGAGGGACAGGCAGGAGGCTGGGGGAACACAGCAAGCCAGGCAGCATCAGGAGGTGGAGAAGTCCATGTTTTGGGAGTAACCCATCTTCAGAAAAATTCCTAAAGAAGGTTACACCCAAAACATTGATTTCCCTATCTCCTGTTGCTGCCTGGCTTGCTGTGTTCTCCCAGCCTCCTGCCTGTCCCTCCTGATGCTGCCTGGCTTGCTGTGTTCCCCCAGCCTCCTGCCTGTCCCTCCTGATGCTGCCTGGCTTGCTGTGTTCCCCCAGCCTCCTGCCTGTCCCTCCTGATGCTGCCTGGCTTGCTGTGTTCCCCCAGCCTCCTGCCTGTCCCTCCTGATGCTGTCTGGCTTGCTGTGTTCCCCCAGCCTCCTGCCTGTCCCTCCTGATGCTGCCTGGCGTGCTGTGCTCTTCCAGCCTCCTGCCTGTCCCTCCTGATGCTGCCTGGCTTGCTGTGTTCCCCCAGCCTCCTGCCTGTCCCTCCTGATGCTGCCTGGCTTGCTGTGTTCCCCCAGCCTCCTGCCTGTCCCTCCTGATGCTGCCTGGCGTGCTGTGCTCTTCCAGCCTCCTGCCTGTCCCTCCTGATGCTGCCTGGCTTGCTGTGTTCCTCCAGCTTCCTGCCTGTCCCTCCTGATGCTGCCTGGCTTGCTGTGTTCCTCCAGCCTCCTGCCTGTCCCTCCTGATGCTGCCTGGCTTGCTGTGTTCCCCCAGCCTCCTGCCTGTCCCTCCTGATGCTGCCTGCCTTGCTGTGTTCCCCCAGCCTCCTGCCTGTCCCTCCTGATGCTGCCTGCCTTGCTGTGTTCCCCCAGCCTCCTGCCTGTCCCTCCTGATGCTGCCTGCCTTGCTGTGTTCCCCCAGCCTCCTGCCTGTCCCTCCTGATGCTGCCTGGCTTGCTGTGTTCCCCCAGCCTCCTGCCTGTCCCTCCTGATGCTGCCTGCCTTGCTGTGTTCCCCCAGCCTCCTGCCTGTCCCTCCTGATGCTGCCTGGCTTGCTGTGTTCCCCCAGCCTCCTGCCTGTCCCTCCTGATGCTGCCTGCCTTGCTGTGCTCTTCCAGCCTCCTGCCTGTCCCTCCTGATGCTGCCTGGCGTGCTGTGCTCTTCCAGCCTCCTGCCTGTCCCTCCTGATGCTGCCTGGCTTGCTGTGCTCTTCCAGCCTCCTGCCTGTCTACTTTGGATTCCAGTATCTTACAGTTTCTTTTGTCTCTAACCAAGATTGAATCTGCTTTCACCACCATCTCGGGCAGTGTGTTCCAGGCACTCACCACCCTCTGTGTGAACAACCTGCCTGTCACATCTCTTTTAAACTTGCCCCCTTGCACCTCGAATCTGTGTCCCCTAGTAATTGACCCCTCCACCCTGGGAAAAAGCCTCATACTTCCCACTCTATCCACACCGTTCACAATCTTATAAACTTCTATCAGGTTGCCCCCCCCCACCCCCCCAAACCTCCTGCGTTCCAATGAAAATAAACCCAGTCTATCCAACCTTACTTCATCACTAAAATCCCCCAGACCAGGCAACATCCTGGTAAACCTTCTCTGTACCCTCCCCAAAGCATCCACATCCTTCTGGTAGTGTGGTGACCAGAACTGCATGCTGTATTCCAAATGTGGCCTGACTAAAGTTCGATAGAACTACAGCATGACTTGTCTATCCTTATACTCAGTGCCCCTTCCAATGAAGGCAAGCTTGTCATCTCCCTTTTTTACTCCCTTATCTACCTGTGCTGCCACCTTCAGTGACCTGTGAACCTGCAAACCCAGATCCTTCTGCACATCAATACTCCTGAGGGTTCTGCCATTCACTGAATAATTTCCACTTGTACTTTGACCTTCCAAAATGCATGCCCTCACATTTGTCTAGATCAACCTCTATCTGGCATTTTTCTGTCCATGCCTCCAACTGATCTATATCCTGCTGTATCCTTTGACAATTTTCCTCACTATCTGCAACTCCACCAATCTTTGTATCATCTGCAAACTTATTAATTAGACCTGCATGTTTCCTCCAAATCATTTATGTAGATCACAAACAACAGAGGTCCCAGCGCTGACCCCAGTGGAACACCACTAACCACCAGCCCTCCATTCCAAAAACTTCCTTCCACCACTACTCTCTGTCTCCTATGACTACACCAGTTCTGTATCCATCTTGCCAGCTCACCCTGATACCACGTGACTTCACCTTTTTTGTCAAGAGGGACCTTATCAAAGGCTTTGCTGAAGTCCATGTGGACAGCATCACCATTTTCCCCTTATCAATCATCTTCGTCATCTGAAAAACCTTAACCAAATTAGTGAGGCACAATCTCCCCAGCACAAAGACCTGTGCTGTCTATCGCTAATAAGTCCATTTGCTACTAAATGTATATAGAGTTTGTCCCTGATAATGTTTTCCAATAATTTCCCTATCACTGACGTGAGACTCACAGGCCTGTAATTCCAGGATTATCCCTGCTACCCTTCTTAAACAGTGGGACAGCATCAACTATTCTCCAGTCCTCTGGGGCCTCACCTGTGGTCAAAGAGGATACAAAGACGTCTGTCAGTGCTTCAGCAATTTGTTCTCTTGCCTCCCTCAATATTCTGGGATCCATCCCATCAGAACCCATCAAAGTAAGAGCCCAGGGATTTCAAGGGAGAGTGACAGGTTGGACCTAAAATTGGCTCAGCAAAGAGTGAAGGTCAGTGTGTATTTCTTGTGATTGGAAGACTGTTCCCACTGGGTTGTTGTGGGGCTCAGTACTGGGTCTCCCCTTCTGGGCTAAAACATCAATGATTTGGACTGAAATGTGGGTGATGTGATCGAGAAGTTTGCAGATGTTGGAAGAGTTGCTTCAAGTACATGCACTTGTTCCTTCGTCCAGATCGGGAATTGAAGCTGGTACTTATCTTCTCTTGTCTCCATGCAATGACCAAAGAAGAGACAGCCGAATTTAGACTTAGCATTGTGTAATGGGACAGGGTTAATGTGTAAACTTTGTAGTAAAGGATCCTCCTGGGAATGACAGATGATTGTATGATAGAATTTCATATTGTGTTTGAAAGTGATGTGGTTGAGTACAAAACTAAGGTTTCACGTGTAAATAAAGCCAATTATATCAGGGAAAATGAGCTAGATTAACTTTGAAAATTAGATTAAGGGACCGTGGATAAACAAGAGTGATCGTTTAAAAAGTAATTTCCTAATTCTTAAT
Organism: Chiloscyllium plagiosum; assembly: GCF_037043375.1. Classification (NCBI taxonomy): domain Eukaryota; kingdom Metazoa; phylum Chordata; class Chondrichthyes; order Orectolobiformes; family Hemiscylliidae; genus Chiloscyllium; species Chiloscyllium plagiosum. The sequence continues at coordinate 8,054,461 of NW_028270146.1, forward strand.
GAATAACCATTGTGGTTGCAAAACTCTACAAGAGGTCTAATGCTAGCTATCTAAAAAAGTAGTAAACCTAAGGACTTGGAAGCTTGAACTCAAAAACAACCAATTAATTGATGAAGTTAAAAATCACACAACACCAGATTATAGTCCAATCAGTTTATTTGGAGGCACTAGCTTTCAGAGTGCTGCTCCTTCAACAGGTGCTTCCAAATAAACCTGTTGAACTATAACCTGGTGTTGTGTGATTTTTAACTTTGTCCACCCCAGTCCCACACCGGCATCTCCAAATCACAATTAATTGATGGAGAACAAATAGATTAAAAGAATCAAGAAATATTCAAACAACTTTAAAATACTTGTATAAGTGTATGAGAAGGAAAATAAGCAGAATCCCTTAAAGAAAGGAGACATTATAACTGGGAATAAGCCATATAAAATATTTTGTATTTCTCTTTGCAATAGAAAACAAAAACATGCAGGAAGTAGTTGGGACCAAGATTTCAGTGAATGGTGAACATCAAAACTAAATAAGAAAAGTTCGGGAGAAATTAGTGGAATTAAAAGCCGACCGCTTCCCTGGATTGGACAGGCTATGTCCTCGGCTTTTAGGATATGACTGCAAAATGATGGATGCTTGGTTTGATCTTCCAGGTTTCTCTAGATTCTACAGCAGTTCCCTTTACATGTCAAATAGAACCCTGTTTTTAGGCAAGATAGGAGAAGGAAACCTCAGAACCATCTGTCAGGTAGCCGGACTTCAGTTGGGAAAATGTTGGCATCGATTGTTGGGGATATGGCAACAGGGCAAAGCACGATGATTAGGCATAGTTAATGTAGTCTTTGAATAGGGATATTGCTTGACACATATATTTGGTTTGTTAACAGACATTTGGTAAGCTGCCTTATAAGACTTTGTGGTATTAGATGAGGTGATTGGTGTGTTAACAGAAAGACAGAAGGCAGTCAGAACAGAACTGTGATCTTTAGAACGGCAATGTGGTAACTGATGAGTACCGTGAGGCCTTGCTATTTACAATCTGCATCATTAACTCAGGTGATGGAACCAAGTGCAATGGATCAAAGTTTGCTGATGATACAAGTCTGGGTAGGAGAGTGAGTTGTGAGGAAGACTGATCCTGCAAAGAGCTATAGAGAGATTCAGTAATTTAACAAAGAGGTGGCACATGGTGTTTAAAGTGGAGACTGTGAACTATTAGCGGAACCAGTTTTGTTCACTAAATTCAACTCTGTAATGGATCATTTATCATTCATCCGTGGGATGTGGGTATCACTGGCTGGCCCAGCGTTTATTGCCCATCCTTAGTTGCCTTGGCAAAATGATGGGGAGCTGTCAAAATGCAGTTAGGGAGGGAGTTCCATGACTTAAACCAAGTGCTGAAGAAATGGTAATTTATTCCCAAGTCAGGATGGTGAGTGGCACAGAGGAGATCTTTGTGGGGGTGGGAGTGTTGGTGTTTCCAGGTATCTGCTGTGTTGGCCCTTCCAGATGGAAGTGGCCGTGGGTTTGGAAGGTGCTGCCTGAGGACCTTTGGTGAGTTTCTGCAGTGCATCTTGTAGATGGTACACACTGCTGCTACTGAGCATTGGTGTGGTGGAGGGAGTGGGTGTTTGTGGATGTGGGGCCAATCAAGCAGCTGCTTTGTCCTGGATGGTGTCAAGCTCCTTGAGTGTTGTTGGAGCTGCCCCCATCCAGGGCAAGTGGGGAGGATTCCATCACACTCCTGACTTGTGCCTTGTCAATGGGGAGTTAGAAATATAGAATGAAGGAATGAATGTAGGCCATTCAGCCCTTCGAGCCTTCTCTGTTGTTCAGACTGATCATCCAACTCCATCCCCTTTTCCTGATTTCTCCCCGGATCCAATGAACACTTTAGGCCTAAGAAATGCATCCACATCTTTCTTGAAAGTCTTCAGTGTTTTGGCCTCCACGCTTTCATAAGAGTGCTGATGGAGTAGCACAGCAAAGATCACTGCTCTGAAGTTGGGACTATGCCAAGGATTCTTTCTTCTACCTAGGTCAAACCCAACCACTGATGGGAGAGTGCAGAGACGGTGTTACTCCACCTGACCTGGGTGAGCTTGGAGGTGGCATTTCATTTTCTAGCCAAGGTAGCAATGCTTGATGTTGAAGCTGATGATCTGAATCAATACAGATTTTCATTTCCCCGTACTCAGGCTCTACACTTCCAGCATTGATTAAATGAATGAATCACCAAATGATGTAATGTGGCTCAGAGATGTAGAATGTTTTTTTTAGAAAAAGTATTCCGATGAGCACCAATCGAGTTTTTAAGATTTAATATCCAGAATTCATCATATGCACCCTACTGAACGTAGCAGGAAAAGAGTATTGTGAGGTGCAAGAACTATTTGGTTTCACTGCCTGCTGCAGAGGTTACACTGTACTGCAGTGTGCAATGAAAATGAATCTCACTGTAGTGCAAATTGCATGCTACAAAAGCACTTCAAGTCATGTAATTCGATCGTGGAGTTTGCAAATGGAACTCAACTGCCCCCACAGACTCTCGGCCTGCATACATCAGACAGAACAAAAACTGGCTGGACTGTCTCTCAAGGACGTAATGCATTGCAGCGCCTCTGTTGAATCTGCCCAAGTCTGCTGTGCCATGGCTCCTTTGGGTTACATAATCAGAGTTTATTGATGTTCCTGTGTCACAGAATATGTGAGCCTGTGCTTCGTGTACATCTGTAAAGGTGCAATAAAAGCACTTTGCAGAACGTGTGTATTCGTGGTAAAGATATGTTGGTGTTGAGTTTGACGAATTTGTATGATGGGAGATTGTGCCTTGTCCGATGATTGGTTTAAAACAAAACAGTCTCCAGTTTTGACTCCGCTGAAGATTCAGACTCCCCGGGTCACTGTAGTCAAGTGGATACTCTGTGTTCAAATCTAGACAGAACTCTAGTTATTGTGTACCATTCTAAATATTCTCTCTTGGCACAACACAGTTTAAATGTGAGGACAGGTTGTCTAAAGTAGGCTTCTCATCCCTAGAAATAACTTGACTGAGGTGTTTAAAATATATTTCAAAGCATTTGTAGTTTGAGTGGTGAGAGAATGCATAGGGACATCGTCTTAAGATTAAATGGAGAATATTCCAGAGTAAATCCAGAAAACACACTTTCACACAAAGGATTGTGGATAGTCTGAACTCTGGGTGCAAGGCTTCAGCTTGGAAGGGTACTGCGGGATTTGGATCAAAGTGGATGAAATTAAATTCAAGTGCTGGCCAGCCATGTCTTAATCAAACTACCCAGTTCCTGTTCCTTTGTTTCCTCTTGTACGGCAGTTAGCCTTTTCTCACCCAGTCTCGCCCCTCTGTAAAGTGCCATGAGCTGTGGCCAGCAGTCTGAGTGCAGCCTGGAAGCTGTCCATGGGCTGTTTGAACCCATATGGGCTTTGTGTTGGGCTGGGAATTGCCCTTAGTCACTTGACTAATATGAACGCCCTCTCAGAAGAAAAAGGTAAAAGCCTGACTGGAGGTGAAAAGTTTGCACATTTCTTATTTAAAGAAGTCTTTCTAAAGGTGGTTCAGGGACTCTGTGGTTTGACCTATTCTTCTGAAGTATAATGAGCAGGGGGGTACAATAAGCTGCAGCATTGTAGGGACCTGCCATTCACCATGAAAGGCCAGCAGGTGCTGAGTCGCTCAGAATTAATTAAACTGTGTGATTATTGCCCGGGTGAGGTCAATTCCCTCCTGATTCTTGAACCTGTTCAAATGCTCGATGTTTTGCGGAGGATGGCCACAAGCGAGGCATATCAGTAGTTGTTCCCTTGTGTATGGTGAGGAAATTAAGATAATTGTCTTACGTAATGTGTAAAATAAGATGGGAGTTTCATGCGGAAGGTGTTTACTCTTTTGGGGATTGGTGGGCTGAGATTGTATTTTGCTTAAAGTGTTGGAGTCACAGAGATGTACAGCACAGAAACAGACCCTTCGGTCCAACTCTGCATACTGACCAGATACTGGATCAGTGGTGCTGGAAGAGCACAGCAATTCAGGCAGCATCCGACGAGCAGCAAAATCGACGTTTCGGGCAAAAGACCTGGCTTTTGCCCGAAACGTTGATTTTGCTGCTCGTCGGATGCTGCCTGAATTGCTGTGCTCTTCCAGCACCACTGATCCAGAATCTGGTTTCCAGCATCTGCAGTCATTGTTTTTACCATACTGACCAGATATTCTAACCTAATCTAGTCCCATTTGCCAGTATTTGGCCCATATACCTCCAAACCCTTCCAATTCGTGTAACCATCCAGGTGCCTTTTAAATGATATAATTGTACCAGCCTCCACCACTTCCTCTGGCAGCTCATTCCACACACGTACCACCCTCTGTGTGGAAAAAGTTGCCCCTTAGGTCCCTTTTATATCTTTCCCCTCTCACCCTAAACCTATGCCCTCTAATTTTAGACTCCCCCCAACTCAGGGAAAACACATTGGCTATTACCCTATCCATGCCCCTCATGATGTGATAAACATTTCCATAGCTCACTTTACAATCCTTCTAGCTAATGAAGTACTTTGGAAATATAAAAATCACTGTCTTATAGGAGGCACAGCACCATTCCTGATGAAAGGCTTTTGCCTGAAACGTCGATTCTCCTGCTCTTCGGATGCTGCCTGACCTGCTGTGCTTTTCCAGCATCACAGTCTCAACTCTAATCTCCAGCATCTGCAGTCCTCACTTTCTCCTAGTTGACTTTAACCTTCCTGCGAATCCTCTTGCAAGGATGCCTACCTTGAAGAAGTTCTCCTCCCCTCTCTACAAAGATCTCAGTGAGTCTCTCTCTCACTGCACCCCCCAGGTCATCTCCTCTGCCCTGAAGCTCTTCTCCACGTCCTGATGAAGGGCTTTTGCCTGAAACGTCGATTCCCCTGCTCCTCAGATGCTGCCTGACATGCTGTGCTTTTCCAGCACCACACTCAACAGGAGCCACAGCAGCGAATTCATACACAGCAAGCTCCCAGTAATAATATAATGGTCAGAAAGCCTTTTTCTTTCTAAAAATGTGTTTGTTAAAGCAAAGGTATTTCTCAGGCATCTGAGACCATGTTTAACATTGCAACTCAGTACTGCCCCAGGAGAGTCTGTAAATGCGTGGAGAGTGAATCACCAGATCTCTGACTGAATGTGTCACTCTCTGAACAATTGCCCTCTCAATCTTGCGAGGGGGTGTTAGTGCCATGGAGTGGAATTTTTAAATTCTGGGTAACAGGGTGGTCAGCTGGTATTGCCTGCTCAGATATAACCTGGTACGAGCAGAATAAAGCTTTCCCTGATCCTGTCCTTCTCCATATCTCCCACCCTTTGACCTTGGCAGAGATTGTCAGTTGAGATTGAATACTAGTTTGGAGGTACAGCAGGTAATGAGGTAAATGGAATGTTGACATTTATTGCGAAAGGAGTAGAGTGTAAAAGTGGGGAAGTGTTGCTGCTACTGTACAAGGCATTAGTGAGACTGTGTCTGGTGTACAGTTATGGTCCCTTAGTTCAGGAGGGATGCGGTTACATTAGAAGCAGTTCAGAGGTGCTTCACTAGGTTGATTTTAGAGATGAGAGGTTTGTCTTATGAAGAGAGATTGAACCGTTGAGGACTATACACTCTGGAGTTCAGAAGAATGCGAGGAGATCTAATTGAAGTCTATAAGATGCTAAAGGGGATTGACAAAGCAGATGTTTCCTCACGTGGGACAATCTAGAATGAGAGGTCACAGTTTGAGGATGACTGGTAGCAGATTTAAAACAGAAATGAGGCGAAATTACATCCGTCAAAGGAGCGTGAATCTGGAGAATTCACTTCCCCAGAGCGTGGTGGATCCCAGGACATTGAGTAAGTTGAAGGAGACTGGCAGGTTTTTAATTAGTAATGGGTTGAAGGGTTATGAAGAGTGGGCAGAAAAGTGAGATTAGCCATGATGGTACCCAATGGCAGGCGCAGACTCAAGGAGCTGAATGGCCTACTCCTGCCCCTCTTTTATTAATGAGATGTCCCCACATTGGCTGACCTTTGATTCCTGGTAAGGATCTAGGCACCATTGATTCTTTTGAGCCTGAACTGAGACCATTCAAGGTTATGGCAATGAACTCTAGGAGACTTCCATCTTTACTGGCAAGGGCTAGATTAACTTGCTCGGGAAGGGGAGCTCATTATTTATTTGCTCATCATTAGTGAGGCCAGCATTTAATGCCAATACCTCATTACCCAGAGGGCAGTTAAGAGTCACCCACATTGCTGTGGGACTGGAGTCACGTGTAGGGCAGACCAGGTAAGGATGGCAGTGTCCTTCCCTAAAGGATAGCAGTGACCCAGGTGGGTTTTTGCTGACAATGAACAACTGCCATCATGACCGCTAATACCTGATTTCTACTTTTTAGTGAATTCAGGTTTTGCCATCTGCCAAGGCAGGATTCATGGCAGAACATTAGCTGGGTTTCTCGATTAATAGTTGACAGATTATGTCACTAATCGTCCCCCCTCACTTTGAAGTGTCTAACCCATACACCTTTCTTCCGTCATTCATCTGAGAGAAACCTTGCTAATTCAAACCAATAAAAAACTGTGCATTCAAACTGAGTTTTCCATTTAAAAATCTTTTTGAAATAGTGTTATGAATATTTCATTACGGATACACTGTGCTCAAAAACTCTTGGCAAGTTTTCTCCGCCTTCCTGCTGGGATATGGTTCCCTGGACATTGGTTGTGTGGGTAACCTTGTCCCGGTTGCGTGGGTAACCTTGTCCCGGTTGCGTGGAGTGGAGTGGGATCACACCCAGTTTGGGCATCACAGCAATGTAGGAACATGAGGTGACTGTATACAGACATCTGCTCAGCTGTCAGTGTAGACATCGCTTATTGTCCTCAGCAGAAAGCCGGCAAGCGCTGTTTAAAAACTAGTTAAAGTAGCATTCTTCCACTGCCCTTCAGGGAGAGAGGTCCACTGTCCTTGTTTGGTCTGCATGTGTCTCCAGATGTGTAGCAATGTGTTTGACTTGTAACGAAACGTGGTGCCACTGTTTAAGAAGGGCGGTAAGGACAAGCCAGGGAACTAGAGACCAGTGAGCTTGACCTCGGTGGTGGGCAAGTTGTTGGAGGGAATTCTGAGGGACAGAATGTACATGTATTTGGAAAGGCAAGGACTGATTAGGGATAGTTAACATGGCTTTGTGTGTGGGAAATCATGTCTCACAAACTTGATTGAGTTTTTTGATGAAGTAACAAAGAAGATTGATGAGGGCAGAGCAGTAGATGTGATCTATATGGACTTCAGTAAAGCGTTCGACAAGGTTCCCCATGGGAGACTGGTTAGCAAGGTTAGATCTCATGGAATACAGGGAGAACTAGCCATTTGGATTCAGAACTGGCTCAAAGGTAGAAGACAGAGGGTGTTGGTGGAGGGTTGTTTTTCAGACTGGAGGTCTGTGACCAGTGGAGTGCCACAAGGATCGGTGCTGGGTCCTCTACTTTTTGTCATTTACATAAATGATTTGGATGCGAGCATAAGAGATACAGTTAGTAAGTTTGCAGATGACACCAAAATTGGAGGTGTCGTGGACAGCAAAGAGGTTACCTCAGATTACAACAGGATCTGGACCAGATGGGCCAATGGGCTAAGAAATGGCAGATGGAGTTTAATTCAGATAAATGCAAGGTGCTGCATTTTGGGAAAGCAAATCTTAGCTGGACTTATACACTTAATGGTAAGGTCCTCGGGAGCGTTGCTGAACAAAGAGACCTTGGAGTGCAGGTTCATAGCTCCTTGAAAGTGGAGTCGCAGGAGATAGGATAGTGAAGAAGGCATTTGGTATGCTTTCATTTATTGGTCAGAGTATTGAGTACAGGAGTTGGGAGGTCATGTTGCGGCTGTACAGGACATTGGTTAGGCCACTGTTGGAATATTGCGTGCAATTCTGGTCTCCTTCCTATCGGAAAGATGTTGTGAAACTTGAAAGGGTTCACAAAAGATTTACAAGGATGTTGCCAGGGTTGAAGGATTTGAGCTATAGGGAGAAGCTGAACAGGCTGGGGCTGTTTTCCCTGGAGCGTTGGATGCTGAGGGGTGACCTTATAGAGGTTTACAAAATTATGAGAGGCCTGGACAGGGTAAATAGTCAAAATCTTTTCCCTGGGGTCGGGGAGTCCAGGACTAGAGGGCATAGGTTTAGGGTGAGAGGGGAAAGATATAAAAGAGACCTAAGGGGCAACTTTTTCACACAGAGGGTGGTACGTGTATGGAATGAGCTGCTAGAGGAAGTGGTGGAGACTGGTACAATTGCAACATTTAAGAGGCATTTGGATGGGTATATGAATAGGAAGAGTTTGGAGGGGTATGGGCCGGGTGCTGGCAGGTGGGACTAATTGGGTTGGGATATCTGGTCGGCATTGACGGGTTGGACTGAAGGTCTGTTTCCATGCTGTACATCTCTCTGACTCCATGACTCTCAGCCATTGTTGTATCATAGAATCCCTACAGTGTGGAAACAGGCCCTTCAGCCCAACAAGTCCATGCTGATCCTCCAAAGAGTAACCCACCCAATCCCATTCCCCTACCCTATTGTTCTGCATTTACCCCTGACTAATCCACCCAGATGAAAATGTGTACTGCAGGTGCTGGAGATTAGAGTCAAGAGTGTGGTGCTGGAAAAGCACAGCAGATCAGGCAGCATCCGAGGAGCAGGAGAATTGATGTTTCAGGCAAAAATTGATTTTCCTAATCCACCTAATCTACACATCCCTGAACGCCATGATCAATTTTGCATGGCCAATCCACCTAACTTGCACATCTTTGGACTGTTGGAGGAAACTAGAGCACTCAAAGGAAACCCACGCTGACACAGGGAGAATGTGTAAACTCCACACAGTCACCCAAGGCTGGAATCAAACCCGGGACCCAGGTGCTGAGAGGCAGCAGAGCTAACCACTGAGCCACTGTGCTGCCCCAAGCCACTATAGAAAAGTTTTAATACGCAAGTGAGATAGACCACTGAGTGTCGGTGTAGGTGCTGGAAATGATGAGGGTGCACCCGGTCTGATGACTCCTTCTGTGTGAACTGGGAGAGCTGTCCTTCAGACTTGTCCATCTCTCTCTGAATCACACCTCACAGTGTGTGTCTGAGATTTCTTCTCCGTTGTGGTTATGTCCTGTCCCACCAACGCTTGAGGTGTCAGTGATGTGGTGTACAGTTTCAGAGGGAGAGAGAGAGTGACTAGGTAATTATGGCTGGTTATCCTGATGTATATATCTCAATGGGAAACAGCAGTGTCTAGCCAGAGCTTAGAATGTGGTATCGGTGTGCTGATGTCTGAAAGCAGTTGTTCAAACCCACTCCAGGGATCTGAACACAATCCAGTTTGCCAGTGTACTTTACTACTGAGGGTGCTTTGCGATGTGAAAGCACAGGCCTCCTCTGCTTCTTCGGGTGAATGTAAATGATTCCTACTTCAGCAGGAGCAGAGAAAGTCTTCCTGCTTAAACTTTCGTGAAGATGATTATAAAGATCTAACGTTTGTGCAGATTGGCTGCCATTGGCTCCTATGTTCCGACAAGGACAACTCTTCAAACTACCTGAATGGCTGCACATTGCTTTTAAGATGTGCTGAGTTTGTGAAAGTTGGAGAGAAATGCCTGTTCCTTTCTTTCCTGCATTTTGAAGTTAACTTCTGAAATGGCAATTAATTGAAAAGTTGTTTTGAGAAGCATGCTGTTAGTACCTGCTGCTTGTCAGGACTTCCCCCACCTCCCCTCGCTGTCTTTGTCTGTCTCTCTGTCTGGGTCTCTCTGTCTCGCATGCTCGCGCTCGCTCTCTCTCTCTCTCTGTCTCTCTCTCTCTGTCTCTCTCTCTCTGTCTCTCTCTCTCTGTCTCTCTCTCTGTCTCTCTCTCTGTCTCTCTCTCTGTCTCTCTCTCTCTCTCTCTCTCTCGCTCTCTGTTCCAGTCTCTCTCCCTGTCTGGCTCTCTTTCTTTCTCTGATCCTGTCTCTCTCGCTCTCTCTCGCTCTCTCTCGCTCTGACTTTCACTCTCTATTTCTCTCTTTCTCCCTTTCTCTGTCTGTCCCTCTCTCTCTCTCTCTGACTCTCTCTGTCTCTCTCTCTCCTGTGTGTGACTCTCTTTCTCTGACTCTCTCTCTGTCTCTCTCTTTGTCTGTCTTTCTCTTTCTCTCTCTTGGACTCTCTCTCTGACTCTCTCTCTCTCTCTCTCAGCAGTTTTGGTGGTGTGTTTGGGATGAGGCAGCAGTCAGATTGTCTGTTTGTAAGACAGGCTGAGCTGAACAAAGCCAATATTAGTGCTTTAGATTTCCTGTCTCTATTTGTCTAGACTTGTCAACCACATGATATTGTTCCTGGAGGCAGTCTCCGTGTTTTCCTTTTTGGAATGGAGCGTGTGCAGTTTGTCACTAGTCCCCCTGCCACACTTTGCTCCATTGCCTTGGTTTTGTTTGTTTCGGAATTACCCACCTCTCCTGGAGCTGGCAGAGGGAGTCGTTCTCAGTGCATGTGCTCACTGGCTGAATGTCAAACAGGCTGGTTTGGCTGAAGCTAAGGGAGAGCCTCACTGCTCAACTGACGGACACAAACAGATAACCTTGTGGATGTTTCACATGTTCCCCTCGTTTTCATTTACCCCTGTCTTGACACCTGAGCCTGTTGTGTTACAGCTGCCCTACAGCTCCCCCCCCCCTCTCACGTGAGTCTCTCCCTCCCCCTTGCCTGAGTTGCCCCCCCAGCTGATTTATCCCTCCTTGCCTGAGTTGCCCCCCCCAGCTGATTTATCCCCCTTGCCTGAGTTGCCCCCCCAGCTGATTTATCCCCCCTTGCCTGAGTTGCCCCACAGCTGATTTATCCCCCCTTGCCTGAGTTGCCCCCCAGCTGATTTGCCCACCCTTGCCTGAGTTGCCCCCCCAGCTGATTTACCCCCCTTGCCTGAGTTGCCCCCCCAGCTGATTTATCCCTCCTTGCCTGAGTTGCCCCCCCCAGCTGATTTATCCCCCTTGCCTGAGTTGCCCCCCCAACTGATTTATCCCCCCTTGCCTGAGTTGCCCCTCAGCTGATTTATCCCCCCTTGCCTGAGTTGCCCCCCAGCTGATTTACCCCCCCTTGCCTGAGTTGCCCCCCCAGCTGATTTACCCCCCTTGCCTGAGTTGCCCCCCCAGCTGATTTACCCCCCCTTGCCTGAGTTGCCCCCCCAGCTGATTTACCCCCCTTGCCTGAGTTGCCCCCCCAGCTGATTTACCCCCCTTGCCTGAGTTGCCCCCCCAGCTGATTTACCCCCCTTGCCTGAGTTGCCCCCCCAGCTGATTTACCCCCCCTTGCCTGAGTTGCCCCCCCAGCTGATTTACCCCCCCTTGCCTGAGTTGCCCCCCCAGCTGATTTACCCCCCTTGCCTGAGTTGCCCCCCCAGCTGATTTACCCCCCCTTGCCTGAGTTGCCCCCCCAGCTGATTTACCCCCCCTTGCCTGAGTTGCCCCCCCAGCTGATTTATCCCCCCTTGCCTGAGTTGCCTCCTGCTCACTGTTCTGACATTTACCCCCCCTGCCCCTCTCTCTCTCTGCTTTGCTGTGTGCAGGTTCACAGCTGCTTTTTGGTGTTGCTTCTACAGAGTGATATCGTCTCACTGAGCTGTTTAAAATGATTAAAGGAGTTCCTGTTCAACCACACCAGCAAATATTTCCTCGGGTGGTGGGTCACAGAGAAATCCCGAACAAGGGCACGTCGCCTTGGCGTGAGAGTTGGCTCATTCAGGGCAATGCCAGGCAGCACTTTGTCATGAAGAGGCCATGGAAATCTCTTCTTCCAAACACAAAAACTTCTTGTACTTGGGGATCAGTTGAAAGTTACAAAGTTAAGGTGGATGAGCATTTATTTGGAAAAGGAAATGAAGGCTTAATGAGGTAAGGAGAGCCAGTGGATGTGATCTGTTTGGATTTCCAGAAGGCTTTTGACAAGGGACCAGACTGGAGGCTGCTCAACAACATCGGAACTCATGGTGTTAGGGGTAAGGGTCTGGCACGGATAATAGATTGGTTGACCGATTGAAGGCAAAGATTGGGGATAAAGGTTTTTTTTTTTCAGAATGATGGATTTCCGCAGGGTCGCAACTATTCACATTATACATTAACGATCTGGGTGAAGGAACTGAGGGCATTGTTGTGAAGTTTGTAGATGACACAAAGCTAGGTGGAGGGGCAGGTAGTGTTCAGGATACGGGGAGTCTGCAGAAGGACTTGGACAGGCAAGGAGAGTGGGCAAAGAAGTGGCAGATGGAGTACAACGTGGGAAAGGGTGGGGTCATGTACTTTGGTAGAAGAATAGAGACGTAGACTATTTTCTAAATGGAGAAAAGCTTCAGAAATCCGAAGCACAAAAGGACTTGGGAGTTCTCGTTCAGGATTGTCTTCAAGTTAACATGGAGGTTCAGTTGGCAGTTAGGAAGGTAAATACAATGTTAGCATTCATCTCAAGAGAGTGAGAATACAAGAGCAGGGATATACTGCTGAGGCTGGGTAAAGCTCTGGTCAGACTGCATTTGGAATATTGTGAGCAGTTTTAGGGCCCCATTATCTAAGGAAGGATGTGCTGGCCTTGGAGGGGGTCTAGGGGAGGTTTACCAGAATGATCCCAGGGATGAAGGGAATGTCAGATGAGGGGTGGTTGGGGACTCTGGATCTGTACTCGATAGAGTTTAGAAGGATGAGGGGAATCTGATTGAAACTTACAGAATACAGAGAGACCTGGATAGTGTGGATGTGGACAAGATGTTTCCATCAGTAGGAGAGACTAGGACCCAAGGGCACAGCCTCCGAGTGAAGGGAGGACCCTTTAGAACGGAGAGGAGGAGGAATTTCTTAGGCCAGAGGGTGGGCAGTCTGGGGAACTGATTGCTGCAGAGGGCTGTGGAGACCAAGTCATTGAGTGTATTTAAGACAGGGATAGACTGGTTCCTCATCAGTGAGGGGCTCAAAGGCCACAGGGAGAAGGCAGGAGAATGGGGTTGAGAAACACGTCTATAATGAAGATTAATCTATAATGAAGATTAACTGCAGAGCCCACGTCACCCGTCATCAAATGGTGGGGCAGACTTGATGGGCCAAATGGCCTAAATCTGCTTCTATAACATATGGTCTAGTGCAGTGTAAGGTGATCTTTGTTGGAGTGGAAAACACTCCCAGATTGAGGAGGGAAGGTAGATTGCCCTTTCTCTAATGCATTGGTGAAGATGTGTTTTTAAGACAGTTGTTTCCACCTTCTAGATTTTTTGACTGCTTGCCCTGATATCTCTTTGTGTCTCGGTGTCAAATTTACTTGCTTCAATGAAACAGGTTTTACAACATTTAAAGGTGCTATGTAAATGCAAGGAGTGAAAACAGTTCGTTCCCAGATTTCAAAAGTGCTGAATTCGGATCCTCCGGTTTTGATGATAGTGAAGTGTCCTACAGTACACAGTCGAGCAGATCTGTGATATACGATTGTTAATGTAAAGTTTACAATCTGTGAACGCCCAGGATCATTAGTGTTTGGTGTGTAATTACTGAACTGTGGGTTTGGTTTTTAATCTGTGTAGTGGGACGTAACCGTGGAACCTGTGTGCTGTAGGCTTTAGGATGTGATTCACCGTGATCTGTGGTGGGTCTGATCTGAAGTGCAGACGTATACCTCTGTATGAACATCCAGTACCAGGAGGGTTTAACATGCAGCATTGCAGCTTTGGAACCCCAGTCATGGCGTGGGCTCTGCAGTTAATCTTCATTATAGATTTGCTTTCCATAGGCTTAAAATCTTCCAACAAACTGTCTGAAGTGTTAGAACGTGTAAAACCTCTTTATCTGTCTCTCATTTCTTTATTCCGTAACTAAGAATTGAGCCTGGATACTTTAGATGGCACTGTAAGCGGTGACTTATAAACTTTTCACTGTACAAGTCGTTCTGCTATAACGTGCGTTTAGCCAGCACAAATTTGCTGTAACCCGGTTGGAGAGTTGGGGTCTCAGTTCTAAAGCACAAACCTTTAAAACGTGTGTTGGCTGTAACACGATTATATTGCCAACACTTTAAGTGCTGCTTCTAAAGTGGAATTTTTCGATAATCTGGGGTTGCACAAGAACGCAACCTTTGCGTTACTACCTATTCTCATTTGACAAAAAAATCTAATTCAATTCAGTTCAAACCAGCTTCCCACGTTGGGTTTACCAGCGTAGTCCAATCAATCCTGTAGCCAGCCAATTAAGAGAGGAGACGTGTGTTCTGTAGCGCCTTTCAGAACTTTTGGACATTGGTGTGGTTTCTGAGCCATGGTGTAATTTTTGAAACAGGAAAGCCGTGCTCTATCGTTGCTTGGAATCCCTCCAGCTGATGGGCTACCGTCGTGAGGGTTGTGAGCAGCCTGGGCTGGGAAAACCGAATTGCTGGCACATACATAACCACGTGTATGTAGCTCAGCATGCCTTAATTCCAGTTACCTCGTCCCAGAAAGCTCTGGCCAAACATTCATTTACTCTCTTGCCCTCCAACTCATTCATCCTCAGCTGAGACTTTTCTTTGCTCAAGTTGGAGTTTTCCATCCTGCAACATTTTGGGATGATTTCCATTGCTGGAATAGATCGGATGGGAGAGAAATTAGCCATTTTATCTGAACAGAACCTTCCTATCTTGGTTTTTCTAAGATGTCACTATTAGTCAATACTAAATCATAAGCTTTCAGACATTCAGTTGCTGTTTAGAACATAGAACATAGAAAAGTCCAGCACAGAACAGGCCCTCTGGCCCACAATGTTGTGCCAAGGTTTAATGCTAATGTAGAATATAATAACTTAACCTACGCACCCCTCAACTCACTGCTATCCATGTGCATGTCCAGTAGTCGATTAAATGTCCCCAATGACTCTGCTTCCACCACCACAGCTGGCAACACATTCCATGCATTCACAACTCTCAGTGTAAAGAACCTACCTCTGACATCTCCTTTATACCTGCCTCCTAATATCTTCAAACTATGACTCCTCGTACCAGTCAATCCTGCCCTGGGGAAAAGGTTGAAATAATGTATTTTAAAGAAAAATAAAAATTAGACTCCTTTCCGCTCCAGTCCTGAGGAGGGACCGCTGCACCTGAAATGTTGACTCTGGCTTCTCTCCACAGGTGCTGAGATTTTCCACCAATTTGTCTTTGTTTCTGATTTCCAGCATCCACAGTTTTTTCGATTTTAAAAATGAGACTCCTGTTGTGGCCAATTCTATACTCTTTGGCTGGATAAAATATTTCAAACCAAACAAGAACGTTTGCATGGGGCAAGAGCACATGCTGTACTTTTAGTCTTGGCTCAGACAGTGTACCCCACTGTACAATGTGCACTCCTGTGCTGATACATATTGTACATGGCCCATAACAAAGACAAACTTACTGCTTTCTTAATTGGGTGAAATCTCTGTTGTTGTAACTGGCTTGCAGGTCAGCTTGGCTTTGTTTTTAACAGTGCTCGAGTCAGAATGCTGTAGCTATGTTCCTATGTTTGGAACTCAATGTGTAGATTAAACTTGACACTCCGTGCTTCAGTGAGATAGTAAAGATCCCAAGGGGAGCGTTCTCCCCGAGGTCCTGGTATTCCTCCTTCAGCCAGCATTTTGGGGGGAAAGCATGCAGATTCGACTGGCGAGTTGTAAAATGATGGTTTGTCTACATGTTAGGTCAGGTGAATGACAAGGGTCTTATCACTAGGCTGGGACTAGTTTAGTTTGGGAACGTGGTCAGCATGGACTGTTTGGACTGAAGGGTCTGTTTCCATGCTATATGACTTTACGTATTGGTGCTCTCTTTGGGAATGGCTTGGGGCTAATTAGTTGCCACTTGTTGTCTGTGTAGGTCACATACAATTCTTGTTGAAATGTAGTGGAGAAGCATTTGGGACATTTGTGATATACAGTTCATGGTATCCGTTTACTTGTCCATTTTGTACTGACACTGCAGGGGAGCAGGGTAGTGCTGTACTGTCAGAGTTGCTGTTTCTCAGATGAGAGAGACTGTGATCCCAAGGACCTGGTTCTGGCTGTACTTCGAAGAACATAGGGTCTTTGCCTGATCTCCTGCAGTAGTTTATAGTTCAACCGGTGCTCAGTGGTTAGCACTGCTGCCTCACAGCACCAGGGTCTCCAGGTTCAATTCCAGCCTCGGGCAACTGTCTGTGTGGAGTTTGCACGTTCTCCCCGTGTCTGTGTGGGTTTCCTCCAGGTGCTCCGGTTTCCTCCCACAGTCCAAAGATGCGTAGGTCAGGTGAATTGGCCATGCTCAACTGCCCGCAGTGTTAGGTGCATTAGTCAGAGGGGAATGGGTCTGGGTGGGATACTCTTCAGAAGGTTGGTGTGGACTTGTTGGGCCGAAGGGCCTGTTTCCATTCTGTCTGGAATCTAATCATCTAATCAAATCTAATAACCACCAGATCATCTACTCATTTTCTCATTGTTGCCTGTGGGATCCTGCTGTGTGCGTGTTGGCTGCCACGGTTCTCACATTATAGCATTGTTTGTAAAACTTCCGGCATGTTCTGTGGCTGTGAAAGATGCCATACAAATGTAATTCCTTAAGAACCCACCTTACTGTAGGGGAAATGGAAGCCAAATGGTTTGGAGTAGTAAATCACTTTATTGATATGTTTTAGGTTGAGATTTTTGTTTTTGCTGGGGCTGTGATTATGTCGTTGAGCAGAACCACACCATTGCAACTACCTACAGCAGCAGTCCAGGTTCCTTTTTTTTTGTCAGGGTGAGCTTAAAACGTGTGCTGACATCCATCAGAGCTGTTTAACAAAACAAAAGTGCCTTGGGCTTGTTTTTTTGATCTTTTTTTTTTCAAAGCTTTGGCCTTTGCTCTGGCGGGTCACCTTTCCGATTGGTAAGTGCCCTGATACCAAGTCTAGACTTGTTCTTTCAAAACCTCGCTGTGCTGGTTGAGTGGCCAGCTGCTATGAGCAATTATTTCTGTGCCGGGGCGGGAGAAATGCACGAGAAAGGAATGAGGTGAAATGGAAAACGAAGCCGGTGAAAGACTATCTGAGGCGGGCAACAGATTGAACCCATCTGCATTTTGAATCTGCTACTTAGGAAATGGGTGAATGAGTGACTGCTTCTTCAAACTGGAGATGTGTTTACGTCAGCCCTGCATGTTTAACCTAGGAGCAGGAGGAGGCCATTCAGCCCAATGTTTCACTCCTATCTCAGAGCAATCTACTGAAAACAAAAAATCCTGGAGATCACAGCCATGGAGAGAGAGAGAGCAAGCTAATGTTTTAAGTCTAAATAACTTCTTCAGCTCTGATCTCAAGCATTTTTTTGTTTTCAGTTCTGTTTGTTTGAAAGAGCCCCCCCTATTAATCCCGCAGATACCTGGGAACCCCACCTCCTGCAAGGTCCCCTCCTGCACCACCTCACCATCCTGACTTGTAAATACATTTCCGTTCCTTCGGTGTCACTGGATCAAGATCCTGGAATTCCCACCCTGAGAACTTTGCCCCCTCTCATGGTGATGAGAAGTTAGTGTGGAATGCAGAGATCCTAAAATCCTGGAATTCCCTCCCTCAGGGCATTGTGGGTCAACCCACAGCACATGGACTGTAGTGGTTTAAGAAGGCAGCTCACCCCCACCTTCTCAAGGGGCAACTGGGGACGGGTATTAAATGCTGGGCCCAGCCAGTGAGACCCACAGGTGAATAAAAACTCTTCTGTGTTCTTTCCCCCAAGTCCAGCAGAATCTCCTTTCTTTAACTATTTTTATCAGTTTCCATTTTGCAGTTTACTTTTGAGTCTCTTTCTATTCATTTTTTTTAAAACATAGTGCATTTCAGATTGTGACTTGCATAGAAACAAACCATCCCTTTATCTATTTCTCTCTCTCTCTTTTCCCTGATGATTGTTTTACTAATTATCTTAAATCAATGTCCTCTGTTTACTGGCCCTCCCTCAGATGGTCATTGGGTGAATAGGGAGATGCTATCAAAAAACTATCTTCACTTCTTGAAAATAAATCTTTTAAAGCCAGTTGTTAATTTGTAGGAAATTGGTGGATGTTCGTTGCAATCGATTTTTTTTGTTGGTGTTCTGAGAGTTTGAATCCCGCAGTTCTTTGGGGTATTCAATACCTTCAATATGTGAGCAGTATGTGTTTGAGCTGGAAGGGTTGTTCTGCATGTGTGGATTTGAAGGGAGATGATAAGAAACCGTTTTGGTTCTAGTTTATTGACTAGCGGGACTGGCTGAGCTGTTGTATTTGTGGGACTGATCCTGTGACGTGGTGGAGCTGTAGGTGTAAGAGGATAAGCTCGTGTATCTGTTTCTGGTCAGCGGTAAAATCTCTCCTCGAGGAAGGCTTGGATGACTGAGTACACCTGATCAGGTCCTGGGGATTTATCCACCTTTATGCGTTTCAAGACTTCCAGCACTTCCTCCTCTGTAATCTGGACATTTTGCAGGGTGTCACCATCTATTTTGCGACTTTTTATATCTTCCATATCTTTTTCCACAGTAAATACTGATGCAAAATACTCGTTTCCCTTTATAATATCGCGCACTTCAAAAGTCTTTTCTTGACTGTGAATCACTTTGCGTTTTCTGAAGTGGTAAAGAGTACATTAGAAATGCAACTTTGTTTCGTTTTCATAGAATCCAGGCAACACTCTGTATCCTCCTTACTAACTCACCCCGTGTACTATTTGTGTGTGCTGAGGTTTGGGAAAGAGTTCCTCTCTTTGAATTGCAGCCATTGGTGGATAAACCCTTACGTCTCCATGGTATTGGTGTCAGTGAAATGAGACGTGCAGATTTATGGAGCATAGATTGAAATGTATGCATGCCTTTTGAAACTTGGGCTGCCCACTAAAATCAAACATTTGGCTGTTCCACGTTATAAGATTACATTTCTCACTTAATGCAGAGGTGCCAGTCTTGGACTAGGGTGGACAAAATTAGAAGTCACATAACACCAGGTTTATTTGAAATCACAAGCTTCCAGAGCACTGATCCTAGATCATGATTTGGAGATGCCGGTGTTGGACTGGGGTGTACAGAGTTAAAAAATCACACAACACCAGGTTATAGTCCAATTGGAAGCACTAGCTTTCAGAGCGCTGCTGATGAAGGAGCGTCGCTCCGAAAGCTTGTGTGCTTCCAGTTAAACCTGTCGGACTATAACCTGGTGTTGTGTGATTTTTAACTTTGTACATCCTAGATCAGGTCACTTCCCCTGGCGAATACGTGACAATGGAGAGGGATGGGGGTGTGGGGGGAGGTATGCGGTGGGGTGCTGTCCGAAGGGTCAGCGCAGACTCAATGGGCTATATCGCCTTTCTGCACAGTATGCCTTTTATAAGTGCGAATAAGGATGAAAATGTGAGACGTTGAACTTTTTATTGCATGGTTATGGAATTGACAAAATTGACTAAAGTTCCTTGTGAAATCAAGCTAACCACTGAGTTTATTTTTAGACAAATCTAATTGAATACTTACAGTCAATCTGAATTGAATGTTGGTAAGATCACTTGGACCGTGACATACAGAAATGTTCACCATATTATAGAAGGAATAGAGACATTGGAGAGAGTGCAGAAAGGATTGAGAGGGAAATAGTGTTTGTCTGTGACCGAGTAGACATGACAAAATTCTGCTGGAAGCAATCAGTAAAATCTACGATATTAAAAACAAAATACTGTGGGAATATGAAATAAAAACTAAGTGCTGGAGAAACTCAGCAGGTTCGGCAGGAGAGAGAAATAGTTAATGTTTTGAGTTTGATATAACTCTCCTTCAAAATTGAATGGATTGGAAAATAAAAGCAGAAATTGCTGAAAAAGCTCAGCAGGTCTGGCAGCATCTGTGGAGAGAAATCAGACCTTCCTCAGTCCCCTCACTCAACCCAAAACGTTAACTCTGATTTCCCTCCACACGTGCTGCCAGACCTGCTGAGCTTTTCCAGCAATTTCTGTTTTTGTTTCTGATTGACAGCATCCGCAGTCCTTTCAGTTTACATTTGGGATTGGAAAATGTTGGCTTTTGTGTTGTTGATGGAAAGGGACGGAGGAGTGAGTGGAACAGATTATGGGATGTCCAGTCCAGACACAAAAAGGTGGTGATGGTCACAAAAAAAGGTGATGGTGATAACGAAGAGGTGTCACATAGGAGCCCATCAAGATGTGAAACGGGGCAAATCCGCTGTTGAGAGCAAAGTCAGCAGATTCAGATAAGACTTGGATGTTGGGTGTTTGGGGAGGTAGGTGGCAGAGGAGGAGGGAGAGAGAGAGAAGGGGTATGTCAATAAAATGGAGGACAGAAGTGTCAGGCTGTGTGGTTGATGATACACAGAAATACAGATGTAGGCTAATCAGCCCTTTGGTCTTATTTTGCCACTCGGTATGATCATGGTTAATCATAACATGCGCACAAAACAACCCCGCCGCTCTGTGGCCGAACACTTGTAACTCCCCCTCCCACTCTGCCAAGGACATGCAGGTCCTGGGCCTCCTCCACCACCAAACCCTAACTACCCAACGCCTGGAGGAAAAACACCTTATTTTCCACCTTGG
Source organism: Chiloscyllium plagiosum (assembly GCF_037043375.1). NCBI lineage: Eukaryota > Metazoa > Chordata > Chondrichthyes > Orectolobiformes > Hemiscylliidae > Chiloscyllium > Chiloscyllium plagiosum. The sequence continues at coordinate 8,075,058 of NW_028270146.1, forward strand.
GCCCCTCCAAGCACAAGGGACCAATGTTTCCTCATTTCCCCTCCCCCACCTTATCCCAGATCCAGCCTTCCGAATCAGCACCACCCTCCTGATCTGTCCATCTTCCTTCCTACCTGTCTGCTCCACCCTCCTTTCCGACCTATCACCGTTACCCCCAGCTTCATCTACCTGTCACATTCCCTGTCGCTCTCCCTCCAGTCCCACCCCCCTCTCATTTATCTCTCAGCCCCCTTGGACCACCCTCTCATCCCTGATGAAGGGCTTATGCTCGAAACGTTGACTCTCCTGCTCATCGGACGCTGCCTGACCGGCTGTACTTTTCCAGCACCACACTCTTCGACTGTCCAACTCCATAGCCTGTTCCTGCTTTTCCCCTACATCTTTTGATCTCTTAGTCCCAAATCCTTGGTCCAACCCATTCCCGAAATTGTACAATGTTTTGGCCTCAACTGGTTTTCTGTGGCAGAGATTCCCACTTTCTGGGTGAAGACATTTCTCCTCAACTCAGTCCGAAATGGTTAACCCTATGACTCCTGGTTGTGGACTTCTTGCTATTAGGTACATTACTTTCGGCATCTGTCATGTCTAGTCCTGATGCAATGTTATAGCTTCTAATGTAATTCTTCCCTCAAGCTTCTGAACTTCAGAGAATATATAATGAATTCCATTTTGAGTCCTCGCGGCAGAGCGTTTTATCGGAAAAGGGCGATGTTGTAACTCCAGCGTGTGCTGCTTTGTCAGAATGAGCAGGTGCAAGATGGAAATGTTAGCTTGAGCTTATTATAGTGGCAGCACCTGGGAGCCAGGGTTATTCCTATGGACAGAGTAGAGGTGTTCGGCAAAGCAGTCATCCAGTGTGCGCTTGGTCTCCCCATTATAAAGCAGCAAATACAATAGATTGGGTTTGAAGTGTGTTTGAAGCTTTGGAAAACGAGGAGTGAGAAACGTTAAAGGGAGAGTGATTAAATGGGAAGGTGACGTGTGGGGGTTAGCAGTGACAGAGCAGTCAGCCAGGGTGTCATGCAGGGAATGGTTCCTCAAACCATAAATCCAACTACCCTGGAGTGATGGTCGCAGACAGCCTGTCTCTTGACAAAGAGCTATGTGCACAGGTGTTAGAAAGGCAGTCACGAACATTGGCCAACTAGCCAAACTGAGCATGGAGAAACAACAAGCTGACCTGTAGGCTCTGTGTCTGACAGGCCTGCATCCTCAGCACATTATGTGCAATGAAACCTGGACTATTTGAAGCTAACCAGAAATGAAAGTTCCGAAGAAGGGTAATTGGAGCCCAAAATGTTCACTCCGCTTTCTCCCCACGCATGCTGCCAGACGTGCTGAGTTTTCCCAACAATCTGTTTGTTTCTGATTTCTAGCATCACCCCTTGTTCTTCGGTTTAAAGCTCCCAATTCAGGGAGAGATGCTTGACAAATTAAGTTGTCCTTTCTAAGGTCAAAATGTCAAACATGTAGAAACTGATCAAGTAGACAAGGCTTTAGTGGTGTGGGAATGTGCACAGGGGATGGGAGATGGTCCCCTGCCAAGGGGTGAGCAAGACATCTCAACTTCGACTCGAGGATGCTGTTGAGATCTCAAAGCCGTCAGCATCAGTCAGGTGGAGACTGTGCGCATCCACTTGATTGCAAGTGGTGCCACTGGCTGTGGGCTGGAATTCTGTACGATGGTGACTTGTGAATTCGGAAGCTGCATTGCACCCCTGCAAACCAGGATTGTGTCGAGAGATCCGCCATCGGCCAGCACCAATGGCTGGTTTCTGCCTTTCACAGTCAGCTTGTTCGACCATCAGTGAAGTGCAACAGAAAATCTGAAAGACTGCTGACAGGAACTGCACTGCAGGCTTGTTGTTGTCTTCACTCTACCCGAACCAGGAGCTATCCACGGGGTCCAACTCACCAACACTGCGGAGATTACGGTCTTCTACTCTGATTATAGAATCATAAAATGATACTGTGTGGAAGGTGACCATTAGAGCCATTTCTTCCCCTCCTGTCCAGTCTATGATTTGGTACAGAGTCAAGAGTGTGACGCTGGAAAAGCACAGCAGGTCAGGCAGCATCCGAGGAGCAGCGAAATCTACGTTTCGGGCAAAAGCCCTTCATCAGGAATGCCCTATGATTCGGCACAGATGATTACTCTCACCTGTCATCCACCAGAGGTGAGATGGAGGGAGAGAGAAATGGCTTTATTGGACTGTGTGAATAGTCCATTTTATTTCTAAAGTATGTTTTACTAACATGGGTCATACCCGTGTTAATGAGGGAAAACAATTTGCTAGTGTTTCAGATTGCCAGTTGCGAGTGAAAGGACAAAAATTGCTTTGGATGTAGATTTCCTTGTTTCTTGCTCCTCATTCCCAATCTGAATCCTGAAAGTTTGGAGAATGACTTCTGGAATGTAAATCCCACAGATTTCTGGCAAGTGAAACCAACAGAAGAAAAATTTTCAAAGACCCAGTTTTACAGAGTACATTGTAAATTGAAAGTGCTTTGGCTTTTAAAGCACCACCCCTCCTTTTCCCATCATTGCTTACACGCATTGTGCAGCTGTCGAGTTTCCATTTCGGCAGCACAGGCTGCCAACTTCAGCTCGGTGCTCATCTAATTTTGAACCTTGGGCGTTCAGAATAAACTGTTGAAAGGTACCAAAGTAGAACATCTTGTGGAGCTGCCTGTCACATTTACTATAGCGAGAACAGAGTGGTCACTCTGAGCTGGTTGTTCCTCGTATAGATTTACAATGTTGTTTTATTGCCAGAGTAATGCAGTGGGCAATCTTACGTAGGATTCGAATACTCTTGGCGTAGTGTTACTGAGTATTTACAGCACAGAAGTGGATCACTCAGCCCAACTGGTATACACCCGTGTTTATGCTCTGCCTGAGTCTCTTCTCATCCCCATGTCATCTCACTCCATCAGCAAAACTCTTCCAAGCCCTTTTCCATCCTGCTCTTCTCCAGCTTCCTTTTAAGCACATGTCTCTGGTTACAAGATCCACGTCCATGAAGTGATTATGATGCAGGAGGAGGCCATTGGGTCTGGTCCAGCTCATCTGTAGAGCAGATGCCCGCTCTGTCCCTCTTGGCCTGCACCCCCTCCTACCCATCCAGCTTTCTTTCTCAAATAATTCTCCCCTCTCCGCCACCCTACCCTCATATGCAGGGAGTTCCAGGTCATTGCCGCCGAGGTTCGAGGAGTTAACACCCCACCTTTCCAAGGGCACTTTGGGATGGGCAAGAAATTCTGACCTTGCCAGTGATGTCCGGATCCTGTGAAGGAATAACTAGCACCAGCCTCCTGAGTCTTTGCAAGGTTTCTGCTCAAACACTTTGTAGTCTTGTAGCCCTTCTTTGCTTTTTCCCTGGAGATGTGTATATTTAAAAAGTAAGTTATTGTTAATCTCCCTATGTCTTGCCCCAAATCTTTCCTGAAGAAGGGCATGTGCCCGAAACGTCGAATCTTCTGTTCCCTAGATGCTGCCTGACCTGCTGTGCTGTTCCAGCAATAAAGTTTCAGCTTGCCCCAAATCTGTCTCCCCCTATTCCTTGTACCATCAGCTAATAGGAACCATTTCCATCCTGTAAATCTCTATTAAGTATTGAGCATCTTCATTACACACTTTGTCTCTTTTTCATAAAATGAATGAGAAGTGAGAAATTCCTCTCTTGACAATTAGAATGTTAACCTGTTTGTGTTGGTGTGCTTTGGACACTGCTTCAGAGGGAACGGGATGAGGAGATGTTCGTTGTCTTTGCAAACTATCATCGGGGGCGAGTTTGTTTTGGTGCCAACACTTCCTGGAGTACAGTTCACTAATTGCCAGAGACCTCTGAGGAACTGAGTTAATGATCTTGTGTCAGAACTGGTGGTACGGTGGTAATTTCACGGCCCTAGCAGTCCAGGGTAAAGATTCAGGTCGTACTGTAGCAGCTGTTGGAGTTTATATTCATATTAGGCATATTCACGGCTGAGAGAGACGTAGTTGTAATTAGTAAGAGAGTCGAAGGTCATGGAGTAAGGGCAGGGATTTGGAGTTGAAGATTCTCAGATCACGTATAATCTCAATGAACGGTGGAGCAGACTCAATGGGCTGAATGGCCTCCTCCTGCTTCTGTGTCTTACGGTGTCTGTAGGTGAGACTTTCCAAGAAGTTTGAGCTTTGGCTGATAGGCTTTTTTTTTTAGAAAATGTAGACAGTGAGGCCTGCAGTTGCTGGAGATTAGAGTCGAGAGTGTGGTGCTGGAAAAGCACAGCAGGTCAGGCAACATCTGAGGAGCAGGAGAATCAGCGTTTCAGACATAAGCCCTTCATCAGGGATTTTTTTAAAAAAAACTGTTTTCTCTCGTGAGAGCTAACAATGTGAGACTGCTTCTTAATTGTTGAAAGGAGGTTGTCATCCTTCAGTCTGTATCACTGTAATCCTTGATAATATTCCACTGGGTTACAGGAGGGATTGCCTCGGCATAATATTGTCTGATTTTATTGATATATAATAACATAATGTTATATCACATAAGGAGGTGCTTTGGCCCATCACATCTCTGCAGGCTTTATGAAACAGCTGAGGGATTGTTCGTTTATAAAAACCAAGTGTTCTACACAACTTACAAAACCCCCCCATGCTTATTTACTCAGAGAGTGGTGAGCCTGTGGAATTCATTACTACAGAAAGTAGTTGATGCTAAAACATTGAACGTATTCAAGAGATGGTTAAATATAGCACTTGGGGTGAATGGGGTCAAAGGTTATGGGGTGAGACTGTTGAGTTGGATGATCAGCCATGATCGTAATGAATGGCAGAGCAGGCTTGAAGGGCTGAATAGCCTCCTCCTGATCCTATCCCCTGTGTTACTATGAGAGCAAGATGGCCATTTCTGCTTTTCCGATCTTCATAGAGTCATACAGCACGGACACAGACTCTTTGGTCCAACCAGTCCATGCCGAACATAATCCCAAACCAAACTAGTCCAATCTGCCCATATCCCTCCAAACCTTTTAAACATTGTAGTTGTGCCCACATCCACCACTTCCTCAGGAAGTTCAATCCACACACGAACCACCCTCAGTGTAAAAAAAAAATTCCTCATCACTTCCACTTTATTTGCAAGCCAGAGGGACAGAGCAGAGCTCCTTAGTTTTCAATATTAACATGTTTCAAAGTGGGTAATGGTAGTGTCCGACAGCGTGGCGGAGTTGACTGCCTCGTCAAAGCCCAATTATCTTTCCCTTGTTCGCTCACTGACTGGTGGTGGAGATGACGATGAGGGCTGTGTTGTTTTGGTCAGCAGTTTCTTTTTGATACCGGTTCCTGTAGCTGTGACATGCTGGTTGCAGAGGAGCAGCTGAGTGCCGGAATGTGGAATCCGACTACAGTGCTCTCGCTGCCACTGGGACTGATCAGCCAACATGGCACTGCTGGCTCCAACTGCTCACTGCTTTCACTCCAGGGAGACCTGAGTTACAAACAACTAGGCAAAAATTAAGACTGCAGATGCTGGAAACCAGAGTTTAGATTAGAGTAGTGCTGGAAAAGCACAGCAGGTCAGGCAGCATCAGAGGAGCAGGAGAATCGACGTTTCGGGCATAAGCATCATTCCTGATGAAGAGCTTATGCCTGAAACGTCGATTCTCCTGCCCCTCGGATGCTGCCTGACCTGCTGCGCTTTTCCAGCTCTGCTCTAAACAAGAGCTGGCCTGCCTAGCTAGAACTCATCACCTGAGCCCTTTGTAAAGCACACCCAGGTAAGGGTCTGCTGAACTGCCTGTCCAAGGGTGGACCGAGCATGTGTACACTATGATTAGTGGCTGTGTTTTGGTGTTCAACAAGTATCCTACTGTCACCTTTTTAAATACGAATTCTAGCACCTTTCCCATGATAGATATTAGGTTAACTGGCTCTTGGTTTCCTGCTTTCTGACAGTCTCCTTGCTGAAATAAAGGTCTGACATTTGTTAATTTCTGGCTCAAACTCTTCCAGAATCTAAGAAATTTAGGAAGATTATATATTATTGACTGGAGATACTATAGTTCAAGTAATTTAGATGGGACAGTTTTTGTCCAGTGTGTGCTGGAGGGTTTCCTGACACAGTATGTAGACAGGCCAACAAGGAGTGAGGCCACATTGGATTTGGTACTGGGTAATGAACCCGGCCAGGTGTTAGATTTGGAGGTAGGTGAGCACGTTGGTTATGTTTAGTGATGGAAAGGGATAGGTATATAACACAGGGCAAGAGCTACAACAGGGGGAAAGGTAATTATGATGCGATTAGGCAAAATATCGACTGCATTGGATGGGGAAGGAAACTCTAGGGGATGGGCACAATTGAGATGTGGAGCTTATTCAAGATTCTGCGTGTCCTTGATAAGTATGTACCTGTCAGACAGGGAGGAAGTTGTAGAGCGCAGGAGCCTTAGTTTACTAAGGAAGTTTATCTCTTGTCAAGAGGAAGAAGAAGGCATATGTTCAGATGAGATGTGAAGGCTCAGTTAGGGCGCTTGGGAGTTACACGTTAGCCAGGAAAGACCTAAAGACAGAGCTAAGAGGAGCCAAGAGGGGACATGAGAGGTCTTTAGCAGGTAGGATCAGGGACAACGTTATTGCTTTCTGTCGGTATATCAGGAATAAAAGAATGACTAGAGAAAGATTAAAGCCAATCAAGGATAGCAGTGGGAACTTGTACATGGAGTCCGAGGAGATAGGGGAAGTGCTAAATGAATATTTTTCGTCCGTATGCGTACTGAAAAAAGACAACGTGGTCGAGGAGAACACTGGGATATAGGCTACTCGACTAGATGGGATTGAGGTTTACAAGGAGGAGGTGTTAACCATTTTCACACTTTCCAGAATTGCTAAGTCCCCTGGGCCGGATGGGATTTATCCCAGGATTCTCGGGGAAGCCAGGGAAGAGATTGCAGAACCTTTGGCTTTGATCTTTATGTCGTCATTGTCTACAGGAATAGTACCAGAAGACTGGAGAATGGCTAATGATGTTCCCTTGTTCAAGAAGGGGAAGAGAGACAGCCCTGGTAATTATAGACCAATGAGCCTTACTTTAGCTGTAAGTAAAATGTTGGAAAAGGTTATAAGGGATAGGATCTATAATCATCTGGAAAGGAATAAGTTGATTAGGGATAGTCAGCATGGTTTTGTGAAGGGTAGGTCGTGCCTCAACAAATCTTATTGAGTTCATTTGAGAAGGTGACCAAACAGGTAGATGAGGGTAAAGTAATGGGGTGTATATGGATTTCAGTAAGGTGTTTGATAAGGTTCCCCATGGTAGGCTATTGCAGAAAATATGGAGGCATGGGATTAAGGGTGATTTAGTGGTTTGGATCAGAAATTGGCTAGCTGAAAGAAGACAGAGAGGGTAGTGGTTGATGAGAAATGTTCATCCTGGAGTTGAGTTACTAGGATTGATGTACCGCAAGGATCTGTTCTCCACTGCTGTTTGTTATTTTTATAAAATGACCTAGATGAGGGTGTAGAAGGATGGGTTAGTAAATTTGCGATGACACTAACGTCGGTGGAGTTGTGGATAGTGCTGAAGGATGTTGTAGGTTACAGAGGGACATAGATAAATTGCAGAGCTGGGCTGAGAGGTGGCAAATGGAGTTTGATCCTGAAAAGTGTGAGGTGATTCACTTAAAAGGAGTAACAGGAATGCAGACTACTGGGCTAATGGTAAAATTCTTGGTAGTGTAGATGAGCAGAGAGATCTCGGTGACCACGTACATAGATCCCTGAAAGTTGCCACCCAGGATGATAGGGCTGTTAAGAAGGTATACGGTGTGTTAGCTTTTATTGGTAGAGGGATTGAGTTTCGGAGCCATGAGTTCATGTTGCAGCCGTACAAAACTCTGGTGCGGCCGCACTTGGAGTATTGCATACAGTTCTGGTCACCGCATTATGGGAAGGATGTGGAGACTTTGGAAAGGGTTCAGAGGAGATTTACTAGGGTGTTGCCTGGTTTGGAGGGAAGGTCTTATGAGGAAAGGCTGGGGGACTTGAGGCTGTTTTTGTTAGAGAGAAGATTCAGAAGTGACTTAATTGAGATGTACAAGATAATTAGAGAGTCAGATAGGGTGGACAGTGAGAGCCTTTTTCCTCAGATGGTGATGGCTAGCACAAGGGGACATTGCTTTAAATTGAGGGGTGATAGATATAGGACAGATGTCAGAGAGAGTTTCTTTACTCAGAGAGTAGTAAGGGTGTGGAACAACCTGCCTGCAACAGTAGTAGACTTGCCAACTTTAAGGGCTTTTAATTGATCATTGGATAAACATATGAACAAAAATGGAATAGTGTAGGTTAGATGGGCTGCATTTCCTGAAGAAGGGCTTATGCCTGAAACGTCGATTCTCCTGCTCCTTGGATGCTGCCTGACCTGCTGCGCTTTTCCAGCAACACATTTTCAGCTCTGATCTCCAGCATCTGCAGTCCTCACTTTCTCCTAGATGGGCTGCACACTGGTTCCACAGATCAGTGCCACATCGAGGGTTGAAGGGCCTGTACTGCGCTGTAATGTCCTATGTTTTATTATAACCAATGTATCTATCTCCGCTTTCTCTTCTAAGACTAAGATGCACCTAGACCTGAAGGACTTGTCAGCCTATAGACCCAATAGTTTTTCTCGCACGTTTTTGTTCCATGTAGATGGTTTTAAATTTCGCTGTTCCAATCACCTTTGATTTTCAGGTATCTTCAGGAAATTTCCTGTCATGTACAGTGAAGACAGAGATGCACTATCTGCTCAAAGTGTCCATTGCTTCTTTGCTTTCCACTATCCGTTCCTCAGACCCACTCCCCAGAGGGCCAATACTATATCTTTATTTACTCTTCCTAATACTTGTAGGAAGTTTTTTTAACTGGTCCGCTCAATTGGTTGAGTTGACTGCCTTGGAAGTCCCCTATGATGAGACTGAGACCAAACTGGCGGTGATCATTTAGCCCCTTAAGCCCCTGCTGTCACTCGATATGATCATGACCAATCTTTGTCACATGCCTGCCAATTTTCATAATGTCTTCAATGCTGTTAATGCTTGGATTGTGTGCACTGCTTCCTTGTTACCGAATAATGGCACATTGCAAGGTGCAGGGATGGCTCTGGTAGTCACAATGTAGGCATTGAATGGCTAGTGCACAAAAGCATTGTTCTCGGAACAGAGATTGTATTTGGAAATCCCTGCTGTTGTTTGTTAATGAAGGGCCCAAGCTTGTGTGGTTGATGGACAGCGAATTAAATCTTTGAATTTGAAAGAGTTGGTAGTGGAGGCCAACAAGTAATGCGATGTGATACTTTTGTTCAAAGTTTGCTGAGACTAGATTCTTAAAAGATTCCTCAGGGAATCTGTACTGAGGGGTACCTTGAAGGGAAATGCCATTTTTCATTGGGATGAAGGTTTTGAAGACCAGCCTAGAGCGAGGTGTCTAGTTTTGTGTCATTCACCGAAGGCAAAAAACATTCATCTCCTCCACTCGGCATTAGCTTCTTTTGAAAATCTGACGTAGAGTGTTCAGTAACGAAACCTGTAGACTGACTTTGAATGTGGTGCGTTGTCAAGGATTGTTGACTGTTTGGAGGTCAAACTGTTCTGTAATTAGTTGCCACCCTCAATCACAACAATAAGACTTTGGAGGCTACAAAACAGTTCGGGGTCTGAGTGACTAGCTGGAACTGGGAAGTTGATGAAAGACAGCAGATTTGTTTTGGTCTTGAGCAATTTAATCCCTATCATCATTCCGTTATCTCTCCATCACCGTGTCTGTATCTTCTCAACCAGGTGTTTCTTCCAATATATCTGTCTTTTCCTTTTGACTCTGCTTCTATTTATCAGCTCTAAATGCTTATTCAGTGAGCAAAAGCATTGATAGCCTTTTGGAACTCGTGGTTGATGTCATCTCTAGAGACTAAAAAATGTGTTGCTGGAAAAGCACAGCCGGTCAGGCAGCATATCAGGAGCAGGAGAATCGATGTTTCGAGCAAAAGCTCTTCATCAGGAATAGCTTACGCTCGAAACGTCGACTGTGCTGCTCCTCGGATGCTGCCTGACCGGCTGTACTTTTCCAGCATCACACTTTGAGACTTTGATCTCCAGCATCTGCAGTTCTCACTTTCTCCTCGGCATCTCTGGAGAGGCCAAATTGAGACTGTAACATCGGCTCGTGTGTCTGCCAGGCTCCAGTCTAATGGCATCAAAATGGATCTTAGTGTTTAACGGAGTTTTATAGGTAAAAGAACCACTCTTTTTACTGCATAAAACTGTTAAATAAATTAATAGTGTGGCCAAATGTTTATTATATTTAAAAAATTTGTGAGGAGGCGGTGGGATATGGAATTTGTTACTTGTTCTTAGGAAAAGAACTTAGGAATTTTCTGCTGTCCATAGCTGAAGGGAATGGTGATAATTTGATGGGTAGCGTTCCAATGCATCCTTCTTTTTGTGCAGATCCCAGATGCAAGTTATTGATGGTGGAAGGATGATTACAGCATTATCCTGGTCTTCTTTCCAGCTAATGTTCAGAAATTATTAGCCAGAGATCATAGAGTCATACAGCACAGAAACAGACCTTTCGGTCCAACTCGTCCATGCCAATCCAGTTTCCCAAACTAAACTAGTCCCATTTGCCTGCATTTGGCCCATATCCCTGTAAACCTTTCCTATTCATGTGCCTGTCCAAATATCTTGTAAATGTTGTAACTGTACCTGCATCGAATACTTCCACTGTCAGTCTATTCCACATAAGACCCACCTTCTGTGTGAGAATGTTGCCCCTCAGTTCCCTTTTAAATCTTTCTTATTTCACCTTAAGATCATGCCCTCCAGTTTTGCACCCCCTACTCCTAGGGAAAAGACTTTTACTATTCACTTTATCTATGCCCTTCATGATGTTATAAACTTTTATAAGGTCACACCTTAATTTCTTACGCTCCAGTAACGGAACTCCTAGCCTATCCCTCATCCTTCTATCTCAAACCCTCCAGTCTCAGTAAAATCCTTGTAAATCTTTTATGTACCTTCTCCAGTTTAATAATATCCTTCTTATAAAAGCGTGACCAGAACTGAACACAGTCTCCAGAAGAGGTCTCACCAATGTCTTCTACAACCTCCACGTGACGTCCCAACTCCTATACTCAATGGTCTGAGTAATGAAGACAAGCCTGCGAAACACTACCTTCACCACCCTGTCAACCTGTGACACAGCCTTCAGTCAATTAAGTACCTGATCCCCTTGGTATCTCTGTTTTACAATACTCCTCAGGGCTCAACCATTAATTGTGCAGGTCCTGCTCTTGTTAGTCTTACCAGGAATTGAGCTAAGACTCTCAAACGTAGGCCCACTGCATCTACCCAGCTGTTCAATGGGAGAAGACATTCCTCCCCCTCTCTTTCTAACTGTATGACCCATTTTTCTGAAATTGTGCCCTCTGCTCCTGGGCTCTCCCACAAGGGGGAACAACATCTCCATGTCTCCCCTGTCAAGTCCCATAAGAATCTTATATGTTTCAATAAGGTCATCCCTCATTCTTCTAACTCCAATAAGTACAGGCTCAAACTATTTGACCTCCCCTTACCGAGGGGCAGCACAGTGGCTCAGTGGTTAGCACTGCTCCCTCATAGCGCCAGGGACCCGGGTTCGATTCCAGCCTCTGGCGACTGTCTGTGCGGAGTTTGCACATTCTCCCCTGTGCCTGCATGAGTTTCCTCCGGGTGCTCCGGTTTCCTCCCACAATCCAAAGATGTGCAGGTTAGATGAGTTGGCCACGTTAAATTGCCTATAGCATTCAGGGATGTGTAGATTAGGTGCGTTAGTCACGGGAAATGTAGAGTGATAGGGTAGGGGAATGGGTCTGGGTGGGTTACTCTTTGGAGGGTCAGTGTGGACTTGTTGGGCCAAATGATCTGTTTCCACACTGTAGGGATTCTATGATTATCTAGGATTCATTAGATAGTCCCTCCATCACCCAGGAACAGATTTCGCCCTGACCTCGAGGATTTCCTTTTCAGAAATGAATAAACCCTGCTGATAAATTGGTGTAAACCAAAGGGCAGCGGACGCTGGAGATCTGAAACGAAAACAAGAATCACTGGGGAAACTCAGCACCTCTGGCAATACTTGTTTGAGTCTGGTGACTCTTCCTCAGAAGATGATAAATTGATAATGTCTCTCACCAATCCTGTTTCACTTTGTCCCCCCTTCCCTGGATCCCCCAGCCAGCCTGAAGCTAGTATAATGACTTGGAGGAAGTATGTGTGACAGGAGTGTGAATGTGATGTGTTCTGCGTTGTTTTGGGTGCTGTGATGATTAGTTTTGTATCAGTGGGCTTAATGTAGGATTTAGTTAAAAGCAATTGTTTTACACGTGCACAGCAACCCTGTGAGCTGCTTGATTCTGCAGGAGCTTCTGAATTATACTGGTTAATGATTTGATGGCATAGTCAGTGTCAAAGGATGAGGCCTTCTTCTATACTAGTACTTAGTTTTCGCAAGGAAAGGGTTAGGGAGAAATTCAGTATCAAAATGGCCAGTATAAATTAGGCTAAAGAATGTACCTGTGTGCTTGGATGCAGATGTGATTAAAGGGATAGTTTAGGGTTTGTTGCTTTATGAGAAAATAATGTCCACTTTTTTTCTTAAATACCTTCCTAAACTTTCACTTGCCTACTTTATTTAGACACCTTACCCCATGCATCACTAGGTGGGGTAGCCTCTCTGAAACCGGGTATTTTGAGGTCTTGGACACAGAGCTGAGAATACCCTTTCTGTAATTTTCCATCTAGTTTCTGTGAAAAGGCTTCGCTGAGTTGGAGAGCCATGGAGTTAGCACAGTTCCCAAGCTGAGAAAACTACCAAAGTATTATCCATGGTTTTCAACTGACTAAGGATCATTTAATCTAAACAGTACAGTAGACAATGATAATCTAAATGGATATGAACACTGACATAGATTCAACACCTTCAGTAAGGTGTCCCATAATAGCCCAGTGAATAAGATCAGTGTCAAGATGATTTATCCTTTCACTCCATCTCCATCCAGCTAGCATTAAGGGAGGGAGCAGAGTGGGTGAATGAAGTGCATATACTCAGAACAGCAAAGGTGGGCAGTATTGTTCACACCAGTGTGAGAGTTAGGAGCAGGAGTAGGCTATTTGGCACCTTGATCACATTCTGCCATTTAATAAGCTCAAGGCTGATCTGATTGTAACCTCTCCTCCTCGTTTCCACCTACTCTTTGACAGCATTTGATTTCCTTAATTACCGAGAATTAACCAGCGTAGTCTCAACAATACTCGGTATAACAGAAACATAATCTTGTACTTTTCTATTGAGTTAGCCTCATGATAAGTGACAGCATTCCATTAGCTTTCCTAATTACTTGCTGTGTCTGCATATCAGCCTTTTGTGATTCATGCACAAGGACACTCAGATCCTTCTGCATCTCTCACCGTTGAGCTAATAGATTTTGGATACGTTAACATTTTCCAACATTATAGTCCTATTTGTTAGATCTTTGTCCACTCTCGTTTAACCTAATAGTGTCCTTTCTAGCCTCTGCCTGTCCTCTTCACAACTTACCACGTTTGCAGTTGACAGCAAATTTATAAACTACCTTTGGTCTCTTCACCCAAGTCATATAGAAAAATTGTTAAAAAGTTGAAACCCCCACACTGATCCCTGTAGTGGCAACTGATTACACCTGGCTGACTGGAAAATAACCCATTTTCTGTTAGCTATCTAATTTACACGGTGAACCTTTATTTTCAACAATAACCTGGTGACACATGATCAAATCCCCCCTGGAAAACTTAGGACAGTATATCCACTGTGTTCCAATTTGCCCACAGCACATGACCACTTTAAAACTCGAATAGCTTTGATCAAGTATGCTTTCTCTTTCACAAAACCATGTTGACTCTGCCTGGTTACCTTGAAATACATGACCTGCTATGGCTGTTTTTATTAATAGTGTCTAACAATTTTCTTTGACAGATGTTAAGCCAACTGACCAATAGTTTCTTGTTTGAATAAGGGAGCTATATCTGCTATTTTCCAATCAAATGGGACCTTCCCCAGAATGAAGTCCACTAGTACTCCAGGACTTGTCAGAGAGTATTACTCTCACCACTTCCCTGAGTTCCTCCCTCCCTTCCATTTCCTAAATGTATAGCTATTTCTATGGTATTTCTTGTACCTGTATAGTGAAGGCATTTGTTCCATTCATCTGCCATCTCCTTATTTTCCATTATTAATCCCCAACACACGCACACACACACACACACACACACACAATAGGTCTGGTGCTCACTCTGTTAACTTTCCTTTTCTGTAAATATCTGTAGAAACTTCTGTCTATATAGTTTTATATTTCTATCTAGATTTCTCTAGTACTCTGGCCCATTGAGTCTGCATTGCTCAAATACAACCACCTAACTAGATTAGATTAGGTTACTTAGTGTGGAAACAGGCCCGTCGGCCCAACAAGTCCACACCGACCCGCCGAAGTGCAACCCACCCAGACCCAGTCCCCTTCATTTACCCCTTCACCTAACATTACGGGCAATTTAGCATGGCCAATTCACCTGACCTGCACATCTTTGGACTGTGGGAGGAAACCGGAGCACCCGGAGGAAACCCACGCAGACACGGGGAGAATGTGCAAACTCCACACAGACCGTCGCCTGAGGCAGGAATTGAACCCGGGTCTCTGGCGCTGTGAGGCAGCAATGCTAACCACTGTGCCACCCACTAGACTGATCCCATTTTCCAGAATTTTCTAGCTAACTTCCTTATCGTTCCTGTTGCCTCTCAGCTCCACGGATGTGGTTTGATTCCATCCTCAGGCCACTGCCTGTGTGGAGTTTGCACGTTCTCCCCGTGTCTGTGTAGGTTTCCTCCCACTGTCCAAAGATCTGCAAGTCAGGTGGATTGACCATGGGAAATTGCCCATGGTGTTCAGGGATGTGCAGGCCAGTGGTGTTAGCCATGGGAAATGCAGGGTTACAAGGATCGGTTAGGGGGGTGGGTCCAGCAGGGCTGCTCTTCAGAGGGTTGGCGTGGACTTGATGTGCTGAATAGCCTGTTTCCACACTGCAGGGATTATATGATCTGTGAATTTTTAGTCAATCTGCACTGTTCTATATATTCCGTCCACCTTTGTAAGTTGTATGTTTTTTCTTTAAATTTGAGATGATTTGGAATTTTGATGGTAAACTATGGATGGTGAGATGTCCCTTTGTATTTTTCTTGCTCTGGAAATGTTTCATGTGTGTGTGTAACAAAAGTAGACCCTTAAATGCCTGCCACAATATTTCTATTGACCTGTTCCTGAAGTTAATTTACCAGTTTAGTTCTGCTTTTGTGCCAGTATAATTGCCATCTTTTACATTTAATAAACTAGTCTCAGACCCTTTCTCCCCTCTGTCGAACTGAACATTAAAATTCAATTATTTTAATTGCTTCGATCTTGAGCCCTTTGTTGTAAAGTTCATTAACCTATCTCAGCACGATCCCACGTCTTGTTTAGTCTCTCATTGGCTCCTGAATGTATCATTCCAAGGTCTACATTAGAGTGGTGCTGGAAAAGCACAGCAGGTCAGGCAGCATCCGAGGAGCAGGAAAATCGACATTTCAGGCAAAAGCCCCTCATCAGGCCCATTCCAAGGGCCTATCCTGAAATTATTCCATGAACTCATACATGTTTCCTTTGTCCACCTGATTATTCCATATCATTGCCATATCTTTCTGACGGGTTCCTTTTATTCCTTCCTTTTATAGTCCATTGACCCATGTGATTGCAGTTAGGCTTTGTACAGTATTCCCACAAGTGACTTCTTACCTATCTCAATTTCTCATCTTAACCCAAACTGCTCCTGCCACCTCCATCCTGATTCCACAAGGATCAGTTGTGGGACCACTACTGTTTACTATTTACATTAATCATTTTTGACTTTGGAATCAAAAGCACAATTTCTAAATTTGTGGCTGAAACCAACTGTGGGGGGGGGGTCAAATTGTTGCAGATGCTGAAATCTGAGAACAACAGATCACAGCGGGACAGGCAGCATCCATGGAGAGAGAACAAGCTAACCTTTTGAGTCTAGATGACCCTCCATCAGAGCAGATGCGAGGTGGGGAGGGGGCTGCATTTATGCAATAATGGTGGGGGTGGAGTGCTGGGGGGGAGCGGCTGCTGATTGTGCAGATTAAGTGATTGGAATGTGAGAATGGGAAAGCAATGGTATATCCAACTGCTAAATGGGAATGAATACCAACTTGGGATAGTCAGTACTGAGAAGGCCTACCACAATTTACAGGGGGACATTAATTTACTTTCAGAGTTGACAAATACTTGACATATGAAGTAAGTGAGGGAGTGCATTTTGGCAAGAATAGTAAGATTTCTTATAGAGTCACAGAGACGTACAGCAGGGAAACAAACCCTTCGGTCCAACTCATCATGCTGAACAGATATCCAAATTTAATCTAGTCTCACTTGCCCGCATTTGGCCCGTATCCCTCTAAACCTTTCCAATCCCAAGTACCTGCCCAAATATCTTTTAAATGTTGTAACTATACTTGCATCGGCCACTTCCTCTGGAAGATGCAAATCTAGGTGATTTGGATGAACAAGAGGATGTGGAGTGCATGTCCATTAATTGCTAAAACTGCACTAGAAAAGAGACCACAAAGCAAATCAAGTTAGAGGGTTTGTTTTTAGAGGGAGAGTTGATTTTAAAAAAGGGTGGTTATAGTAAACCTGTACCGAACATTAGTTAGATCACACTTGAAGTACATTGTTTGATTCTTATCTTGAAGCACTGGTGCAGAGAAGATTTAAAAGGATGATAGCAGAAGGTGCAGTTATACATATCAGCAAAGGCTGGTTCTGTTCTCGAGAAGGAAGCAAGCTGAGGGCTGATCTTTAGTAAGTCTTGAGAGTTAGGATAGGTTTTGATAGATTTGGTACAAACAGAATGTTTCCTCTTTCTTGAAGTTTTATTGAAAAAGGGAGCAGGAACAGGCCATTTGATCCCTCTACCTGCTGCACCACACATTACGATCACAACTAATCATCCAACTCAGTCCCCTATTCTTGCTTTCTATACCTTTCAGTTGTGACCCCTGTTGAACTCTTGTGGGAAAGAGGCTGTCAATATAAGATGGTCATCAAGAAATCTAATGGGGAATGTAGGAGAAATGTGTCTCTCCAGAGAGTGGTGAGAATCTGGGACTTGCCGTTGCAGAGAGCACTTGAAGTGAATTGGATCGATGCATTTACAGAGAAACCAGACAATCATTGGAGGCAGGAAGGATTAGAGAGTTGCAGTGCTCGATTTAAATGAGAAAAGATGAGAGAAGGTTTGAATGGAGCAGAATTACCAGCATGGGTTGGTTAAGCTGAATGATCCATTTTTTGTGCCGTACATCCAGGATATTCCTAAGATTACAGCCCTGTGACATTTTTGGGGTATTTTACTGTTAATGGTGTTCTAAGGCTGCAATTTGAATATTGCGTTTAGTTTGGCTACAACACTGTAAGAATACATTGCCCTGGAGCCTGCTGTGCCATTCAATAGACCATTTGGCCACCACTCATTACCCATTCCCCATGTTCCTAGAATCTGGGAATAGGCTAATGAAGAAATGCCTCCAATTCAGGCACATTCCTTATGAAATAAGGAGGCCAAAACAACACAGACCTCTTGATGCAGACTCACTAATGCCCTGTATAGTTGTAATAGGACTCACCTAATAGTATAACGCTCCAACCTTGCATTAAAGGCCAATATTCAACTTGCTTCCCAATCACTTGCTGTACCTGCATGTTAACCTGTGTGCACATCCTTCAGTACTGCAACATTTTCATGTCCCTCTGGTTAAATAATGTACTTTTCTATTCTTCAAAATGTACAGCTTTTGCCCACAGTACACTCAATCTGCCAGATTTTACCACACTCACTTTACCTAATTTTGCAGCCTTTGTATCATCCTCTCAAATTAGTCTCGTGGCCTTTTTTATCTCATTAGCAAATTTGTTTTTTTGAATGTTCTTCAAATTCCTTAAATTATTATAAATAATTATTCGAAGTAGTTGAAACCCAGATATTAATCCCTGTGGCACTTCATTGCTTAGTGGCTAAAATGAGCCCTGAATCTGTTCCCAATTAGCATCTCTCTACTAATATATTGCCTCTACATCATGGACTCTTGGCTTGTATAGCAACTTTTTTATTTGGCTTCTTATAGTGTGCCATTTGGAAATCCAAATGCACTACGTCTACTGGTTTCAAACCCTGGTTATTACAACCTCAAATAACTTTTTAATAAATTTGTCGAACACTATTTCCCTTCCCTACAATAAAGCAGGTGAATGTGGGTACATCACAGCTTGGTATAGCAGCCGTTCTGCCCAGGACCATAAGAAACTACAGAAAATCGTGAACACAGCCCAGACTATCAGACATGCCAACCATTGGCTCCATCTACAGTTCTTGTTACCGTAGAAAGGCAATCAACATGGGCAGCACGGTGGCACAGTGGTTAGCACTGCTGCCTCACAGCGCCAGAGACCCGGGTTCAATTCCCGCCTCAGGCCACTGACTGTGTGGAGTTTGCACATTCTCCCCGTGTCTGCGTGGGTTTCCTCCGGGTGCTCCGGTTTCCTCCCACAGTCCAAAGATGTGCAGGTCAGGTGAATTGGCCATGCTAAATTGCCCGTAGTGTTAGGTAAGCGGTAAATGTAGGGGTATGGGTGGGTTGCGCTTCGGCGGGTCGGTGTGGACTTGTTGGGCCGAAGGGCCTGTTTCCACACTGTAAGTAATCTAATCTATCTAATCTAATCTAACATCATCAAAGATCCCTCGGTTATACAACCTTCCAACCTCTCCTGTCAGGCAGAAGGTATAAAAGCTTAAACACACGAACCAACAGATTCAAGAACAGCTTCTTCCCTGCTGATATTAGACTCATGAATGGACCTCTCAAATTTCAAATTTAATGTTGATTTTGCTCCTTTGTTCTCTGCAGCCATAACATTGAATTCCTCGCTCTGTTCCATTACCCTAATGCACTTTGGTGTGATTTGCCCATCCTGCATGCAAAACAAAGCTTTTCACTGTACTTAGGCCCATGAGACAATAAGAAATCAAATCAAATGTGACAACAAAATTTTTGCAATTATGCAGAAATGATCCTATGTTAATTGGTGAAGAGCTAAAGGTTAGAGCGAAAGGCCTAAACAACTAAGACTGTTGTTGAAATGAGGAGAATCGGAGGAGCCTTTCTTTAGGTACAGAAGGAACCAGGTGGAATGGGAATGGTTAACCTGGAGAATGGTTTCAAGTCAGACCACAACTTGTAGGAAGGAGCGGTGTAGATACAAGCCTGTCTTTGTGTTTGGACTTGCACTGGTATGAATGGTACTGTGGTGTTTTAGCAATCCCTGTGAGGTATGCTGTTCTCAGTTACCTCGAGTGAAAAAGTGAGCCATTTCTCCATCTTTGGCTGTTTTAATTTTCGAGATTTCGTCAATCACACTTCAAATCTGAGTTTTTCTTTGCACTGGCACTCAATCTCTTGTTTCGCTGGGAATTCTGAGTGGTGTCAGAATGAGTTTATTGGGGTTATCTTGTGAGAGTCTAGTGTTGATATAAAATGACTGGCCCAACTGAAGACAAGATAATTGATACAGGTAATTTGAAAAGGTTTAGAATGAACTGGGCTCTGAGTGCAAAGAGAATTGGTGGACAGAAAAGTTAAAACTGATTTCTTTGCTGAGGGAGAGGAATTTAACATTTGGTAAACCTGTACCGAACATTAGTTAGATCACACTTGAAGTCTCTATGGGTTAGAATAGATGAAGCTGGCATGTTCCCTTCACAGCTGAGCCACTTAGGTTTTTATGACCATTTTATTAATTTGTGGTCACTTTATGGAAAAGTAAATGTTGCTCCAACTCCCTATTTTTCTTTGAAATTCTTAACTTTCGCTGTTTCCCCTTAGTTTTGAACCCATATTCTTAAGCCTAAATCTTTCCAGATATCGATGATATCTAGCAATGCAATTCAAAGAAATCCATGTAATTTGCTTCTCTAAATTCAGGAGGTAATTTTGATCCTCTTTCTGATATTCTGAAGAATGTTTTTTTTTGGTAATACTAAAGACAGTCTTAAAGGCAGTGCACTGGTTGAAACATTGCACGGGTCACTTACATCTTTAACATGATTATCTTTGGTATGGATTCATAGAATCATAGATTCCCTACAGTGTGGAAAAAGGCCCCTCGGCCTAACAAGTCCAAACTGACATGCTGAAGAGTAACCTACCCAGACCCATTACCCTATTACATTTACCCCTGACTAATGCTCCTAATCTACACATCCCTGAACACTACGGGCAATTTAGCATGGCCAATCCACCTGACCTGCACATCTTTGGACTGTGGGAGGAAACCGGAGCACCCGGAGGAAACCCACGCTAACACGGGGAGAATGTGCAAACTCCACACAGACAGTCACCCGAGGCTGGAATCGAACCCGGGTCCTTAGTGCTGTGAGGCAGCAGTGCTAACCACTGAGCCACCGTGCCCCCCATTAAGGCAGGATTATTAAATGTAACTGAAGTCTCTGCTCTCTGGAGTTTAATTATTTACTAGCATAGAAGAATAGGCAGCAACTAAAATTGGTGCTTCTACTGTAAAACATTCGGACAGAGTGCAGCGTACCTTCTGTTGCAATGCTGACTGAGTTTACTCATTGCTAACTCATTCATGGGATGAGGGCATCTCTGTCCAGGCCAGCATTTATTGCCCATCCCTAATGGTTTAGAGGGCAGTTAGAAATCAGCCATGTTGCTGTTGATCTGGAGTCACATGTAGGCCAGACCAGGTAAGGATGGCAGTTTCCTTCCCTAAAGGGCATTAGTGAACCGTTAGGTTTCAGGGTCATCATTAGAGTCTTCATTAGACCGTTAATTCAAGATTGTTTTCTTAATATTGAATTCAAATTTCACCATTAGCTGAGTTTCTGGATTGATAGCCTAGCAATAATACCATTGTTTCCCTGTTCACATTCTGGAGTGGAAATACAGGAGAAAGCAACTGGAATGATTCAGTCAATGGAAGAATCGGATTAGTTTTTCTTCGTCTGTTGCCTGGATATGAATGTTGTTGATGAGGCCGGCATTTATTGCGCATTCCAAATTGCCCTTCAGGTGGTGAGTCACCAGCTTGTTCACAACTGGAGCAGTTTTCTTGGCCATCTCAGAAGGTGCTTCAGAGTCAACTGCATTGCTATGGATCTGGAGTCATTTCCTTCACTGAAACTGACTTTTTAATGAAATTACTAAATTTAAATCTTCAGATGCTATATGAATACAAGTCCACAGATCATTTAGTCCAGGACTCTGTCCGGAGCAGTCACTGTCTACTGTGCCCCACATCGTCATGTATAAACTGAACATGTTCTCACTGGAATGGATAATGATGTGAGGTGATATGTTTGCAGTTGCTGTTAAAATTCTGTTAGCTCTTGGTAATGTTGATCCTGACCACATTTTCCACACGAGAGAACATGGTCTGTATAAGTTGAGAAGAAATCTGAATTATTCTTTGTATCAGTCAATCTGGGGCCAATCTAATGGAGTAGAATACCTAGGGAGATGTTCAAAGCAGGTGCTATTGTGTCATTAACAGTACATTTAGTTCTAAATTTGTTTGTTAAAGAAACAGCATTTCTTGACACAGTATACGAGTAATTCTGTAATGAGTGAAGTTTGCTTGGACAGAACAGGTCTCTTTGAATTTTTCATCTTGGTCTGTGTTAAAATCATTACCTGCCTGGGTGAGCTATGAGGAAAACTCGTGTTTATACTTCACAGTCTCTATCTGTCTCTATCTTGTTATAAGTTTTTAGAAGTGTAGTAATTGCTATAATGTGTAAATCAGTGCATGGCGTGGTTCTGCGATGTGGTAAATGACCAAATCAATCGTTTGTTTTACATTGCCAATCTGGGGATAACTATTGCACTATCTCCCATTATAGCTGTGGGGAAAACGACATCAAGTTGTGTTGTGAGATGTTAGGACTCCTTTTGTTAACACAGTTGCTGCCACAGTTTAAGCCTGTAACTAATTTCTAATGAAACATTATTTTCTTCCTTTCCTTTCCAGAGGTCGTACACGTTAATAGTCGAAGCATGGGACCAAGATAATGCAACAGCTGGTAAGTACCCTAACCACCTTTTCCTGAGGTATTTTGCAAACGTGCCCAGGCATAAACCCATAGAAAATCAGCCCTGGATTCACAGGTTTTTTTTGTGAAGGTGTGTCATGTTGCTATGTGTTCACCAGGGGTACGTTGGAATTTGGGTGGGCAGAGATGTTTTGAGGAGCCCAGACATGCTTTCAATAGGGAAATTCAAATAGCTGGAATTTTCTACAGTGACTCATTAGGTGTCGATTCCATATCCACACGTGTCAATTAGGCTTCCAGTATTATTAAAAGAAAACAAATTAAGTAGTTCTCCCACCCCCACACTTTTTCTTTCCCGAATTTGAAACATCTGCCAGTTGCAGGGATTCCATTCAAGTCTTATTCACTCTGACCTGGGAGTGTTTGATGGCGACAGTGTAGAGGGACCTTTACTCTGTATCTAACCCTGTGCTGTTCCTGTCCCTGGGAGTGTTTGATAGGGACAGTGTAGAGGGACCTTTACTCTGTATCTAACCCTGTGCTGACCCTGTCCCTGGGAGTGTTTGATAGGGACAGTGTAGAGGGACCTTTACTCTGTATCTAACCCTGTGCTGTTCCTGTCCCTGGGAGTGTTTGATAGGGACAGTGTAGAGGGACCTTTACTCTGTATCTAACCCTGTGCTGTTCCTGTCCCTGGGAGTGTTTGATGGGGCCAGTGTAGAGGGACCTTTACTCTGTATCTAACCCTGTGCTGACCCTGTCCTGGGAGTGTTTGATGGGGCCAGTGTAGATGGACCTTTACTCTGTATCTAATCCTGTGCTGCCCCTGTCCTGGGAGTGTTTGATGGGGACAGTGTGGAGGGACCTTTACTCTGTATCTAACCCTGTGCTGTTCCTGTCCCTGGGAGTGTTTGATAGGGACAGTGTAGAGGGACCTTTACTCTGTATCTAACCCTGTGCTGTTCCTGTCCCTGGGAGTGTTTGATGGGGCCAGTGTAGATGGACCTTTACTCTGTATCTAACCCTGTGCTGACCCTGTCCTGGGAGTGTTTGATGGGGCCAGTGTAGATGGACCTTTACTCTGTATCTAATCCTGTGCTGCCCCTGTCCTGGGAGTGTTTGATGGGGACAGTGTGGAGGGACCTTTACTCTGTATCTAACCCCGTGCTGTCCCTGTCCTGGGAGTGTTTGATGGGGACAGTGTAGATGGACCTTTACTCTGTATCTAATCCTGTGCTGCCCCTGTCCTGGGAGTGTTTGATGGGGACAGTGTGGAGGGACCTTTACTCTGTATCTAACCCCGTGCTGTCCCTGTCCTGGGAGTGTTTGATGTGGACAGTGTGGAGGGACCTTTACTCTGTATCTAACCCAAAGCTCTCCATGTCCTGGGAGTGTTTGATGGGGGCAGTGTGGAGGGACCTTTACTCTGTATCTAACCCCGTGCTGTCCCTGTCCTGGGAGTGTTTGATCGGGGACAGTGTAGAGAGAGCTTTGCTCTGTAACTAATCCTGTGCGATCTCTATCCTGGAAGTGTTTGATGTGAACAGAGGGGATTTCACTCGGTATCTAACCCAAAGCTCTCCATGTCCTGGAAGTGTTTGACAGGGACAATGCAGAGGGAGCTTCACTCTGTATCTAACCTTGTGCTGTAACTGTCTTTGGAGTGTTTAGGGACAGTGTAGAGGAAGCTTTACTCTTTGTCTAACCCAATGCTGTCCCTACCCTGAGTTTTTGATGGGGACAGTCTGACCTGGGAGTGTTTGGAGGAAATGTTGAAGGAGCTTTACGCTGTATTTTAACTCTGCTGTTCCTATCATAGGGTTTTTCATGTGACGGTATAGAGTGAGCTTTACTCTGTGTCTGACCCTGCCATATCAGGTACAGCACAATGGCTGGGGGGAGTGGGACGGGGCAGGTTGGTTTTTGTCCAGGGAAGACTCTGTGTTGAAAGCCTGTCTTCTGAGCTACCTTATAGTTTTGAATCTAAGATGTTTTGAAAGGTTTCATAACCAAGTTGTGAATCCAGGCTTTTCCTTTTACTTTAGAACTCAGTTGTTCACATTGAGAAATGCTGAGAAAATGTTTGAAGTGAAATAACCTGAATTGTGTTCGAAACCTGGGGTTGGAGTGTGCTGTTTTTAGCTTGTCGTGCTCGTTTTTTAAGATTAGAATTACTGCAGTATGAAGGGTCGACAGGAGGGTCGAGATTGCTACAGTCTGATCAGCGATAATCGAATTGAGCAATAGACTGAATATGATAGGCCGAATAGCATTCTCCTGCTGCAGATTTAATGATCTTAAAAAAGATTGGCACCAATTGATAGGCATGAGAGCTAGGAGCAGGAGGAGTCCATTCAACCCCTCGTGCCTGTTCCACCATTTGTTATGATCATGGCTGGTCTCATCTCAGCCTCAACTCCACTTTCCCGCCTGCTCTCCATAACCCTTTAACCCATTATTAGTTAAAAATCTGCCAATCTCCTTCTCAGATTTACTCCATGTCCAGCATCCTCCACACTCGGTGAATTCCACAGATTTGTGGCCTTTTGAGAGAAGTGATTACTCCTCATCTCAGTTTATTATCCCCTATCCTAAAATGATGCTGACTTGTTCCAGATTTCACCATATGAGACCAAGTGTTCTGTTTCCTGGGGTTGGAATGTGCTGTTTTTAGCTTTGGGTTTAAATTTGTACAAGAACATAATGTTCCCTGCCTTCTCCCATCCCTGAACCCCTGGCCCCCATTGTATCCAGTTCCAAGGAATGGACGCCTCGCTGGTTATTGCTTTCCATGTTCCCTCTCTGAAATGGTGATGGTTGTGATTGCTGGGATGTCCGTGTGGCATTCCAGAACAGGTTAGCAGTGAGCTCTGGTGACCCAGAAGGTGAAAAAAAGTACTTGCAACAGAGACTGCAGGAATTCTCCAGTTGGGCAATTTTTATTTGTGGTCCAGGATTGAGAGGGCAAGTATCTCAATGGAAGAGGGAACCACTTTCAAACAGCTGAGGTTATTCGTACAAAACTGCAGTCATGGGAGAACCTCTCTAATTGCTGCTCAGGATGCTATTGAGTTTAACAGATCATAGAATGCCTGAGGCGAGTATACTCTGAATAATAGAGGCACATGAGTGCATTATAAGGATATGGTTATGAAGATCTTTAAGGTGATGTTTGACTTGGTGATAAGTGCAACTTTTCTTTCAATCCAGGGTATTGCTGCTGCATTTTGAAAGTGTTTTAAGTAACTTTGCAGGAAATGGTCCTAAGTGGATGGTGGTGAAGCTGAGGCAGAGTGATCGTTTGCATCAATAATTTCTATAAAATGGATCTGGGATTTGTAGCTATAAGCCTAACCTGTGTTGGATCCAAATCTGCAGCATCTCAATTTTAAAATGCTTGTCCCTGTTAGCCAATCAATTTGAGTAACTTCCTTGAGCTTTACCCTTCTTCTCCCATCTCTCTCTCTCTCTCTACCCCTGCAAACCTGCAGCCTTCAGCATTCTTCATGCTATCGGGAGAATGTTGTGAAACATGAAATGGTTTAGATTTGGATCCAACACAGGATAGGCACATGGCAGATCTACAAATCCCAGGTCCAATTTTATAGAAATTATTGATGCAAACGATCATTCTGCCTCAGCCTCACCACCATCCACTCAGGACCGCGACTGGAAAGTTACTTAAAACACTTTCAAAATGCAGCAGCAATGACCTGGATTGAAAGAAAAGTTCAGAAAAGATTTGTAAGAATGTTGCCAGGGTTGGAGGGTTTGGGTTATAGGGAGAGGATGAACAGGCTGGGGCTGTTTCCCCTGGAGCGTCGGAGGCTGAGGGGTGACCTTATAGAGGTTTATATAACCATGAGGGGCAAGGATAGGAAAAATAGACCAAGTTTTTTTCCCTGGGGTGAGGGAGATCAAAGCCAGGTGAGAGGGGAAAGATTAAAAGGGACCTAAGGGGGAAATTTTCACAGCGAGCATGGTGCATGTGTGGAATGAGCTGCCAGAGGAAGTGGTGGAGGCTGGTACAATTACAACATTTAAAAGGCATCTGGATAGGTATATGATTAGGAAGGGTTTAGAGGGATATAATGCTGGCAAATTGGACTAGATTAATTTAGGATATGTGGTCAGCATGGACAAGTTAGACTGAAGGGTCTTTTTCCGTTCTGTACAGCTCTATGACTCTACTGCGGCTTCCTTGTGTTCAGCTATCTGGGCCCTAATGTCTGGAACTCCTTGTCTAAGCCCCTCTACCTATCTGTCTCTCTCCTCCTTTTATGATGCTGCTTAAAACCAAATTCTAAGGAAACTTTTTGTCATTGGTCCCAGTAGCTTCTCATGACTGTCAGGTTTTATAAATACTTCAGTGAATCGTCTCAGGATATTAAAGGTGCTTTTAAAAATGTAAGTTGTTGCTGAGTTTCAAACATTTTCAGAAGAATTGGCTCCCAAGAGGATTGGTTAGCCCTGTAATTTGGTTTAAATCCTAATCGTCATAGTGAGTGTGTTTTTAAAAAGAGCAGCACAGTGGTTAGCACTGCTGCCTCACAGCACCAGAGACCTGGGTTCAATTCCCACCTCAGGCGACTGACTGTGTGGAGTTTGCACGTTCTCCCCGTGTCTGCGTGGGTTTCCTCCGGGTGCTCCGGTTTCCTCCGACAGTCCAAAGATGTGCAGGTCAGGTGAATTGGCCATGCTAAATTGTCCGTAGAATTAGGTAAGGGGTAAATGTAGGGGTATGGGTGGGTTGCGCTTCGGCGGGTCAGTGTGGACTTGTTGGGCCGAAGGGCCTGTTTCCACAGTGTAAAGTAATCTTAAATATCTATATAAAAAAAAATGGAATGTGTTCCAACTCTAAACAAGGTGTGAAAGGCACTGGGTAGTCTAATTCTAGATCTTTGTCCTTTTCCGAAGTTGGCTGGTGCTGAGAGTGTTTTGAACTACATAACACCAGTGTGAGGTACGGGTTTAGTGGTGTGGCAGATGTTTTCGAGGGATGCTTTAAGATCCCATAGGAAGCAGCTCACACAATGTTCAATGGGCTTTGATGTGATTTCCACCCCTGCTCCAATTCTTAAATCGGTGAAGATGGCAGAACACTTTGAAGGTTTTTATAGAGAGAAAAAAATATCCTGACTTCAAAAATAGAGGCCAGAGAGTTGTACTCGATCTTTAGAAATAACGAGCCGGGCCTGAGCCGGACTATTGTCTGTTGTTCTGGGCGCCACGCTGTAGGAAGGATGTCAAGGACTTTGAGAGTGAGAGGCTCAGAGGAGATTTTATCAGCATTCTATTGGGGTGAGGCTGTTCCGTTAATATCAAGTCATAACCAGGGCAGCTGAGATGATTCTCTGCTGAGCAAAGGTTTATGGGGAGTCTTAATGGAAGTATTCCAGTCGGAAAAAGCACAACAGGTCCGGCAACATCCAAGGAGCAAGTGAGTCGGCATTTCAGGCGTAACCCTACATCAGGACTAGGGAAAGAGGCTGAGAAATAGGATCCTTCTCCGTCCGCAAAGATCTGTTTCTCAGCCCCCTTTCCCCTCCCCAATCCTGATGAAGGGTTATGCCCGAAACATCAGCTCTCTTGCTCCTCGGATGCTGCCTGACCTGCTGTGCTTTTCCAGCGACACCCTTTATCGTCTCTGACTCTCCAACATCTGCATTCTTCACTATCTCCTAGTATTCCAATCGTGCCCAGATAGCTGAATACAGTGGAGGAGCATGCTCTAGGTTGTAGAGTTGGAGAAGTGTAAAGCTCAAGCAAGCTATGGAAATAGCCTCACTCTCAATCCACGACGGGCTTTCCTAGAGTAGAAACTATCTCCGCCGCCTAGACTGTTTGATAACCAGAGGAGACTGATCAAAGAGAGTTGGGTAAAGCACACCAGAGGAAAGTTAGGAATGTTTTTTTTAACCCAGTGAGTTGTGGCCTGAACACTGTGTCTGAAGGAGGGGTGGAAGCAGATTGAATAACTATCGAGAGAGAATTGGGTAAATGATGGAGAGGAAGCATTCGCAGTGTTATGGAGAAAGCAGAATATTCAATGCTGAGTTGGGCTGAGAATTGTTTGAAAGGAAGTTGAGGATTGTGGAGGAGGGCGGGTGCTGGACTATGGACTAAAGAACAGATTGGCCACCATCTGTATTAATGACGGATTTAGAGGCTGAGCAGAATCTCTCTGTTTATGTACCACTGTGAAGGATGGACAAGGCATTATTTGGATAGCTTTAAGACAGAGCCTGACACGATGGGTTGAATGGCAGCTTGTTATGTCAAGTGTATTTGTATCTTTGCATTGGGTTGGTAAGCCTTCATCTCCTGAAACAACCCTGTGCACCCCCACAAACCATGGATGATGTGTCCTCTGTCCATCATGGATCTGTTTTCTGCTGAATCGTCCTATGTGGTTTTGTGAATGCCACTTTGTTAGTGATATTTTAGACCGTGCATGTGTGAGACAGTTACTTGGCAGGGTCTCTGACATGGACAGTGCCCTGTGCTGAGAATGAATGGAGAGAAACAGAGAGAACGTTTGAGTTTCTAACATTAGCCTTCCTCCTGTCGGGAAACAGTCATCGTTGTACCACATCTATTAATACAAACCCCGCATTCCCTCAGCTTCATCCATCATCATACTTTCCTGTATCCCGATGTATATTGAGAGGTTTGGCTGACCATTAGAAGTGCCTTCATAGTAATAGAAGGGGCAAGGGAAGGAGACAGAGAACAACATGAAATAATAGTGAGTTACAATGATTATGCTTCATCTCATCGCTGTCTCCTTAATCGCTGTTCTCCTGATTTGACGACGTGGTACTTTTAACACTGAGGAATGGAGCTTTTCACACTATTTGCCTTCTATTAAGTGGGAAGGAAAAATATCATTACAATGGATGGCTAATTCAGTATTTTCCATTTTATGCTTTCATTCCGAACTGTGCCCCAGCATTAGTTTTCAATAGAGATTTTGACCTGTGCTTTTGCGATTTAGCTAGTTAATTTAGCTTTTGGTACCCCTGCGGAGTACCAAAAGCCTTCCATTGCTTTTGGTACCCCGCAGACAAAACCTTACACTTGCCAAATGTGTATGTTTAAAGGTGGCAATCACTATAAGCTCTGTCCTGTGTTGCCTCACTGACAGGCAGAAGGAAAATCTCACCTCCGGGAATGAGATTCAAAGTGGGTCACATGGAGGTAAGAGGAAAAAACAGCCTGTCTTCTGTTTTGTCCCATTTCTGAGGGACAGGCCCTATCCTGGCTCAATTCACATCATCCATCGGCCCCTGGACAGGCAACTCCTTTAAGAACAGTGACAAAGGAAATCACTGCTTTGTTTCCTGTCAACTAAGACTTTGTGTTGTGTTGATAAAGGAGGTTGAATTGCTTTACCCAACTCGAGGTGGCATTGGCAGTGGTATCAAATCAATCTTTTGAGCGTTGTTTCAGAGCTTTTATGCAGAAGTTACTTTTTTGGGGCAGAAATTACGACAGACCCAGGAGCTGCTCCTGATCTGGGTATCCAGCCTCTCCTGTGGTATTGCCTCCCTGCAGGAGCTGAGAATAGATGGAGATCTGGAAAATATCCCCGAGGCCTTGCTGCCAATGAACAGTTGGATTGGCAGTGCTCTCCTGTTGGCCTCCCATGATTGTCTTTAATGATTGATGATGCAACAGGCTGGACTGCACCCAGTGTTAGTGAAATACAAGCAGCGAGCAGTCAGTGAGAGGGTGATGTGCTCAATAACTAGACTTGCATGGAGTCCTGGATGAATTAAGAGTCCACTTTTAAATACCTAAATAGCAAATGTTGGAGGGATGTAATCTGTAACTAACGACCAATTGATCAGCAGAACTGACTCCTTTGACTTCCAGTCAGTGACAAAATGAAATGCATCTTCTTTGCTAGTCTTGTTAATCTCACGAAGTGTATATTTTTGAAGGCGATTTAGACTGTTTGTTCTTCATCTCCCTTCCCTCTGCTCCATCTGTTGCCTCTTCAATGAAATTACTTGGAGAGACTGAGGAGTATAATCCGAGTTGTTTATCCACTCGGCAGTGCAGTCTTGGTAAATACCTCTGTACCTCTTTTATCAACAGCACAGACCCAACTGCAACATGTTGCTTTACCCACATTATGCTTACACAATATAGTGGATTGTTACTGGATAACCTACACAGGAAGAATTTAAATCCCACCACCGCAGTTTGTGAGTTTCTATTTGACTGAAAAATCAGCAAAAAATAAAATTTGTCATTGTTGGTCTTGAATTTCTGTCTGTAGTTAATAACAGACGTGATTCACCTCAGTCTTTTAATGCTGCATCTCGGTTGTTAAAGTCAGCACAATCCCAGGCTGCTCTCACATTGACCTGAGGGTCACCACGTCTCAGGCAAGGGGAGAGGTTGAGAAGGAGAGTTGATCATGGTAACCTCAGTCAATGCAGGAACTGAACCCATGCTGTTGGTGTCGCTGTGCAACTCAAACTAGCTGTGCAGCCAAATGAGATCAAGCTCCCCGCATTGCAAATTTAAGAAAAAGGGTGAATTAGTGGGGAGGTATGAAGTTGCAGTCACTGCCTTCCATTGCTTTTGGTACCCCGCAGACAAAACCTTACACTTGCCAAATGTGTATCTTTAAAGGTGGCAATCACTATAGGCTGGCCTGTGTCCCTTGGTTAGTTCGTTTTGTAGTTGGTGTCGGGTCCCTCGGGTTAAGCCTGACCTACATCATCAGCTTATGTCTGTGTCCATGGAGAGGCACCTTAGAACCTCTCTCCACCTTCTGTCAGAATAGCGAACAGGTTGAACACCACTGTATAATGAAGGTGTTTACCTGCCTATTAAGGGAGTGTAAACTCAGAAGAAAAACTCTGCTGTTAGCTGTCAGAGACTTTTTACAGCTAATTGTCAATATGCATATACTGCTGAGAAAATTGGTATTTACCCCTCTTTCCTAGTCTCCCAAAGATGGTCCTGTTACTTGGGCCCTCTTTCTAAACCCCCCGACTTTGATACAGCTAGAACATAGAACATAGAAGAATACAGCGCAGTACAGGCCCTTTGGCCCTCGATGTTGCGCTGATCCAAGCCCACCTAACCTACACTAGCCCACTATCCTCCATATGCCTATCCAATGCCCGCTTAAATGCCCTTAAAGAGGGAGAGTCCACCACTGCTACTGGCAGGGTATTCCATGAACTCACGACTCGCTGAGTAAAGAACCTACCCCTAACATCTGTCCTATACCTACCACCCCTTAATTTAAAGCTATGCCCCCTCTAATAGCTGACTCCATACGTGGATAAAGGTTCTCACGGTCAACCCTATCTAAACCCCTAATCATCTTGTACACCTCTATCAAGTCACCCCTAAACCTTCTTTTCTCCAATGAAAACAACCCCAGGTGCGTCAGCCTTTCCTCATACGATCTTCCGACCATACCAGGCAACATCCTGGTAAACCTCCTCTGCACCCGTTCCAGTGCCTCCACATCCTTCCTATAATATGGCGACCAAAACTGCACACAATATTCCAGGTGCGGCCGCACCAGAGTCTTATACAACTGCAACATGATCTCAGGACTGCGGAACTCAATTCCTCTACCAATAAAAGCCAGTACGCCATATGCCTTCTTCACCGCACTATTTACCTGGGTGGCAACTTTCAAAGATCTGTGTACGTGGACACCAAGATCCCTCTGCTCATCCACACTACCAAGTATCCGACCATTAGCCCAGTACCCCATCTTTTTGTTACTCTTACCAAAGTGAATCACCTCACACTTAGCTACATTGAACTCCATTTGCCACCTTTCTGCCCAGTTCTGCAGCTTATCTATATCCCGCTGTAACCTGCCACATCCTTCCTCACTATCAACAACTCCTCCGACTTTCGTATCATCCGCAAACTTGCTCACCCAACCTTCTAACCCCTCCTCCAGGTCATTTATAAAAATGACAAACAGCAATGGTCCCAAAACAGATCCTTGCGGAACACCGCTAGTAACTGCACTCCAAGATGAACCTTTACCATCAACTACTACCCTCTGTCTTCTTCCAGCCAGCCAATTCCTAATCCAAACCTCCAACTCGCCCTCAATGCTATACCTCTGTATTTTTTGAAGTAGCCTACCATGGGGAACCTTATCAAACGCCTTACTAAAATCCATATACACCACATCTACCGCTTTCCCCTCGTCCACCTCCTTAGTCACCTTCTCAAAGAATTCAATAAGGTTTGTGAGGCACGACCTGCCCTTCACAAAACCATGCTGACTATCCTTGATCACATTATTCCTATCCAGATGTTCATAAATCCTATCCCTTACAATTCTCTCTAAGACTTTGCCCACAACAGAAGTGAGACTCACTGGCCTATAGTTACTAGGGTTATCCCTACTCCCCTTCTTGAACAAGGGAACCACATTTGCTAGCCTCCAGTCTTCTGGCACTACTCCTGTAGACAACGAGGACATAAAAATCAAGGCCAATGCCTCTGCAATCTCCTCCCTTGCTTCCCAGAGAATCCTAGGATAAATGCCATCAGGCCCAGGGGACTTATCTATTTTCACCCTTTCCAGAATTTCCAACACCTCTTCCCTACATACCTCAAAGCCATCCATTCTAATTAATTGTGACTCCGTATTCACATCGACAACAATGTCCTGTTCCTGAGTGAATACTGACGAAACGTATTCATTCAGTGTCTCCCCAATCTCTTCAGCCTCCACACACAACTTCCCACTACTATCCTTGACTGGACCTATTCCTACCCTAGTCAGCTGTGTAGTTTACCAGGGTACAGTTAAAGATTAATCACATTGGTGAAGGACTAGAACCACATACAGGCCCAGATGAACTGTGGTAGGTTTCCTTCCCTTAAAGTGTGTGCTCTCTATATGTAACCGCGCCTAAATCCAATTTTTAAATTATAAGCATCTTTATTGAAAAGCAGCGGATGTGCTGTTGTGGGGAGAGAGGGTCAGATCGGTTGGTGCCTCCATTCCTTCTCTAACCCCAGCATGATGAAACTCAGCAGGCCTGCAGCATCTGTGAAGAGAGATACGGAGTTAGCGTTTCGGGTCCAGTGAGCCTTCCTCAGAACCAATGAACTTGCACATTGATGCTCAGGCCAATTGCTCTTCTGGTTAAGTATGGTTATCCAGTTTCCCAGCAAAAACAGGAAGGCAGGTCATTACCTGAATGGTGACCGATTGGGGAAGGGGGAGCTGCAATAAGACCTGGGTTTCTTTGTACACCATTCACCGAAGGTAAGCATTGCGGGAGCAGCAGGCGGTGAAGAAGGTAAATGGTATATTGGCCTCCATAGTGAGAAGGTTCAAGTACAGGGGCAGGGATATCTTGCTGCAATTAGATAGGGACTTGGTGAGATCACACAGGGAGAAATGTTTACAGTTTGGGCTCCTTATCTGAAGAAGGATGTTCTGGCGATGGAGGAAGTGCTGTGAGGGTTTACCAGATTGAGACCTGGAATGACAGGACTGATGTACGAAGCGAGACTGCTTCGGTTAGGACTATGTTCACTGGGGTTTAGAGGAATGATGTAGGATCTCATAGAAACCTATAAAATTCTAACAGGACTAAACAGGGTAAAGACAAAATGACCCTGGAGTCCACAGCCAGGGGATCACACTCTTAAGCCATTTCAAATTCAGATGAGAATTTCCTTCTCCCAGAGAGTGGGGAGCCTGTGGAACTCTCTGCCACAGAATGTGGTTGAGGCAAAAACATTAACTCTTTCTTCAAAACATTTAGATTCATTTCCTAGGCATCAAAAGGGTGAAAGACCAAACAGTGTGTGATCCAGCCACGGTCTTATTGAATGGCGGAGCAGGCTCAAGGGGCCGAATGGCCTACTCCTGCTCCTGTTTTGTAAGTTTCTGTTACATTCAACACCCTGACTAAATCGACTCCAGGTTTGGGAATAGTCTTGCTGCCAGATGTGACCTTCCTCTTTGATGCCCAGTTTTTTGCCACATAAGGGTGTGGGAATTTGCAGACAATAGGTTGGAGGAAGTTTGAGGTTTTGTTCAGTCAAACCAGTCTTGAATCTGTGGCCAGCTTCTGTTTTTGTAATCTTGTTTGTGGATGTCGCTGTTCAGAGTCTACCTTTTCACCTGGTTAGACTTTCACCACTGTGTCTTACATAGGCTGACACCAGTTATGTTTTAAAACATTGATAAGTTTGTGTGAGTAACATGGTAACAACACAATACCTTGTCGGTCATGCATGAAGAGCTGGTTCCTGTTTTGAGTGGTAGAGTTTTTTGTTCCACATTTAAACTCTCTTGTTCCAATTCTGACCTGAGAGTGAGTGTGTGGTCAATCCCAGGATCAAATAGAAGGTGGGGGGGGCGGAGAGATTCTTCATTTTTATTTGAATACAGTTAATGTGATCCAGAAAGAGGGAGAGCATGCATTTCTGTAACACATTTCTTAAAGACATAAGCCCTTTACAGTTAATCCTGATGAAGGGCTTTTGCCCGAAACATTGATTTTCCTGCTTCTCGGAAATTGCTTGACCTGCTCTGCTTTCCCAGCACCACTCTAATCTTGACTCTAATTAGATTAAATTCCCTACATTGTGGAAACAGGCCCTTCGGCCCAACAAGTTCACACCGACCCTCTGAAGAGCAATCCACCCAGACCTATTCTCCTACATTTACCCCTGACTAATCCACCTAACACTACGGGCAATTTAGCACGGCCAATTCACCTGACCTGCACATCTTTGGACTGTGGGTGGAAACCGGAGCACCCGGAGGAAACCCACACAGACACGGGGAGAATGTGCAAACTCCACACAGCCAGTCACCTGAGGCGGGAATCGAACCTGGGTCTCTGCCACTGTGAGGGATCAGTGCTAACCACTGAGCCACTCTCCAGCATCTGCAGTCCTGACTTTTGCCTATAACTTGCATTATGTCATGCTTTTCATGTTTTATTGTCTTGGTGCTTTGTAAGTGTCACATAAATGATACACATTTGGGTGCTAGTGATGGAAAAGTCATCAGCTGGGATTTTCTACTCTTCAGAGAGTGAATTGAGATCTTTCGTACACGACTATCAGGGTAGGTACTCTGTCCGAAGGATCGCAAGATATAAAAGCAGACATTAGGCCATTCAGCCCATCGAGTCAGACCTACCATTCCATCATACCTGACAGGTTTCTCAACTTGATTTTCCCGCTTTCTCCCAGTAACCCTTGATCCTCCTGATACTCAATAACCTTTCTACCTTAGTCTTAAATATATTCAATGACCTGGCCTCCACAGCCTTCTGTGGCAATGAATTCCATAGATTCCCCACTCTCTGGCTGAAGAAGTTTCTCCTTATCTCCGTTCTAAAAGGTCTCCCCTTTACTCTAAGGCTGTCCTTAGAGACTAAGGCTATCCTTAGGGTCCTCGTCTCTCCTGCCAATGGAAACATCTTCCTAACATCTACTCTGTCCAGGCCATTCAGTATTCTGTATGTTTCAATTAAATCCCCCCTCATCCTTCTAAACTTCATTGAATACAGACCTAGAGCCCTCAAACGTTCCTCATATGTTAAGCTTTTAATTCCTGGAACCATTCTCGTGAACCTCCTCTGAACACGCTCCAACGCTAGTATATCCTTCCTGAGATATAGGGCCCAAAACTGTGCACAATACTCCAAATGTAGCAGCAGCATCTCTGACAGTGCGGCACTC
This sequence comes from Chiloscyllium plagiosum, assembly GCF_037043375.1. Lineage (NCBI taxonomy): Eukaryota > Metazoa > Chordata > Chondrichthyes > Orectolobiformes > Hemiscylliidae > Chiloscyllium > Chiloscyllium plagiosum. The sequence goes on from NW_028270146.1 coordinate 8,110,983, forward strand.
CCTCACTGCTACTTAGGAATTTGGTCTTTAAAAATATTGAGATAATGGGTGGGAATTAATTGAGTTCACATCCTGCTGACTTGAGTACAAGTTTTTTTTAGTCAAATTGTTCAGACATATTATGACCCATACCTCCAGAACATATGGGACTTGAACTTGGACCTTCTAACTCAGTGGTAAGGACACTGCCACTGCACCACAAGGAGACTTTGGCTGTGGTACAAAACAAAACGTCCTAGTCAACTTGCTTAGAGATGTTATTAAGTACCTCTGGAGCAGTTGGGACTTGAACCTTCAGCTCCTGTCTCAGAGGCAGGGGCACTCCCACTGCACTATTCGGGCCTCTCTCTGACTTGGGTGCATGCTACTTGAAGACATGGCTAATTCCTGGGGAAGCGCAGCAGGTCAGGCAGCATCAAAGGAGCAGGAGAATCGACGTTTCGGGCATAAGCCCTTCTTCAGGATTCTCCTGTTCCTTTGATGCTGCCTGACCTGCTGCGCTTTTCCAGCAACACATTTTTCAGCTCTGATCTCCAGCATCTGCAGTCCTCACTTTCTCCTAATTCCTAGGGAAGCCAAATAATTTACGTCACTTTTGCTTTATAAATTTGCTAAAATAAAACAGGCTTGTGCTGAATGAGGAAACTTGTTGGACAATGTTGAGCTTTTATCCCTGGAGAAACTCAGTGGGTCTGGCAGCATCTGTGGAGAGAAACTGAGTAATGATCCAGATCCAGTGACTGTTCTTCAGAACTGATAGTAGCCCTTAAGAAGGGTCGCTGAACTCAACGTTAACTCTTGCTTTCTCCTTGTAGATGCTGCCAGACCGGCTGAGTTTAAAACTTCCAGGAGGCCCCAGCTCTTGGTTTTGCTTTGATTGAGATTTCATTGTCTGAAGCTGGCAGTGTGATGCTAAGGATTGGAAGCTCCCGCTGTACTCCTGGAATGTGTTGTCCATTTCACTTGGAGATAGGGTTGTACTCAAGGCAGAGCCAAGACATTCTTAATGGTTTTCATTGTTTGTGGTTTATAAACTCACTCGCTCCTTGCATGAGCCAGTATATTAAGCTAAAAGGTCCAATGGGAGGGAACTTTGAAGATGCTGTGAAGTATTGTGCCTGATGGAAATGTCAATTTGAATTGGAAAATAAGAGGGTCAAACCTATCGTACTTATTATCAAGGAGGCATGTGGGGAATGTTGTAAGTACTTCAGAATTGGTGTTTTTATCTTATTTGAATGTAATTTTCTCCATTTTGCATATTTCAAAATGAGTGTAAACTTTGAATGCATTTGACTTTGTAACACTCCCAAGTGTAATTCTGAATTTTTCCCTCTTCAGTGTAGATTTTTAGCACTTATAAGAACAGAACATGTTGTCTGAAGTGAAAGACCAATCCCACTGTATATTGCAGCTTAAGTCACGAGTGTAGTTTAGACGGACTGTGGAATGTTGAGTCAGCTCCCAAGGTGGTGGTTCCAGGTCGTTTTGCATTATCAGGAAGGCTCCTGGGTCTTCTGTCTCTTGAGGATGTGGTGGAATTCCAAAGTTATGTGCAAAGACAGGTGGGGATGCCTTGCACATTCCATGTACTGACGCTCAGCATGGACCGAAAGGGGCTTGCAACATCCCACTCAGCAGCTTTGTTCTTCTTTCAAGTGATTACAGTGACAGAAAAGTTGTGCTTGTCTGTAATAGCAACTTAGAGTCATAGAGATGTACAGCACGGAAACAGACCCTTCGGTCCAACCCGTCCATGCCGACCAGATATCCCAACCCAATCTAGTCCCACCTGCCAGCACCCGGCCCATATCCCTCCAAATCCTTCCTATTCATATACTCATCCAGATGCCTCTTAAATGTTGCAATTGTACCAGCCTCCACCACTTCCTCTGGCAGCTCACTCCATACGCACACCACTCTCTGCGTGAAAAAGTTGCCCCTTAGCTCTCTCTTATATCTTTCCCCTCTCTCCCTAAACCTATGTCCTCTAGTTCTGGACTCCCCAACCCCAGGGAAAAGACTTTGTTTATTTATCCTATCCATGCCTCTTGCTCAACATAAAAGTGCAAGTGTCAGTTGTTGCCTTATAGGGACCAGAGTTGCTTTGGGAACAACTCGGTTGGTTAGATTCTGTTGTGCTTTCACTGCTCGTAGGATCCAAATTACTTCTTCGAGTAAAAAGCACAGGCTTTCATTCATTTTCATAATTAGTCATTGTCTACTCACCGTAATCCCTATAGAGAAAGGGAAGCCAGGTGCAAAAAGGATTCAGATATCCTCTGCAATGAAGTGTGACATGAACATTGTCCAGTAATTGCATAACATGCAAAGGCTGGCTTTGGGACCTATTAACTTCTTAAAACATTTATGCAGCAATGCATTTTTGCCCTTTTGTTCCTTGGTTTTTTTGTGAGACTATTGAAAACTGATAGTTTGCCTCTGTGTTCCCCCCAACAGCCTGTGTCTCACCAGGCCACGGGCCCTACGAGTTCTATTAATTAATTAATCCGAACCAGTCAATGCAAACTATCAGCCATTGTTCAATCTGTGTCTGTCCAACATTGCTCAATTCTGGCAAACTTGCTTCGCGGTGTAGAATTGCAGGTTTGAATATTTAATGTTCTGTACAACATCATGTAGAAGAGGGAGCTGAGAGATGAGGCAGTGCTTCCTAAGTTATTTTTCAAGTGATCCCGTTTTAACATCTGAGAACAGTGTGATTCCAGATGCCAGCAAATTGAAAGCAGCATCATAATGTCTAATATATGGTGATTAAAGTTTGCATGACTGACTAAAATGGAAACATAACTAAGATGGTAAAGATGGTTTTAAACTAAGTGGCGGAGATGAGGAACATGTGTTAAGCTTAGAGAAAAGGACAAGACAATAGAGTGAGATAGCAAACAAAGAGTACTGATAATTGGAGCGCAGCAAGAAGGGACAGAGCATACATCTTAAGTATGCCAGCAGATAAGGCCAGCCTTATTGGCAAAAAATGGTCAAAAGACAGAACTAAAGCCTCTGTATCAAAGTGTCTGTAGGATTCACACCAAAGTGCTTACCTGAAGTAGAAATAAACATGCATGACTTGATCGGAACAAATTACTACAGATGCAGGAATCTGCACTGAAAACAACAAATGCTGGAGATCAGAGTGAGTCGGACAGCATCCATGGAGAGAGAATCTATGTGACTCTTCAGAGCTCTGAGGAAGAGTCATCTGGACCCGAAATGTTAGCTTGCTCCCTCTCCATGGATGCTGTCTGACCTCTGTTGTTTTTAGTGTATGACTTGATGGTCTTTAGATACTTTGCTGCAAGTAGTACAACAAAGCTGGAATGTAAATCATCAAGAATACGACATTTCAGAATGACAAGAAGCTGAGAAAAGGTGGTGAAATAGCTCTGTTAATTAAGGAAAGCAATACTTGGTATTGTATTGTGCTTAAACTGTAATACTGTACTTAATGAGAGATTATCTTCTTTGTCTAGTTATATAATCAGTTTGAAAGAAGAAATGTCCAAGTTAAGACACTTGTGGGAGTTGTTTATAGATCTAACGGTAATTATGTTGTAGGACAGAGGACACAGGAGGACATAGTCGGACCTTGTAAATAAAATACAGCTATTATCATAGGTGACTTTAATTTGCGTAGATTGGAAAAATCTGATCAGCAAAGGGAACTTGATAGATGTGCTTAATGTTTTAAGTATAATTTCCTTAAAGCAACACATTGAGAGCCAACCAGCGAGCAGGCTATCCTCAACCTGGTAATATGCAGAAACAAGATTAATTCCTGATCTGTAGTTCAGGAGCCTCTTGGGGGTAGTGATTATAATATTGAATTTTGCATTCAGTTTGAGGGAGAAAGGAGTATGTATAAGACTGGTATTTTAAACTTTAGGGCAATTACAAGGGCACCTGTATAAAGTTGGCTAAAGTGAACTGACCTTAGTAAAGGATGGATTCGTACAGCTCTAGTGATAGACATTTGAGATAATTTAAGTTAAAGGATACATTTACATCTGAGAATCTTTGGTGAATTACCACACTGTAGAAAGTCACCAAAGATCTTCAGGCAGCACCTTCCAAACCCAAGTCCACTTCCATCTAGAAGATCAAGGGCAGCAAATACACCATTGCCTTCAAGTTCCCCTCCGAGCCACTCACCATCCTGACTTGGAAATATATTGCCGTTGCTTCACTGTCACTAGGTCAGAATCCTGGAATTCCCTCCCTAAGGGCATTGTGGGTCAACCCACAGCGCATGGACCGCAGCGGTTCAAGAAGGCAGCTCACCCCCACCTTCTCAAGGGGCAACTAGGGATGGGCAATAAATGCTGGTGTGGCCAGTGATGCCCATGCCCCATAAATGAACATTAAAAGCATTTCAATGAGAAAGGGCAAAAATCCCATCACCTGTTGCAGGGCTGTTGGACAGAGCAATGAGAATGAGACCAATTTGCATAGCTTTCAGGGAGATATCAGAGACATGATGGGCTGAATAGTCTCCTGAGTTGCAGTGTTCTGAAGCTTATGGGCATACGCTGAGTAAATATCCCAAAACTTATGAAAAGTTAGATATACAATTAGAGCTACATGACCCCTCCACCCGGTGCCCATCTTGCATGGTCTAGTTGTATTGAATGTATGTTGTAAGCATTATCTGTTAAATCAATTGCATTGCACAATACTCCTATAGAAGAGAGTGGAAATTTATGCACAGTGCTTTAGCTCTGGATCTGGTTTCATTCCACTTTACTTTTTGCAGTACAACAGCGAGGGCATTCTGAAAGATAAGGCACTTAGGGCAATTTGAGCGTTGCGAAAGGTGAAAAGAATGTTTTACTCGTGAGTTTTTATAACTTCTCAGTGGTGCTGATTCCTGGTGACGGTATGCTTGCAGCTTTCTGGTAAGGCACACAGGCGCAACCCTCTCACCTTGGTATTTTGTCCAAAGTCACATGACACCAGGTTATAGTCCAACAGGTTTGTTTGAAATCACAAGCTTTCGGAGTGTTCCTGACCGAGGAGCAGCATTCCAAAAGCTTGTGATTTCAAATAAACCTGTTGGACTGTAACCTGGTGACGTGTGACTTTTGAGCTTGTCCATCACAGTCCAACACCAGCACCTCCACATCATGACCTTGTTAAGATCTTAGTGCTACATCCAGTGACAGGAAGGCTCAGAGTTGACCACAACACTGCTCAACATAGACACATATGGTCTGTTAACACCCAAACCCCACAAGTTGAGCTATTTGACATGGGGAGTGAGGAGGTATTGGTGGTTTCGGTGGGCTTAAAATTGGACAACCAAGTGGGTGAGTTGCATCCCAGGCTGCTGTGGGAAACAAGGGAGCAAATTACAGGGACTCTGATCCAATTTTTAATTCCTGTCTGGCCACAAGAGGCGATATCAAAGGACTGGATAATCGCTAACCTGGTTCCCCTTTTCAAGAAGGAAGCTTGAGTTAAACCAGGGAATTACAGACAAATGAGTCTCACATCAGTGGTAGGGAAACTATTCGAGAAAACTCTGAAGCAGAGAATTAATCTCTGCTTAATTAGGGATGATTAGTACGGCTTTGTCTGAGGGAGGCGAAAATGGGTACTGCAGATGCTGGAGATCAGAGTCAAGGTTAGAGTGGTGCTGGAAAAGCACAGCAGGTCAGGCAGCATCCGAGGAGCAGGAAAATCAACGTTTCGGGCAAAAGCCCTTCATCAGGTTTCCAGCAACACTCTAATCTTGACTTTGTCTGAGGGAGGCCATGCCTAATGAATTTGCTTGAATTTTTTGAGTGGGGAGGTGTGCTGGTGGTGATGATCCGGTGTGTAATTGAAGAAAGTGCGTTGATGTTTATATGGATTTCAGCAAAGCCTTTGTCAAGGTCCAACATAGAGATTGATAGAGAAGGTAAAAGCTGCTGGAATCCAGTGTAACCTTGCATACATAAACAATATAGAAGGTGTGGTGGGGATGGTAATACACATTGCGGATGACATTGAGAGTGGCCGGGTGGTTGATGGCGAGGCGGAAGGTGTTAGGTTACATGGGGGTATAGATGGATTGGTCAGATGGAATTTAATCCTGATAAATGTGAAGTGACAAGGAAGTACCCAATGAATAGCAGGATGCTAGGAAACTCTGAGGGATTTTGGGGAGCTTGTCCACCAATCCCTGAAGGTGGCAGGACAGGCTAACCCTTTTTTCAAAAAAAAAAGAATGAGCATCTGAAATGTCATAACATTTGTGGGTATGGCCCAAGTGCTGGAAAGTAGGACTAGTGTAGATTCAGCAATTTTGTTGGTGTCGACTCGATGGGCTGAAGGGCCTTTTCTATACTCTTCTGATTCTAAATTCAGTTATAATGATGACGTGTGTATGCTCCCTAAGCTCGTTACTGTACTGGGGCCAGTCCGTTAACCAAGAGGTTATAAAGTGTACTCACTACTGCAGCACAGGGTGTTCAGATATAATTCCTCTCGAACTGTGTATAGGATATTCCGTCTCCACAATGCCAGTGCCAAAACCTGGCCAGAGACTAAAGCATGAGCTTTTCATTCAACACACCTGGGAGCAACTCTTGACATTCAGGAAGAAAACAGCAGAAACAGGTGAACATCGGAGAAGGGAGGAAACCTCCCAACCAAATTTGCTGGAACCACATGAGGCATTGCTGCCCCAACACTCTGGACCTCTCTCTCTCCAAAACAGAAATATCATAGAGAAACTGAGTAGGGCTGGTAGCATCTGTGAAGAGGAAGCAGAGTTAATGTTTCTGCTCCAGTGACCCTTCAGCAGAGCCTCTCTGGAGCGCTCACTTGCTGTATTACACAATACAACATGGCACAATGCTCCTGTGTGGGGTGGGACATCTCTTTGATGTATCTTGTTCCGACACTCAGTGGAATACACCAACGTCCACCATGACTGGAACCATCTTCTCAACAGCTCTCCACTGGCTTCCTGACCCAGCAAGTAACACCCATCCCACACATCCTTGCTGATTGGGACTGGGAGGTGTACAGAATTCTGCATAGATGCTGAGAAGTTGTTTCATAGAACATAGAAGAATACAGCACAGTATCGATGTTGCGCCGATCCAAGCCCACCCAACCTACACTAGCCCACTATCCTCCATATGCCTATACAATGCCCGTTAAATGCCCATAAAGAGGGAGAGTCCACCACTGCTACTGGCATGGCATTCCATGAACTCACGACTCGCTGAGTAAAGAACCTACCCCTAACATCTGTCCTATACCTACCCCCCCTTAATTTAAAGCTATGCCCCCTCGTAATAGCTGAGTCCATACGAGGAAAAAGATTCTCACTGTCGACCCTATCTAAACCCCTAATCATCTTGTACACCTCTATCAAGTCACCCCTAAACCTTCTTTTCTCCAATGAAAACAACCCCAAGTGCCTCAGCCTTTCCTCATACGATCTTCCTACCATACCAGGCAACATCCTGGTAAACCTCCTCTGCACCCATTCCAGTGCCTCCACATCCTTCCTATAGTATGGCGACCAAAACTGCACACAAAACTCCAGTTTCCTCTTGTGAGAAAGTCTAAGACGAGAGGATATCATCTCAGAGTAAGGGATCACCTGATTAAGACAGATAATGTTGAATTTCTTCTCTCTGAGGGGAGTAAATCTGTGGAATTCTTTTCCACAGAAGGCTGTAACGGCTGGGTTGTTAAGGATGATCAAGGTTGAGATGAACAAATTTTTAATCGGGAAGGAAATCTAGGTTTATGGGGAAAAAGGCAGGAAAGTGGAATTGAGGGTTAGCAGATCAGCCATGTTCTCATTGGATGACAGAGCAGGCTTGATGGGCTGAATGGCCTACTGCTGCTCCTACCTGTTATGGTCTTGTGATTTGGTTTGATTTGATTTATCGTAGTGACATTTACCCAAGTACAGTGAAAAACTTTGTTCTGCGAGCAGTACAGGCCAATCATAGCAAGCAAGGACATATTGATCATAGGGTACTTAGAGTGAGTCATACAGGTTACAACTGCACAGGATTAACAAGATCAACATTAACAAGATCAACATTATTTGAAATTAGAGAGGTACATTCAGCAGTCTAATAACATCAGGGAAGAAGCTGTTCCTGGAACTGTTGGTTTGTGTGTTTAAGCTTTTGTATCTCCTGCCTGTCTGAGGAGGTTGTGGTAGTGTAATACTGGGGTGGGGTTTGATGATGTTTGTAGCGTTTCCAAGGCAACGAGAAGTCTAAATGGAGTCCGTGGATGGGAGGCTGGGATCTGCGATTGTCTGGGCTGTGCACACCACCTTCTGTAGGTGGGTGAAACCCATGCTGCGTTTCATTTGGCTGCTCCTTGATGATCTGTTCAACCACCGACTGCCCACCTTTCATTTCGAGACCCTGTTTTGGAGCAATATTCCTGGGCACAATCTTTTTGGATCAAGGACTGGGAAACACAAAGTCACTGACAACTTCTTTGTGACAGACACTCTATGTCAAATGGGAGGCTTTGAGCTGTTATAGTGAGAGTGGGCCTTGCTGAATGGATTGAGGACAAGCCAGGACCCCTGTGCAGTGGCTCAGTCACATGGGTCTCTGTATAAGACCACCCGTGTACTTGTGTAGAGACACAGTGTTACACTGAGGTCTCACCCCTCCATAGACCCGAATGATGGACGAATCATTTTAAGGTCAATAAACGGGAAGGCTGTGTTGCCACCTACTTGAGAAAGTGTGCTGATTCTTGAGCTCCATGACTCCTGAGGTCTCTACAAAAGTTAATGATTCAATCAAAGTACACAGAGATCCCAATTTACCTAGTTCTTGGAATCAGGTTAACAGAAAACACTGACCAGATTCCCGAACTTGATATGAACAACAGTTCATTACAAGTAAATAAAACCTACCTGTAGGTAAACATAGAACAGTACAGCACAGTACAGGCCCTTCGGCCCTTGATGTTGTGCCGGCCTTTTATCCTACTGTAAGATCAGCCTAACCTACACACCCTTGATTGTACTAACTTCCACGTGCCGATCCAGAAGTCACTTAAATGTCCCTAATGTCTCTGACTCTACTACAGCTGCTGGCAGTGCATTCCACACACACACCACTCTCTGTGTAAAGAACCTCCCTCTGACATCTCCCCAAAACCTTCCTCCAATCACCTTAAAATTATGCGTCTCATGATAGACATTTCTGCCCTGGGAAAAAGTCTCTGACTAGCCACTCTATGCTTCTCATCATCTTATACACCTCTATCAAGTCACCTCTTATCCTCCTTCTCTCCAATGAAAAAAAGCCATAGCTCCTCAGCCTTTCTTCATAAGAGATGTCCTCCAGTCCAGGCAGCATCCTGGTAAATCTCCTCTGCACCCTCTCTAAAGCTCCCACATCCTTCCTATAATGAGGCGACCAGAACTGAACACAATATTCCAAGTGTGGTCTAACCAGGGTTTTATAGAGCTGCAGCATAACCTCGCGGTTCTTAAACTCAATCCCCCTGCTAATGAAAGCCAACATACCACATGTCTTCTTAACAACCCTGTCAACTTGGGTGGCTACTTTGAGGAATCCATGGACATGGACCCCAAAATCCCTCTTCCTCTTCACTGCCAAGAATCCTGGCTTTAACCCTGGGTAATCTGCATTCAAATTTGACCTTCCAAAGTGAATGGCATCACACTTTTCCAGCTTCAACTCCATCTGCCACTTACTGGCCCAACTCTGCATCCTGTCAATGTCCCATTGCAACCTACAACAGCCCTCCCACACTATCCACCACTCCACCAACCTTCATGTCATCAGCAAACTTATTAACCCACCCGTCCTCTTCCTCATCCCAGTCATTTATAAAAATCATGAAGAGCAGAGGTCCCAGAACCAATCCCTATGGAACACCACTGGTCACCGAGCTCCAGGCTGAATACTTTCCATCTACCACCACCGTCTGCCTTCTATTGGCCAGCCAATTCTGTATCCAGACAGGTAGGTTCCCCTGTATCCCATGCCTCCTTATACTTTTGAATGAACCTACCATGGGGAACCTTACCAAAGGCCTTGCTAAAATCCATGTACGCAACATCCACTGCTCTACCTTCATCAATATGTTTTATCACATCCTCAAAGAATTCAGTAAGGTTTGTGAGGCATGACCTGTCCCTCTCAAAGCCATGCTGACTATCTATAGAACATAGAACATAGAAGAATACAGCACAGTACAGGCCCTTCGGCCCTCGATGTTGCGCCGATCCAAGCCCACCTAACCTACACTAGCCCACTATCCTCCATATGCCTATCCAATGCCCGCTTAAATGCCCATAATGAGGGAGAGTCCACCACTGCTACTGGCAGGGCATTTCCATGAACTCACGACTCGCTGAGTAAAGAACCTACCCCTAACATCTGTCCTATACCTACCCCCCCTTAATTTAAAGCTATGCGCCCTTGTAATAGCTGACTCCATACGTGGAAAAAGATTCTCACTGTCGACCCGATCTAAACCCCTAATCATCTTGTAATCAAACTATGACTTTCCAGGTAATCAAAAATCCTGTCTCTCAGAATCCTCTCCAATACTTTACCCACCACCGATGTAAGACTGACTGGTCTGTATTTCCCAGGGTTATCCCTATTCCCTTTCTTGAACAAGGGAATAACATTTGCCACCCTCCAATCATCTGGTATTACTCCAGTGGACAGTGAGGACACAGAGATCATCGCCAAAGGCACAGCTATCTCTTCCCTCATTTCCTGTAGTAACCTTGGGTACAGCCCCTCTGGTCCAGGGGCTTTAACAAAGCCCCTTATGTTTTTCAAAATTTTCAGCACCTCCTCCTTCCTTGCATCAACCTGTTCGAGCATATCAGTCTGTTTCACGCTGTCCTCAGAAACAGCAAGGTCCCTCTCAGTAGTGAATACTGAAGCAAAGTATTCATTAAGGACCCCCCCCTTCCTTCAACTCCAGGCACAAGTTCCCTCCACTATCCCTGATCGGCCCTTCCCTCACTCTGACCATTCTCTTGTTCCTCACATAAGTGTAGAATGCCTTAGAGTTTTCCTTAATCCTACCCGCTAAAGCTTTTTCCTGCCCCCTTCTCACTCTCCTCAGTCCATTCATCAGTTCCTTCCTGGCCACCTTGTAACCCACTAGACCCCTGTCTGATCCTTGCCTCCTCAACCTTAAGTAAGCTTCCTTCTTCCCCTTGATTAGATTTTCCACATCCCTTGTCACTCAAGGTTCCTTCATCTTGCCTCAGTGGGACAAACCTGTTCCAGCACAGTCAGCAAGTGCTTCCTCAACAACTTCCACATTTCTGTTGTGCATTTCCCTGAGAATATCTGTTCCCAATTTAGACGCCCCAGTTCCTGCCGAATAGCATTATACTTCCTCCTCCCCCAATTGAGTACAGTCTGCTCCTATCCCTCTCCATGAGTGTAGTAAAAGTCAGGGAGTTGTGATCACTATCACCAAAATGCTCTCCCACTGAGAGATCTGACTGCTGCCATGGTTCATTGCCAAGCACCAAATCCAATATGGCCTCCCCTGTAGCTGGCCTATCTACATATTGAGTCAGGGACCCTTCCTGGACACACCTGATAAAAACTGCTAAATCCAAACTATATGAACTAAGTAGGTTCCAATCAATATTAGGGAAGTTAAAGTCACCCATAACAACAACCCTGTTACTTCTGCACCTTTCCAAAATCTGCTCCTCTGTGCCTCTGTTGCTATTGCAGGGCCTGTATAAAACTCCCAATAAAGTGACTGCTCCTTTCCTGTTTCTGACTTCCACCCATACTGACTCTGTCGACAAACCCTCCTCGATACACTCCCTTTCTGCAGCTGTGATACTATCCCTGGTTAGCAATGCCACTCCCCCACCTCTCTTACCTCCTTCCCAATTCCTTTTCAAACATCTAAACCCTGGAAATCTGGGAAAAAAAAACATACAGGATATAGATAAATGTGAGATTCAAGGGCAAATCAGGGCGGGATTTACACACTTAATGGTTAGGTGCTGGGGAGTGTTGCTGAACCTTAGAATGCGGGTTCGTAGTTCCTTGAAAGTGGAGTCACAGGTAGGTCGGATAGTGAAGGAGACGTTTGGTATGCTTTCCTTTATTGGTCAGGGTATTGATTATAGGAGTTGGGAGGTCATGTTGTGCTGTAAAGGGCATTGGTTAGACCATTTTTAAAATACTGCATTCAGTTCTAGCCTCCCTGCAATTGGAAGGATGTAGTGAAACTTGACAGGGTTCAGAAAAGGTTTACACAGATGTTGCCAGGATTGGAGGGTTTGAGCTATAGGGAGAGCCTGGATCGGGTGAGGCTGTTTTCTCTGGAGCGTCGGAGGCTGAGGGATAACTTTGTAACGGTTTATTAAACCATGAGGGGCATGGATACGGAACAACGTTTTCACACACAGGGTGGTGCGTGTATGGAATGAGTTGCCAGAGGACATGGTGCAATTACAACATTTAAAACACGTCTGGATGGGTATATGAATAGGAAGGGTGGGACTAGATTGGGTTGGGATACCTGGTCGGCATGGACGGGTTGGGTCTGTTTCCATGCTGTATATCTCTATGGAAATGCTGAACCAGTTCTGATGAGAGGTCAGAGTCGAAAAGTATGGTGCTGGAATAGCACAGCTGGTCAGGCAGCATCCAAGGAGCAGGAGAGTCAATGTTTCAAGCATAAGCCCTTCATCAGGAATGCTCTTCATTAATTCCTGATGAAGATACTCAACTCTCCTGCTCGTTGGATGCTGCCTGACTGCCTGTGCTTTTCCAGCACCACACCTTTTGACTGATTTTCAGCATCTGCAGTCCTCACTTTCTCCTCCCTGATGAGCGGTCACTCTATCTAAAACACTCCTCTTGTTTTTCTCAGTAGATGTTGCCTGACCTCAGTTGTTTTTTCCAGCACTGTCTTCGTACTCCTTGAAACCTTCCACTTTGCTGTCACATGGGCCAACATGGTCACTTTCCTGTCTTGATTTTTCTCACAGCTCCCTATGAATTGCCTCAGTTCTCTACTCTGTTAAAACAGAGGGTCAGATAGCTCAGTTGGCAAGAAAGCTAGTTTGTGTTAACAGCTGTGGTCACCTTGAAGGGTTCTTCTTCTCCCCTTCAGGTTCAACCCCCCACCACCAGAATCCTCCCTCTTCCTGTGCCTTTCTCTGTCTCTGTCTCTCTCCCTCCTTCTGTGTCTCTTTCTCCCTCCCTCTCTGTGTCTCTCTCTCTCTCTCTCTCTCTCTCTGAGAGAGCAGCCTCTATTTTGTTAAAAGCTCTATGTTATTGTAAGCTGCAATTAATCAAATCTGAACTAACCTTTGAAGCATTCCTGAACCAGGTAGCTCAATGTATCATCTGCTTTACCTGGGTATACACGTGTACACACATATATACACACGCACGCACGCACACACTACACACTACACTCTCTCTCTCAGACAGACACACCTGTTGTCCACCTTGTACCATGCTTTCTCTTGGATACCTGCTTCAGCTTGACACCGTGATTACGCGCCCACCAAGCTAACAACACAATCAGAGCTTTCTGGGAGCCTTCAAGGTCGAGTAGCTTGCTTATACTTGACAGTTTGTTTATCTGGAAGCGTGCATGTGGATGGAACGTGCTAGCAGATGAGGTAGCAAGCAGAACTGGCTAGAGGACGATCTTAAACAATTCCTGAATGGTTATGGTTTCCACTTTAAGGTTGTGGTTTTAAAACCTTCTGCTAACTGGAAGACAAACAAGTATTTTCTTCCTGTTTTTTTTATCCTCTTCCCCTCCCCCCGCCCCAAATGAGTTGAGCATCCTTGCCGGTAACAGTGGCTCAAACAATTGTATCTCCGAGAGGCTGAAATTTGGCAGTTTCTGTCTCACTCCATAGAGCTGAGGAAATATTCTGAGGGAGGGAGTTCTGCATTGAGATTGATGCTGCCATCTTTTTTTTTAGATTAGATTCTCTACAGTGTGGAAACAGGCCCTTCGGCCCAACAAGTCCACACAGCCCCTCCGAAGAGACAGCCACCCGAACTCATTTCCCTACCCTATATTAACCCCTGACTAACGCACCTAACACTGTGGGCAATTTAGCATGACCAATTCACCTGACCTGCACATCTCACGCAGACACAGGGAGAATGTGCAAACTTGACATAGACAGGCGGGAATTGAACCCAGGACCCTGGTGCTGTGAGGCAGCAGTGTTAACCGCTGGGCCACCGTGCCGCCCTTTTGGATGAGACAGTAATCCAAGGCACCACCTCCCCCTTGGCTGGATGGAAAGATCCTGCTCTTTGGGAGAACAGGGGGGTATTCTAATGTCCTGACCAATATTTATCTCTCAGCCAGCAAAACACATGTTCTGATCCTTATCACGTTGTTCTCTGTGCATTTCTGACATGGTAACAGTAACCTCCAGTACATAATCGGCTGTGGAGAGCATGAGGACGTTCTGAGGTTGTGCAAGCTGCAGTAGAAATAAGTCTTTCTTTGTTGAACTCTGTACTTCAATGAGTTGGTTGTCAGGAGATCTAATCCTAAACCACGGTTGAATCTGAATTGTGTTTATTCAGGTTGGGGGTTTGCCTTTTAGCATGAACTCTAGGTGTGGTAAGTCAGTCTTACAGAACAGGAAGATGCAAGGTTTGATGTCTGCCTGGCTCGTGCGTGGTTATCTGATTTGTTGCCAGGGAGTGAGTGCTGCAATTAGTCTCAATATCTCCAGGCTGGGGAGTGGCAATAATCCGCCATTAATTCAGCTTCTGTTGACTATCCAGGAACAGGTAGTTGAAAGTGTGTGCGTGCGTGTGTGTGTGTTCATGCACGCGCCAAGCCAACAGCGAGATCAGAATATTCTGTCATGTCTCAAGGTGAAGCAGCTTGCTCACACTTGAAGAATGTTTACCTGGGGGCGTGCATGTCGTTCCAGCGTCAGTGCAGGGGAAGGAGCTGTCAGTGATGCTTAGAGGAGTGTGTTAAACACACTTCCCAATCGGTGATGGTCTCTGGCATTTGGAGACAACAGTTTTGGTTACCTGCTGTCAACTATGAAGAAAAACAGTTGTTTCTTTTCCTTTAAAAAGAAATTTTGGGTCCTGGCCAGTAACCAAGGGAATAGAAAGGAGTTCAAACCCCAAATAAGTGACATTTTGTGCACCACACAAATAAAATTCACAGCTAGGGTGGAGCTGACAAGCCTGTTAATTGCACTTGTCAGGGCAAGACCTTAATAGTTCTCCTGTGACTTGGCAGAACTGTTTTTTTAATCGAATAAACAGCACGTTAGGTGGAGATTAAACTGCACATTTTCACAGAGGGCGGCATCCAAGTGGTTGAATCCAAAAATGTGTTCCCTGGGAGTCCTGAACTAATCAGGATAAATGATACCCCATTTCTACTGAAACTGCTAGAGAAACTGCCGTGATATACACATAGTGTTGAGGCAGATCTCATGCAGTCTCTCGCCACAGAACGAGGCCATTCAGTCCATTTTTTCCCCATTCATTCATGGCATATGAGTGTCTCTGGCTAGGCCAGCATTTATTGCCCACCCTTGATTGCCGAGAGGGCAGTTGAGAGTCAACCACATTGCTGTGGGTCTGGAGTCACATGTGGGACAGACCAGGTAAGGATGGCAGATTCCCCCCCCCGCCCCCCCCGAAGGACCTTAGTGACTCAGACGGGTTTTTCCTGACAATCAACTGATTGCTATCACTAGAGTCTTAATTCAGATTTTATTTCAATTAAAGTTAAATTCCACCGTCTGCCATGGTGGGATTTGAACGCGCACATTATCTGGGTTTCTGAATTAACAGTCCAGTGATAATACCATCACATATGAGAGAAATTCCAATAGCCCCAACACCCTAATCTTTCTTACCCTGCAGTCCTGCAACCAATTTTTTTTTCCAATACTTGTTTCATTTCATTTTGAAAATGCTCCCAAAAATAGCAAATGTTTGTATTTAAATTGCGCATTTAATGCACTGAAGTCCCAAGGTGCTTCACAGGAATGTTATCACACAGTGTGAGAGTGTCACGAGTTGATATTTTCACTTTCAAGCAACACATTCTAAATCATCATCACTCGACATACTGTGGGCCCCATTATGCAGTGACCAACTCAGTTGCAAGGTAAAAGAACAGAACTGTTTAAAACCATCTTGTGATGTTTCAGATAAAAAGAAAACCTGCATTTCTGTAGTTCCCTCTAAATTGTCCTGTTGTTAAAATGTTCAGTGAAGCACTTGGAATAGTAATGGAGCAGCAGGAAATGGCAGAAGAGTTGAGCAGAACTTTTCACAGTAGAAGACACCAGTAACATTCCACAATGACCGAATAATCAAGGAGCAAAGGGAGAGAACAAAATAAATTCTCTTTCTTTACTCAGAGAGTAGTAGGGGTGGGGAACGCTCTGCCTGCAACAGTCGTAGAACTCACAAACTTTAAGGGCATTTAAATGGTCGTTGGATAGACATAGGGACGTGAATGGAATAGTGTAGGTTAGATGGGCTCGAGATTGGTTTCACAGGTCGGTGCATCACCGAGGGATGAAGGGTCTGTACTGCCCTGTAATGTTCTATGTTCTAACTATAAAACCTATCATTAAAGAAAATGTGCCAGGGATTGTAAAGGCTGATCTATTCCCTGGACGCGATGGGCTGCATCTTTAGATGTTAAAAGAAGCAGCCACAGAGATAGTGGATGTAGTCATAGCAATCTTCCAGGATTTATGTGGGCTCTGAAAAACCGCTGATGTAGTACTTTTATTTTAAAAAGGAGGGACACAAAAAACAGGTAACTCTCGGCCAGTTATCAGGAAATATGTTATAAAGACTGTAAACATGAGCATTTAGAAATGCATAATATGATCACACAGAGACAATGTGGCTTCATGGAGGGGAAATCATGTCTGATAAATTTATCAGAATTCTTTGAGGAGTTAAGAAGTGGGATAGATCAAGATGAAATGGTAAATGTAATATATAGGATTTTCAGAAGATATTCAATAAGGTATAACACATTAGACTACTTAATAAAATACAAAGAGCCCATGGTGTTGGAGGTAGTATATTGGCATGGAGAGAGGATTGGCTAACTAATAGAAGACAGAGAGTTGGGATAAGGGAGGCATCTTCAGGAAGGCGACCTTAACTAGTGGAGTGCCTCAGTTAATTGCCATATATATTAATGACTTAGATCAGGAAAGTGAATGTTATTGGAGCCACGTTTGCAATGGGAAGGCAAGTGGTCAGGATGACAAAAAAAAATCTGCACACTGGGTAAGTGAGTGGGCAAAAACTTGGCAATTGGAATCTACTGTGGACAAATGTGAGGTTCTGCACTTTGGCAGGAAGAATAGAGGAGCTGAATATTATTTCAGTGCAGAAAACTACAGAACAGAGCAATTTGAAAGTCCAGATGCATAAATCTGATAAAGCTAGTGTATAAGTTCTGCCAGTAATAGGGAAGGTAAATAGAACATTGGCCTTCACTTCAAAGGGAATGGAGTATAAAATTAGGGAGGTCTTGCTAAAATTATACAAATCACTAGTCAGACCACAGACTGGAATACTGTGAACAATTTTTGGGCCCTTCATCTAAGGAAAGACAGACCGACATTGAGGCAGTCCAGAGAAAGGTCTCTAGGCTGATCCTAGATATGGAGTGACTGACTTAGGAGAAGAGGTTGAATTCTCAGAAGCCTGTACTCATTGTAATTTAGAAGAATTAGAGGTGACCTCTTTGAAACAGACAGTGATTCTTAGGGGACTTGACAGGGGGGATGTTAAGTTGTTTTCCCTTGTGAGAATGTCTGGGACCAGAGGGCGTCGCTTCAGAATAAGGGATTGCTTTTTTAAGACAGATGAGGAGGAATTTCTTCCCAAAGTGGTCAGTTTGTTGAATTCTTCACCACAGAGCACTGTTGACACTGGCTCGTTCAGTATATCCAAGGCTGAGAGAGATAGATTTTTAAATCAGGAAGGGAATCAAGGGTTGTGGGGGAAAAGGCAAGAAAGTGAAGCTGAGGATTATTAAATCAGCCATTGAATACTGGAGCAGGCTTGATGGGCTGAATGTCATTGCGAGTGTGGTGCTGGAAAAGCACAGCAGGTCAGGTAGCATCCGAGGAGCAGGAGAATCGACGTTTCAGGCATAAGCCCTTCATCAGGAATGAGGCTTGTCTTGATGGGCTGAATGGCCGACTTCTACTGCTGTGTATTATCGTGTTCTGAGGTATAGTCACTGTTGTAAGCAACATAATCATAACATTGGATTGGATTGGATACTCCTGCTGTTAAGGTTTTACTGATGCCTCATCCCAAAGAAGTATTGTTGCTCTTTATAAGTTAACAGGGGGAATGAAACAATAGAAAATATTCCCAGTTCAGTTTGGGAGCTGTACTGACTGGTTTTTTGAACAATGTGATACTAATGTTTTCAGATTCTTTCAACATGAAGATTCTGATAGATGCAGTATAGCATGAGCTGTAGCTGATGTAATCTCTTCAATTTGAATTAAATTTTGGAAGGATTGATGGTGTTTTTTACTCAACTCCTTGATTTCGTTTTAGTCCTTATCCTCAATTGTTGTGTAATATGCTACTGTAGCTTGGTTACACTGTTGATACAATCTAGTATATAGAACACAGAACAGTATAGCACAGGAACAGGCCCTTTGGCCCATCATGTCTGTGCTGGCCATGATGTTATTGTAAACTAATCCTATCAGCCTGCACACGGCCCATATCCCTCTAATCCCTGTCTGTTCCTCTCTCTGTCTAAATGCCTCTTAAAGGTTGCAACAGTATTTGCTTCTACCACTCCCCTGGCAGTGTGTTCCAGGCACCTAACACCTTCTATGTAAAGTACCCTTTCACTTTCATATTTGACATTTACATCCTGGGGAAGAAAAAGACTCTAACTATCCACCCGATCCATGCCTCTCGTAATTTTATACACTTCTATCAGAACATAGAACAATGCAGCGCAGAACAGGCTCTTCGGCCAGCGATGTTGCGCCGACCTGTGAACTATTCTCAGCTCGCCCCTCCTACACTATCCCAAAATCATCCATGTGCTTATCTAAGGATTGTTTGAATCTCCCTAATGTGGCTGAGTTAACTACATTAGCAGGTAGGGCATTCCACGCCCTTACCACTCTCTGCGTAAAGAACCTGCCTCTGACATCTGTCTTAAATCTATCACCCCTCAATTTGTAGTTCTGCCCTCTCATACAAGCTGACGTTATCATCCAGGTTGCCTCCTCAGCCTCCAACACTCTAGTGAAAACAATCCAAGTTTGTCTAACCCCTCCTTATAACTAATACACTCCAATCCAGGCAACATCCTGGTAAACTTCTTCTGCACCCTCTCCAAAGCCTCCACATCCTTCCTGTAGTATGATGATCAGAATTGCACAAGACACTCCAAATGTGGCCTAATCAAAGTCTTCTACAGCTGCAACATCACTTTGCCAACTTATATACTCAGCACCCCAGCAGATGAAGGTAAGCGTGCCGTATGTCTTTGTTACCACCTTATCCACTTGTGTTGCCACTTTGAGGGATTTAAGGATTTGCATCCCAAGATCCCACTGAATATCAGTACTCCCAAGAATCCTGCCACTTACTATATCTTTCCCAAAATGTGTCACCTCACACTTGCCCTGATTAAGCTTCATTTGCCATTACTCCATCCAGCTTTCCATCTGATCTATATCCTGCTGTATCCTTACCAACTTTCCTCATTACCTACATCTTCTCCAATTTTCATGTCGCCTGAAAACATATTAATCAGACTACCTAGACTTTCATACAAATCACTATTTTCATTTTGCATTTTAAAATTTCAAAGATAAAACCCTTCAGGCCTGAAGTACTCCCAATAATCTGCCGTTTTAATTCCTGCATTCACAATGGTATTTGCCCATGTAAACATGTCACATAGTAATTACAGTCTCCCAGCAGTGGGGGCATTCCAACATCAGACCCCATCAACTACTCAGACCCCTTGGCATCATGGTAGCCCACAAACCCACCAACACACTAAAACAGCAGCTAATGAACTTGAAAGACCCTATATAGACAATGAGCAAAACTAAGGTCATTTACAAAATACCGTGCAAGGACTGTAACAAACACTACATTGGACAAACAGGCAGAAAACTAGCCATCAGGATACATGAACACCAACTAGCCATAAAAAGACATGACTCTCTCTCACTAGTACCCTCACATACGGATGAGGAAGGACACCACTTCGACTGGGACAATACATCCATCCTAGGACAAGCCAAACAAAGACGTGCACGAGAATTCCTAGACGCTTGGCATTCCAACTGGAACTCTATCAACAAACACATCGAGTTAGACCCCATCTACCACCCCCTGAGAAAAGGAACAGGGAGTGACTTCACCACAGGAAATAACATCACCACAGGAAATGACATCACCAACCCAAAGAAACCCAAACATATAAATAGAAAGCAGGAATTTTCAGCATTGCTTTGCATGAGGCCCACTGAAGATGTTACCTAGTAAGGTAATGAAACGTCTGGAAATTAACCTTTCAGCTCAGCGAGCAAACCTACATCCAAAACCTCAACCTGAGCTACAAATCTTCTCAAAACTCGCTAACTCCAACATCACTATTCCAAGGTCACTTATTTATATATATAAAGTTAAAAATCACATAACACCAGGTTATAGTTCAACAGGTTTATTTGGAAGCACTAGTTTTCAAGGTGCTGCCTCTTGATGAACTATAACCTGGTGTGAGATTTAACTTCGTCCACCCTTGTCCAACACCGACACCTCCGAATCACACATATACACTGAGAGGTCCCAGCAATGATGCTTGTGGAACACCTCTGTTCGCAGACCACCAGTCAGAAAAACACCCCTCCATAACTACCCTCTGTCTTCTATGACCAAGCCAGTTTTATATCCAATTTACCAACTCACCATGGATCCCATGTGACTTCGTCTTCTGGACCATCTTACCATGTGAGACCTTACCAAATGCTTTAGTAGAGTCCATACAGACAACATCCACTGCCCTACCCTCCTCAATCATCCTTGTCACTTGCTCAGATTTCTGAGATAAGACCTTCCCTGCACACAGTCATGCTGAC
This sequence comes from Chiloscyllium plagiosum, assembly GCF_037043375.1. Lineage (NCBI taxonomy): Eukaryota > Metazoa > Chordata > Chondrichthyes > Orectolobiformes > Hemiscylliidae > Chiloscyllium > Chiloscyllium plagiosum. Next base: position 8,132,140 of record NW_028270146.1, read on the forward strand.
TATCACAAATAAGTCCATTCTTTATCACATGTGAGTAAATCCTGTCCCTCGGACTCTTCTCCAGTAATTTCCCTACCATTGATGTAAAGCCTATAATTTTCAAGATTATCCTTGTTACCCTGCTTAAGCAAAGGGACAACATTCACTATAGTGACACTGGAATAGTGATGTTGGAGTGCCCCCACTGCTGGGAGACTGTAATTACATGGGCAGATACCATTGTGTGACATGTTTACATGGGCAGATACCATTGTGAATGCAGGAATTAAAACGGCAGATTATTGGGAGTACTTCAGGCCTGAAGGGTTTTATCTTTGAAATTTTAAAATGCAAATATTAATGTATATTTCTATAAAAATTAGAATATTTTGTGAGAAGAATTGTTGATTTTTAATTACTAAATTAAGCTGGAGTATATTTTTTATAAGAAAAATGTGAATAATGTTGGCTGACTTTACCTGAGTGAGAACTGGCAATAGGCCTGTGGGGTTAAATTCCTTTCTCGTCTTTAATTTCGACTTGTATTAGACTCCACTGCCACATACACTAGCTGCCAGATAACTCATCCAAATGACCAAATTACCATTTAATACTGGATCACCTTTTGCTGTTAGAAAGGAATAACCATAATATTTGGGCTTTTCAAAAAAAACTTGGATTGATATTCATAATCTGATTCACTTATTTGTCCTGGAGTAGAAGAAAGCCATTCAGCCTATTAAGTTTGTGCTGGATCTTTGAACGAATTCTCCAGTTCCTCCTGTTCCTTTTTGTTTTCTCATCCTGCCCATAACCCTGGACAGGTTCTTTTCAAGTTCACGCAATTCCAGTTGAACAGTTATAATTTATGGGTGGCACGGTGGTTAGCACTGCTGCCTCACAGCGCCAGAGTCCGGGGTTCAATTCCCGCCTCAGGCGACTGACTGTGTAGAGTTTGCACTTTCTCCCCGTGTCTGCGTGGGTTTCCTCCGGGTGCTCTGGTTTCCTCCCACAGTCCAAAAGTGTGCAGGTCAGGTGAATTGGCCATGCTAAATTGCCCGTAGTGTTAGGTAAGGAGTAAATGTAGGGGAATGGGTCTGGGTGGGTTGCGCTTTGGCGGGTTGGTGTGGACTTGTTGGGCCGAAGGGCCTGTTTCCACACTGTAAGTAATCTAATCTAAAAAAAAATTTCATCTGTTGTGCATCTGGGTTTCTCATCAATTCCCCTTTGCCAGTTATCTTTATTTGGGAAGTGCATGAAGATCTTTTGTCGGGTATGGGGAAGTCCACTGCATAAGAAAGGTGTGTGTGGGACAAATGGCGTCCTCCCAAACATTACTGTGTTGTGTCTGATCCTCAAGCAGTGTTGCAATGTTGGCCTGTTGTGACCAGGGCTGGGTCCGGTGTAGTCAATACTTGATCACCAAAACCATGTTGACTTTGTGCTAAATGCCAGCTGGGTAGTGGAACAGTTCTGCCTTTTGATCCCATTTTCCCTAACCAAACATAGAGCTAACGTTAGTAAACTTCCTGCCCACCTGATGTTAGCTGTTTCTGCACCAGCTTAGCGCCCGAATTGGGCTGGTTTGTATGAAGGAAAGAAAACTTGAATTTCTCATAGCGCCTACCAAAATCCTTCATTCTAAAACACTTCAGCCAATCAAGTCACTGTAATTTACAAAATATGGTAGGTAAAAGATGCACAGCAAGCTTCCACAAAGAACAACTTGAGTGGTTGTCATGTGGAACCAGGTACCTTTGGAATACAAATCTTATAAAAGCATTAAGGGGAAGCTGCTTCGAGAAACAAATGGATGTTGATGCTAATTGGATGGGCTCATAAGGAAATTTACCTTCTCCTGTGGTAGGTCCCATGCTGTCAATGGCCAGTTAATCTGTTTATTGCTCTAGCCTACAGGGGAGATATCTCTTCCACGTTCAAAATATTAGTACGGAATATTTCACAACCCATCTGAGAGAGCAGAGGGATCTTCAATTTAATGTCTCATGTAGAAGCTGCATGCATTGACAGTGCAGCACTCCCTCAGTACCGCGCTGCAACTGTTGACCCGGAGTCTCTGGTCAGGCTTGAACCTGGAACCTTCTGACCTAAAGTGACAGTACGACCCTGCTGGGCCAAAGTTAAATATTGGAGACGGTATTGGTGACCCAGCAGTATGTGAATAATAGCAAACGCTCACCCCTTTGTCAACATGTTAATCTACGCGGCCAGAGCAGCGTGGGAAGTGGGAGACTAGGGGAAGGAATGCGGAAACTCTGTGCGTATTTCAATGTCTGCCCTATCTAAAACACAGCACAGCATAAGTACGTGTGTGTTTCAGTTAGTCTCTCGTGCTGGATGGGTGTGGTGAGCCCAACAGTCTTGAGAAAATAGCTAGACCTGAGATTTGTTTTGTTTCAGAATTCCTTAGTATTTCCGTTCTGGCTGAAAAAAGAACTCCGAGCAGAACTTCCTGCAAAGTTTGTGGGGAAACTCAAAAACAATGTGCAGTTATCAAACGGTGCAGGCCTCAGCTACTCCCTTCATCTTTGAAAGGTGAATGCTAACAATCTTGGATGTTGATAGCTGAGATGATGAACTGAATAGGCATCTTGATTTGTTTTTTCTCTCTCTTTCCCGGTTTTTATTGAATAGTTAATTCCTCTTTCTGGGGTGCTGCCCCAGACATCACCTAGACCTGCAGTCAAGTGCTCATGAACAAGTGTTGCTGTTTGACTGTTGTGGACACGATGGTCTATTCTAATCCTCTTCATGTTCCATGCAGGGATGTGTGCATGCTTGCATGACCAGGTCATCTGACCACCATCTTTTCCCCGTTCCCTTCTCTCCCTGAGGTTCCTCCACAAAAGTATTGAGAATAACTAATTCAATACAGGATCAATATTGGAGGTGGGATGAATCTCCCGTTTCTCTCTTACTCAGCTAATGATTATTAAACCATGAGGCAGTCTCTTCCAAGTGTCTGAAACAAAGCATAGAATGTCTTGGCTTCTCTCCGTCCACTCGGTTTCCTATTGATTTAGGTAGAATTTCAGATCACTGTGGAGTAATGGAATCAGAATGGACGTTCTACCATTCTCTTGGATCCAAGTCTTTGAAAGTTGTTATGGTCCAGTTTTCTCAAGGAAGTTAGAAATATTGGCATTTGGAAATTTTGCCTGGTCCCTTGGAGCTTATACTGACGAAAGAATTTTCGGAGAGAGACTCTCAATTTCTGCTTTATCTTCCTTAACTAGCTACTAAGATTTGATTGATTTATTACTGTGCCTAGGTACAGTGAAAAGTTTTGTTTTGCATGCAGTACAAGCAGATTATGTCATATAAAATGCATTAGGGTAATAGAAAAGAGCAAGGAAAACAATGCTACGGCAGCAGAGAAGGAGCACAAAGAGCGAGATCAACATTACATTTGAAATTTGAGAGATCCATTCAGGAGAGTAATAAACAGCAGGGAAGAAGCTGTTCCCAAATCTGTTAGTCTGTGTGGTTCAGCTTTTGTAATAGGCCTGTTAAACAAAAGGCAACCATTAGTCTAGGAGAAAGTGAGGACTATAGATGCTGGAGATGAGAGTCAAAAAGTGTGGTGCTGGAAAAGCACAGTTGGTCAGGCTGCTACAGAGGAGCAGCAGAGTCGACGTTTCCACCATAAGCTCTTCATTGGGAATGATTGCCTGATGAAGAGCTTTTGTTTGAAACATTGCTACCGAGGAGCAGGAGAGGCAATGTTTCAAACAGAAGCTTTTCGTCAGGCGATCATTCCCGATGAAGAGCTTATGGTGGAAACGTCGACTCTGCTGCTTCTTGGTAGCAGCCTGACCAACTGTGCTTTTCCAGCACCACACCTTTTGAACCATTAACATAGGGCCACCTTGGTTTTTTAAAACCAGATTTTCCAATAACTAAGGACCATAAATCCCATTTATTAAATCCCCTTGAAAGCTTTGTTTGTCTTTTCTCCAGAGTCATTGATTTGTTTGTAAAATGCAGGTGACTCACTGCACATGTTAAGCTGCGGACTTCTTTCTTTGATAAAACTACATGCTTTTCAGTTCTGAAAATGTCCAAACTGGTCTGTATCTTCAAATGTTTCACACAATCCTTTAGTGTAAGCATGTATTCCCAACAGCTGGTTGTTAGATGAGGAACAATGGAGTGTAAACACTGGCATGGACCTATCTGGTGGAGCTGAACAGTCTCTTTCTGTGCTGTAAAGGCTTGGTGATTCCTTGCCACTATGGCTTATTCCAAAGTGGATATAGCCAATAATGTACTTATCTCTAATCACTGTCATGTAGGAAATGTAGCAGCTAATTTGTGGGAACTTGCATTGTGCAATGTAATAATGTCCAAAAGTTTGTGATAATGTTTGACGGTTAATTATCCACTGAGCGGACTTTCCAGACATATTTTAAATAGTCCAGTGGGGATCTGTAGAGAAGGCAGATCGATGGGGTTAGAATTGATATCAACTAGGAGAAAGAGACCTCTATCCGCCATGACAAGGACCTCCAAGCCCTCTGTTTCTTCCTCTCCTGGTGTCCTCACTGATGCTCTCATTTGTTTGGCTGAACTGGTCCTAACCCTTAACAATTTCTCCTTTGAATCCTCCCACTTCCTCCAGACCAAAGGGGTAGCCATGGGCACCTGCATGGGCCCCAGCTGTGCCTGTCTCCTTGTCAGTTGTGTGGAACATTCCATCTTCTGTAGTTGAAATAGAATAGAAAGCACATAGAATCCCTACAGTGTGGAAACAGGCCCTTCGGCCCAACCAGTCCACACCGACCCTCCAGAGAGTAATCCACCCAGACTCATTCCCCTACCCTGTTACTTTGCATTAACCCCTAACTAATGCACTTAACCTATACATCCCTGAACACTATGGGCAATTTAGCATTGCAAGTTCACCTAACCTGCACATATTTGGCTTGTGGGAGGAAACCGGAGCACCCAGAGGAAACCCCCCCCCCCCCCCCCCCCCACCTTGGGGAGAATGTGCAAACTCCACACATTCCCCCGAGGCTGGAATCAAACCTGGGTCCCTGGTGCTGTGACACAGTAGTGCCAACCACTGAGCGACCGTGCCCACATGTTACACCAGCACCATTCCCCACCTTTTCCTCCACTACATTAATGACTGAATCGGCGCCACCTCGTGCTCCCACGAGGAGGTTGAACAGTTCATCAACTTCACCAACACATTCCACCTCAACCTTAAGTTCACCTGGACACCTCCCTCCCCTTTCTGGACCTCTCCATCTCCATCAATGGTGACCGATTCAATACTGACATCTTCTACAATCCACCAACTCCCACAGCTACCCAGACTACACCTCCTCCCACTCTGCCTCCTGTAAAAGTGCTATCCCTTATTCCCAATTCCTTCGCCTCCACCGCATCGGCTCCCAGGAGGAGCAGTTCCACCAAAGAACACATCAGATGGCCTCCTTCTTCAAAGAGTGCCATTTCCCCTCTCGCGTGGTTGATGATGCCATCCAGTGCATCTCATCCATCTCCCACACCTCTGCCCTTGAACCCCACCCTCCAACCGCAACAAGGACAGAACCCCCCTGGTCCTCACCTTCCACCCCACCACCCTCTGTATATATCGCATCATCTGCTGACATTTCCACAAATGGACCCCACCACCACACACACATTTCCCTCCCCACCCCTTTCTGCGTTCAGTAAAGACCATTCCCTCTGTGACTCTCTTGTTAGGTCCATGCCCCCACCAACCCACACTCCCCTCCCAGCACCTTCCCCTGTCACCGCAGGAATTGCAAAACCTGTGCTCACACTCCTCCCCCCCCCCCCCCCCCCCCCCCCCACCCTCACCTCCAAGGCCCAAAAGGAGCCTTCTACATCCATCAGAGATTTACCTGCATTTCCACACATGTCATTTACTGTAACTATTGCTCTCGATGCAGTCTCCTCTACATTGGGGAGACAGGACACCTTCTTGAAGATTGTTTCAGAGAACGTTCTCCCCGTGTCTGCGTGGGTTTCCTCCGGGTGCTCCGGTTTCCTCCCACAGTCCAAAGATATGCAGGTCAGGTGAATTGGCCATACTAAATTGCCCGTAGTGTTAGGTAAGGGGTAAATGTAGAGGCATGGGTGGGTTGCGCTTCGGCGGGTCGGTGTGGACTTGTTGGGCCCAAGGGCCTGTTTCCACGCTGTAATGTAATCTAAAAAAAAACATCTCCGGGACACCCACACCCTCCAAATCCCACTGCCCCGTGGCCGAACACTTCAACTTTCCCCCCTCGCTCCTCCATCTCCATACCCTCAGCACCCAACACCTGGACGAAGAATGCCTCTGCCTTGGGACCCTCCAACCCCAGGGCATCAATGTAGATTTCACCAGATTCCTCACCTCACCTCCCCCATCTTTTCCCAGATCCAACCTTCCAACCTGTCCATCTTCCTTCCCACCTATCTACTTCACCTTCCTCTCCGACCTATCACCATTACACCCACCTCCATCTACCTATCGCACTCTCAGCTCTCTCCCCCAACCCCAGCTCACAGCCTCATTCCTAATGAAGACCTTTAGCTGGCTACGTCGACTCTCCTGCTCCTCGGATGCTGCCTGACCTCCTGTGCTTTCCAACACCGCACTCTCGACTTAGAATAGATGTCAGCCTGATCTAACTGAGGAACTGACTGGCCTCCTCCTGCTCCCATAGAGGAGGTGGGGACATATGGATGCTGCTATTGGGAGTCATTACCCTCTGTAGGGGTAAGAACATTCTCAAACAGGCAGATGTCCCTATGCCATTGTGTGACCTGTTGGTGACAGATGATGTCAGGAATAGTTTAACAATGTGAATGTAGGTGAGCACACAGTTAACAGTGTTCACATTAAATGCAATTGGCTTGAGTGTTAATACCCACTTGTCCCTTGGCCATATTTATGGGATATAACTGCACTGTCCATTCTACATTTAAGATAAACTGAGTGGATTTGGTTTTCTCCTTTTCCTCTTTGTGTAGACGAAGGGCAACTGATTGAGCGAGCTGCTCACACAGGAATGATCAACCCAGGGGCCCAGTGGATGACCTTGCAGCACCACGGAGCCGTGGCTCACTTTGAATACAGCATCCGTGTGAAGTGTGAGGAATATTACTACGGCACTGCCTGCAACAAACTCTGCCGGCCCCGTGACGATGTGTTTGGTCACTTTGTTTGTGACCAGAATGGGAACAAACTGTGTATGGAAGGCTGGATGGGGAGCGAATGTACTAAAGGTAAGGAGTCTGCTGTTATACAAACTGGACTCTCAACTCGCATTGATGGGATCCATCCATTTACAATTCAGGGCCTAGGAAAGGATACAGGGCTGGTACCAGGGGAGGGAGATGGTGAAATAAACTCACTGCAAAACCTAGAGTTCTTCTTAAAGTCAGACAAGCTTAAAAGGGAGGAGCAAGTTACTGTAGATTCTGGAACCTGTACTAAAAACAGCAAATGCTGGAGAACACAGCGAGTCAGATGGCATGCATGGAGAGAGAGCAAGCTAATGGTTTGAATCTGGAAGACTCTTCATCAAAGCTTATTCATTTAGCTTTGCACGGTGGCTCAGTGGTTAGCACTGCTGCCTCACAGCGCTAGGGACCCAGGTTCAATTCCCGCCTCAGGTGACTGACTTTGTGGAGTTTGCACATTCTCCCCGTGTCTGCGTGGGTTTCCTCCGGGTGCTCCGGTTTCCTCCCACAGTCCAAAGATGTGCAGATTAGGCTGAATTGGCCATACTAAATTGCCCATAGTGTAGGTGCATTAGTCAGGGGTAAATGTAGGGGAATGCGTCTGGGTGGGTTGTTCTTCGGCGGGTCGGTGTGGACTTGTTGGGCTGAAGGGCCTGTTTCCACACTGTAGGGAATTTTAAAAAAAAAGACTCATCTAGACTCAAAACATGAGCTTGCTCTCTCTCCGTAGATGCTGTCTGACCCACTGTGATCTCCAAGTTTATGGGGAGGTCAAGCAGAGGTATTCAAAATGAGGAATTTTATTTGGGGTGAGGAAGGAGGAACTCTGTGTTCGGGCAGAAGAGTTGATCATCAGAATGTAGCTTTAAGACAATTGATGAAAGAACAAAGGTATAATTAGAATGTTTTGACTACAGCTTGCATTTATGTGGTTTTCTTTAAGATAATAAAATACTCCAAAGTGCTTCACGTGAGTGTTAGCAAATAATGCAATGAGCCACATGAAGAGCTATTAATGCAGCTTGTCAAAGTCTAGATCGTAGTAATAGATTTTAAAGCACATCTTAAGGCAGAAGGAAAGTTAGGTTTGAGTTTCGGAGTTAGGAACCTGAAATGGTAGTAATCAGAGTCATGGATGCCAAAATTGGAAGAATGAAGTTAGTTCCATCATTTACAGGGTGGAGGAGTTCCTGTCTGATGTGGAATGCACTGCTAACAGGAATGCAAGCAGATTCAGTAGTAACTTGCAGAAAGGGTAAATACTTGAAAAGGAAAACATTAGCCATACTTTGGGGAAGAGCAGGAGAGACCAGAGCAAACCAGCAATTTCCCAAACCCATTAGCAGCATGATAGACTAAGTGGCCTGCGTTTGTGCTGCAAGTCTTCATAGCTTGATTATATTGATGGGTTCCATTAAAATGAATATTGCATATCTTGGTCACAGGCTGTTACATTACTTAAGCTTCCTAATGGCAACTCATCTTCAACACTGTAGGGAGCCAGCACCAATGTGGAACAGAACCAACATTTTATAATTTCAAATCTGATCTCTGGCCAACGTTGTGTTTGCTAGTCACTGGTGTCATGAGGGTTGCACTTGGCATCGAAGGTGATTTTTGGCTGTAACTCAAGCTGTTTTTCATAAAAATATTGGAATGCGCTGGACCAACCAACATTGAGCTCCCCCCAGTTCACCTCTCTTCCAGTAGTCTGGTGTAGTATTGGATCATGGATTTTAAATAAAATATTGGCAAAGTATCACAAAAATATAGTTAACAAAACTGAAGCTTATAGAATATAGTCATTGGGCAAAAATTTTGTTTAAGAACAGAAAATAGTGAGTCGTGGTAAACTGTAGTTAAAAATCACACAACACCAGGTTATAGTCCAGCAGGTTTATTTGTAAGCACTAGCTTTCGGAGCGCTGTTCCTTCATCAGGGAGCTAGTGACCTGACAAAGGAGCAGCGCTCCAAAAGCTAGTGCTTACAAATACACCTGCTGGACTCTAACCTGATGTTGTGTGATTTTTTAACTTTATCCACACCAGCCCAACACCGGCCCCTCCACATCGTGGTAAATCTTTAAATTGGTGGGTGGCAGACTGTATTGTTTGCCATGGGGCATTGATACGATCCCTGCTTTTGTTTATTTTATGGAAAGTTAAAGACTTGAGTATTAGAATACAGAGTAAAATTTCAAAGTGTTTTGATGATCCCAAATGTGAGGGAATGATGAACAGCAAAGTGAGTGCAACAGAATGTAGCCTAGCAAAATGGGCAGACAGATAGCAGATGGAATTTTAATACAGAGCAGTGTGAGGTGGTGCATTTTGGAAGGAGGGCTAGTGAGAGACTGTGTGGACTGAATGGCACAGTTCCAGAGTGTGGCAAGGCAGCAGGAACTTGTGGTTCAGGCACTCTGATGTTCGAGGATTATAAGGCACATTGAGACAATAACAAATATGAGATCTTGGGCCTCAAAGGCTTTAAATACAATAAAAAGGAAGTTTTGCTGAACTCTAGTCACGGCCTAGAAGTTTTCTAGAGTATTGCATCTAATTCTGGTCACTGCACTTTCGGAACAATGTTAAAGTTCTCGAAGGTTGAGAGGAGATTTGCCAGACTGATTTCAGGAATGGGGTTGGAGTGAGTTTGGTTTTACTTTTACTTGCAAAGTTAGGTTGGCAAAATAAAGGAGAGTTAAGGAAGAATTGATATGTGACAGGCTTGGATAGTAGAGAGAAAAACCCTGTTTGGATGATGTTGAAGGGGCTTGGGGACATTGGCTTTTATAGAACCCTGGTATGACACTGTACAGAAGATGCCAATCAAGTCTGCACTGACAAAAACTCAATTGTCACTAATCTCATTTTCCCACACTAGGCCCATAACCTTGAATGTTAAGAAATTTCAAGTGCCCATCCAAGTACTCTTTAAAGGTTTCCCACCTCACCTGTTCTCCCAGACAGTGCATTCTATTCTGGATTGGAATTGTTATCTCTGCTTTCTGCCCACAGATGCTCCCAGACCAGCTGAGTTTCCCCAGCAATTTTGTTTTTGTTTCAGATCTCCAGTTCGTTGTTTTATTTTAGTACATTCCAGATTCCTACCAGCCTCTGGGTGGTATGTTTTCCTCCTCAAGTCCCCTTTAACCCTCCTGCCTTGCATCTCAAAATTGTGCTCCCTTCTTAATAACCTTTCAGCCAGGAGGGATAGCTGCCTTCATTCACCCTATTCATGTACCTTGCAATCTTATCCATCTCTATCAGGACCCTCTCAGCCTTCTCTGCTCCAAAGGAAACAACCCAAGCTGATCTAGTCTTTCTTCATAGCCAGACTGCTCCATCCCAGACACCATCCTGGTGAATCTCTTCTTCACGCCCTCCTGTGCAATCACGTCCTTCCTATAGTGTGGTGCACACAGTACTGAGCCATGTCCTTACCAAAGTTCTGTACAGCTCCAACAGAACGTCCTTGCTGTTATAATGTGTACCTCAACTGATGAAGACAAGAGTCCCATATGCCTTCTTTATGACCCTATTAGCCTGCTCTACAAGTACCCCAAGATCCCTGTGTTCCTCTGAGCTTCCTGGTGTCCTGCATTCATTGAGTACTCCCTTGTCTAGTTCCTTCTTCCAAACTGCACCACTTTCCAGGGTTAAACTCCATCTGCCACTGATCTTCCCATTTCACCAATCCATTTATATCCTAACACACTCAACCACAAGCTTACTTATCACACACCTCCACCAAACCCCACCCGCCAACATTCTTATCTCCATCATTTATGACTATTGACTATTGCAAACAAGACACTGATCCCTGTGGTACATCACTGCACACTGGGTTCCAGTCACACTAACAGCCCTCTTATCGTCATTCTCTGTCTCCTGTTACTGTCCATTTTGGATCCAACTTGCCAAGTTATCCTGGTCTAAAGCTTTTACCTTCTCCATCAGTTTCCCACGTGAGGCCTTGTGAAAGGCCTTTGCTGAAATCCATATAAACCACATCAGCTGCACTACACCCGTCTATTTACTCGGTAACCTGCTCGGAAAATTAAACTAAATTCGCCAGCCATGACCTTCCCTTGACAAAGCCATTCTAACTACCCCTGATCAAGTCATGCCCCTCTAAATGGAGATTAACTCTGTCCTTCGCTATTTTCTCCAATAGTTTCCCTACCACTGATGTGAGACTCCCTGGTCTGTAATCCCCTGGACTACCTCTACCACCCTTCTTGTAAAGTGGAATCCCATTAGTTGTCTTCCTGTCCTCTGGCCAGAGAGGAATCAGAGTGAGAGCTGCTATAATTTCCTTTCCCATCTCCCACAGCAACGTGAGATACAACTCATCTGGACCTGGGGATGGTCGACTTTTAAACCCACAAACCTCCAACATCACCTCCTCACTCCCTCCGTCGAACTGCTCAAGAATGTCACAGTACCTCCTCCTGAATTCTGTACCTACATTCTCCTTCTCCAAAGCTGTTTTGCAAGGGATGCTGAGAAATATGATTTGCTTTTAGACAATGAGTGATAATGACTGGGAATTCACTGCTCACAGAAATGGGGATCAATGATTTTGAAAGGATAAAGGAAGGGCACTTTATAAATATAATTTGTTGGGCTGTGAGGCTGGAGTGTGGAATAGTAATGACTAGATTGCTGTATAGATTTGATGGACCAACTAGCCTCTTTCTGTATGTAACATCTGTGACTCTTAACACAGTTATTCACTCATTGAGAAAAGTCCATCTCTCCGCAACATATCCAGGTATCTGGTCCAAGACACCAGTGCCCCAGGCCACTGATCATGCCTCACATTGTTCCACACTATCCATTGCTGATGGAGAGGCACGAACTGTCAGCTTAGCCTGTAAGCGTGCATGCAGAATGATCGCCCAGGTTGGTTAGCGGGTCACCTGGTTGATATCTTGTGGACAAAGGCATTGGCCTCTCCACGGGGATGTGATCAAAATAATTTGACGTCTCAATGAAATGACTCCTTCAGAATTTTCCTTTTGGTTTTGCAGCTATTTGTAAACAAGGCTGCCATTCGATCCATGGGGGATGTAAAGTTCCTGGAGAATGCACGTAAGTGAGCACCATTCTGGGCCAACAATTGTTTTCAACCAGCTGTTACATAACCACTGCTGTTTGGATGTTTGGTGATTGCACTATTTTAGTAGCAGTGGTTCAGTTTGAGAAAGATCCCTGAACAGTGTCTGCTTGTACCAAAAAACAACTCCGTGTTTAAATTTTTTCTTTTCCCTTTTCGGGGTGGGAATAAAAGCAAAAAGCATTTGATCTGGTCACCATGGCCTGTGATTAGTGGTGCCTGAGAAAGGAGTCTGGTTTTAGTCCACAATACTCTTGTGATTTGTTGTGTAGAGGGATGTGTGAGGACTCAGCAAGGCTACTTTGGCAATGCTATCTGTTTGTAGTTGTAAGCTCTGCTTTTAGAATTGCAACAGTTTGGTACCCATGATTCCAGCCTCTATTTTAAAACACAGCTGATAAAGGTTATGCTAAGTTTCTGCTGACCAGTCCCAATTCTGCCTGTGTGATTTACAATTAAAGAGCTGGCCATTGCTTTGACCCCAGCACCATTTACATCACCTTTCGAGAAATATAAACCATTGTACAGCTTTACAAGAGCTGATGACCAGTAAGTAATATCGGAGAAACTGTGCCCTCCCTCTGGTAGGTTTTAGTGTCTATACGTTCAAACCCATGACAAGCTTTGTGGGTTTCCCTGTAACAGGCCAAACAGGGGAAAGCTGGAAAGATGCACTGATCTCTCTTGCTCCGGGCTCTGTACAGCGGTTGTAAAATTGCACGTAGACACGCCAGGGTGTTTTGGCATTGATTGCCTGTCATTGAGTGCACAGGACTTGGAAAACCTCACATGCACGTGTCCTCCGTAACTCCAAATAACATGTGACTCATGGGTCAACGATCACGCTTGATGGTATCATAACAGTGAGTCCTGATGAGCTGGGGCTAAATATATTCTGGCTTATTAAATATAGCCTTCAGTAAATGGACAGGGTTGAAGCTGTGAATCATGCAGCCAGTAAACCATTTGAGACCGAAGAAGATGTTATTGGCAGACGTGACTGTGCGGCGGAGAGCAGCAAAGGGATGGCTTGGACTGACATGATGCCCACGTGCACTTTTCTTGTCATGATATTTCTTCCCCTCTGCCCATGGCCTAGTGCCATTCTTACACTTGCTTCTATGGAAAGGATCTTCCACGAGCTGTACGGTCATGGATTTTGCAGACTTGAGCTTAGAATCCTTGGCTGATCCTACCCATTAACTCGCTGCAGTACTAAGAAAGTACCTCACTGTTGGCAGTATTCTCTTTGGAATGATTTGTCAAACTGAGGCCCTGGTCCACTCCCTCAGGAGGATGTAATCCAGAGGCCTAGGCTCATGCTGACATGATTTCAAATCCAAATGTGGTAACTCATAGTGGACCCATGCACTCACGCCCACTTCACTCTCAACAACAAAACCTACAGACAAACCAATGGAACATCCATGGGATCTCCAATATCAGGGTTCCTGGCAGGGACAGTAATGCAGAGACTCGAACAAACAGCTCTGTCCAAAATTTGGGTCCGCTACGTGGATGTCATCACTAAACGAAATAAATTAGAGGAAACCTTCAAGATCATCAATAATTCCCTTACTGTCATAAAGTTCATATAGAGAAGGAAAACCACAACAAACGGCCATTCCTAGATGTCACAGTAGAGCAAACAGCCAATGGAGAACTTACAACCAGCGTTAATAGGAAAGTAACACAAATGGACTAAATATTGAACGACAGAAGCAATCATCCCAACATCTATAAACAAAGCTGCATTGAAACATTATTTCAATGAGCCACTGCACACTGCAGCGCAGAGGAAAACTCACCTATACTGTGTATTCAAAAAGAACAGACAGCCAATGAACACAGACTGCCGATTTCTCAGCAACAAACCCTCATTGGAAAGAAGGCGGTTAAGAGGGGATTTGATAGAGACATACAAGATGATCAGAGGATTAGATAGGGTAGACAGTGAAAGTCTTTTTCCTAGGATGATGATGTCAGCGTGTACGAGGGGCATAACTACAAATTGAGGGGTGATAGATTTAAGACAGATGTCAGAGGCAGGTTCTTTACTCAGGGAGTGGTAAGGGTGTGGAACGCCCTATCTGCTAATGTAGTCAACTCAGCCACATTAGGGAGATTTAAACAATCCTTAGATAAGCACATGGATGATGATAGGATAGTGTAGAAGGATGAGCTTAGATTAGTTCACAGGTCGGCGCAACATCGCTGGCCGAAGGGCCTGTTCTGCTTTGTATTGTTCTATGTTCCATGTTCTAACCCGAACAAGCAGACAATACACACCCAGAAACCCTAGCCACTCTCTCTTACATCAAAGACATCTCTGAAATGGCTGCCAGACTACTCAGACACCTTGGCATCATGGTAGCCCACCAACATACTAAAATAGCAGCTAATGAACTTGAAAGACCCTATATAGACAATAATTAAAACAAATTTCTGAGAAAAAAAACAGGAAATGACATCACCATAGGAAATGATGTCACCACGTGAAATGACATCACCATAGGAAATGATGTCACCACGTGAAATGACATCACCAACCCAAGGAAACCTGAACATATAAATAGAAAGTGGGTTACACCATCAGTGCTTCATCTGGAGGCTCACTGAAGATGTTGCCTAGTATGGTGACGAAATGTCTGAAAAAGGACATTTCAGCTCAGCGAGCAAACCTACATCCAGAATCTCAACCTGAGCTATAAATCTTCTCAAAACTCACTAACTCATCGAGTCAGAGCGTCCTACAGTACTGAGACAGGCCTTTTAGCCCAAACTGGTCCATCCCGACTAAAATGTCCATCACACTAACCCTATTTCCCTGCACTTGACCCATGTCCTTCTAAACCTTTCCTATCCATCTATTTGTCCAAATGCGTTTTAAATGTTGTTAATGTACCTGCCTCAACCACTTCCACTGGCAGCTCATTCCATATGCGTACCACCCTCTGTGTAAAAGAGTTGCCCCTCAGGTTCCCTTTTATTCTTTCCCCTCTAACCTTAAACTGATGCCCTATAGTCCTCGATTCCCCAACCCTGGGAAAAAGACGGAGTTCATTTACCCTATTCATGCCTCTCATGGTCTTCTACCCCTATATAAGGACCCACACCACCCCTCAGTCTCCTCTGCTCTAAAGAAGAAAGTCCTAGCTTGTCCAGCCTCTCCTTAAAACTCAGACCATTGAGTCCAGGCAACATCCTTGCAAACCTCCTCTGCATTCTTTCCATTTTAATAACCTCCTTCCTATAACAACGTGACCAAAACTAACTGCAATACTCTAAATGCGGCCTCACAAATGTCCTATGTAACTGCAACATAACTTCCCAACTTCTATACTCAGTCCCCTGACTGATGAAGGCCAGTATGCCAAAAGCCGCCTTCACTGCCCTGTCTACCTGTGACTCCACTTTCAGAGAACCGTGCACCTGAACTCCAAGATCCCTCTGTTCCACGACACTCCTTAAGGCCCTACCATTCACCATGAAACTCCTGCCTTGATTGGACTTTCCAAAGTACAAGACCTCTCAATTATCTATATTAAACTCCATTTGCCATTTCTCGGCCCACTTCCCCAGCTGATCAAGGTCCTGCTGCAATTTCTGAGAACCTTCCTCACTGTCCATGATAGTGTCATCTGCAAACTTACTAATAATCATGCCTTGTGCATTCTCAT
Organism: Chiloscyllium plagiosum; assembly: GCF_037043375.1. Lineage (NCBI taxonomy): Eukaryota > Metazoa > Chordata > Chondrichthyes > Orectolobiformes > Hemiscylliidae > Chiloscyllium > Chiloscyllium plagiosum. Next base: position 8,148,148 of record NW_028270146.1, read on the forward strand.
CCAAGTCATTGATAACCCTAATCTTCTCAGCTAAGGCTATCTCATGCCCTCTTTTTTTTTCACCCTCCTGATCTCCTTTTTCAGTAAAGTCCTGTATTCCCTGTATACCTCTAGGGATTCCCTTGATCCTAGCTACCTGTACCTGAGCTATGCCTCCTCCTTTTTTCTGGTCAAAACCTCAATATCTCTTATCATTCAGGGTTCCCCTGTTCCTGCCAATCTTGCTCTTCATCCTCACATCAAGACCTTGAACTCTAGCTATCTCACTTTTAAAGGCCTCCCACTTGCCAGAGGTCCCTTTGCCTGCAAACAAACTCCAACCAACCCCTGCAAGCTCCTGGAATGGAACTAAGTTGAATTAACAAATTGAAAATTTGCAGTTGAAAACTAGGTTCTCACCACGTTCATGAAATTTCCATCAATGATCAGGAAAAGCCCATCTGGTTCAGGGAAGGGAATCGGCCATCCTTACCTGTTCCTATAGCTTATCATCTTATGGTTAACCTGTGTCCTTCTGACTGGATCTTTACTCTCAATCCTTTGCCTCCCTTACCCCGTTCAGATTTTTATTTTACGAGTAAAATGTGGTTTCTACCGGTTCCTTTATGAAAATGTATTGCAGCTCACTTTTACTACAATTCATTCACGGCAGGTTGTAATTAGTTGTGGTCTTGCTCAGGTAAAGGAAGTATAGACAATACTTTTTCCAAACCTTTGGTGTCCTTTGCAAATTTAAAAATTTGTTTTTATTGATTGCAAAATCTATAACATGAGCAGTGATTCCAGTTGTGATCTTAATGGAAAATCACTTTCCGGTCACTGTGAATAACTCCCCATTTTTGGCTAAGCCATGTTTTCTGTCTTACAGGATATCTTTGTAGATTTTTGGTAGGTTCATTGCAATGGTGCCACAATTTAGAGCAGAGAATTTAGAGATGGTTGATTAACAGTGACCTTGTCATCACCACCTCATGAAAGAACAAAACCCAATTAAATCTGTTCTGTTTTTATATTCACTCACGGAACGTGGCTGGGCCAACATTTATTGCCATTCCAAGCATTAGGATAAACTTTAGGAAACAGAGGGTAGGTATAGATGGGCATTTCTTGGGACCCTTGCTTTTGCTGATTTACCTCAACGATTTGGAGGTGGGGGTTGAGGGTAAAATCTCTAAAGTTGCAGATGGTACTAGGCTGGAGAGAATGAGGATGATGCTGAGGGACTTCAGAGGGACATGGGCCAGTTGGCCAATGGGCAGACACCTGGCAGATGGATTTCAATGGAGGGAAACGGGAGGGGATGGTTAAAAAAACACACACACAGAGACAATACAGGCCTCAATGGGACAACTCTGGGGGGAGTAGAGGATCAGATGGACCTCGGGGATCATGTACATGATTCTCTGAAGGTGACCAGGCAAGTTGTAGCAGTTGTTAAGTTGGTTTATAGGATCCTTGCGTAGAGTAGAAAAGCAAGGAAGTGACGTTACACCTCGACAAATCATTGGGTCAGACCACATTTGGAACATTGCGTTCAGTTCTGGGCATCTTATTTAAGGAAGATGTTAAAACCCTGGAGAGAGCGCAAAAGAAGATTTACTAGAATGATGCCTACAATGAGGGATCTTAGATATGAGGAATGATAGAGATATTGGGCTGATTCTCCTTGGAACAGACAAGGTTAAGAAGTGACCTTGTTGAGGTGTTCAAAATGCTGCACAATTCTGACAGGGTAAAGGAGGATGTTCTGTTTCCATTAGTTGGTATGTCAGTAACTCAGGGTCACAATTTCAAGATTGTCAGCAAGAGAGCTAGGAGTGAGATGAGGAAAAACTTCTTTACTTCAAGAGTTGTTAGGATTTGGAATGCGCTTTTGTAGAGAGTGGGGAGGAGGAATAAATCTCTGGAAAATTCCTCTGTGTCTCTGGGCGATCAAAACAAGTCCAGGTGCTTTCCTCATTCTAATCACATCTTATCCTTTCCCAGGTTTATTGAGAATGAATCTCATTGTGAAACTTGACGATGTATATTGTGTTAGCTGAGGATTGGCTTGATAGCTGCTGGAAGTTTAAGACGTCAAAATATTTAAATGAGTGGGGGGGGGGGGGGGAAGAAAAGCTGACAAATTTGCAGAAAACGATGGTGACATTTCCGCCAGTGTGAAGTATAATTCTGTGATTTTTTTGAGAGTCTGTTGAAGTTGTTGTGTAGTTCCTCCACTCCAAATTGGTTTGAACGGCACCAAGCTGGTGAACAGCAGCTCCTCGTGTTCGAGCCTGCTTGTGAACATCCTGCTCACATGTTTTCCACTGAGTGTAATGGGCCTTTGCTGAAAATACCTTGTGGAATGCTTTCATGTCGACGGTGGATTAAGGTGAGAGTCAGCACTGCAGGAGGAAGTGGATACAGTCGGCGAATTGCCTATCCTGTAGCAGCATGTCATACCTACATTCCTGACGAAAATCTTGACAATAAAACAAAAAAAGAAAATGGGTCGGAAGTCAGCAAAGGGAGAGACTGGAGTTACAAGCTCCCCAGTCAACCCTAAACTGACCAGCATGAGCTTTCACCGCTGCAATGCAAAGAATTAGCCTCTGGTTCATGGTGGCAAAAGTGAGGACTGAAGATGCTGGAAATCAGAGTCTGGATTAGAGTGGTGCTGGAAAAGCACAGCAGGTCAGGCAGCATCCCAGAGGCAGGAAAATCGACGTTTCGGGCAAAAGCCCTTCATTAGGAATGAAGGCAGGGAGCCTCCAGGGTGGAGAGATGGGTGGGGGGTGGGGGGAGAAGGTAACAAAGCCCATCCCCATCCACCTATTGTACTGTTGGCTACCTTTTTCCACCCTCCTCCCTGACCTATCACCTCCATCCCCACCCCCATCCACCCATTGTCCTCTTTGTTACCTTCTCCCCACCCCCACCCTCCCTCCCATTTATCTCTCCACCCTGGAGGTTTCCTGCCTTTATTCCTGATGAAGGGCTTTTGCCCGAAACGTTGATTTTCCTGCTCCTCGGATGCTGCCTGACCTGCTGTGCTTTTCCAGCCCCACTCTAATCCAGACTCTGGTTCGTGATGTTCTCTTACCATCTGATGATGGCCTTTGTCGTCAAATCTCCAATTTCACTTGCTGCTACAGAGAAACTTCACTCAGAATCATTGTAACGTGAAACTCATTACTGCAGGGAAAAAATTCAGTTGAATAGCATCAATGCACTTTCGGGATATTTAAAAGGATTACACTCAGACTAAATGAATTAGAACAGGAGAAGGCTTGAGTGATTGGGCCAAGTGACCTGTTTCTGTCTGCTGTAAAGTTGATCTAATTGTAAAGCAACTCCAACTTCTGCAATTTGTTTGTATCTGAGACTGATTTAGCTCCCAAATGTCTTTGTATATGTAAAAGCAAAATACTGTAGATGCTAAAAATCTGAAATAGACACAGGGAGGAGTGGAGAAACTCAGCAGGTCTAGCAGAGAGAGCGAGAGACTAAGTTAACATTTGGAGTCTGGTGTGAATCTTCAGAGCTCTTTAAAGCTGAGTTAGATAGATTCTTCTAGGAGAAAGTGAGGACTGCAGATGCTGGAGATCAGAGCTGATAATGTGTTGCTGGAAAAGCGCAGCAGGTCAGGCAGCATCCAGGGAACAGGAGAATCGACGTTTCGGGCATGAGCCCTTCTTCAGGAATCCTTCTTCCTGAAGAAGGGCTCATGCCCGATGCGTCAATTCACCTGCTCCTTGGATGCTGCCTGACCTGCTGCGCTTTTCCAGCAACACATTTTCAGCTTAGATAGGTTCTTGGTCACAAGGGAGTTGATAATCATCAGGGAAAGGTTGGTAAGGCTGCAATCAGATTATTACTTTATCAAATAATGGCACAGGCTGGTGGGGCTTTTAATCCTTTTGTTTGTAAGTACATTCAAAGCACTTGAGCAACAATATTAATGCTGGTTTGGGGGTAAATATTGGGATCGGGTCACTGGAGATAATCCCCTTGCTCTTCACATGGTGTTGAGATGATTGTGTTGAACACTTCAGGCAGGTGAGACTTTGGTTTTGTGTCTAGCTTTTTCTTTCCGTGCTGTCCAGTGGTGTGTTGCATAACTCACTCTTTTTAATGTTCTTTTTCATTCAGTCGCTAACTAATTTCATTCAGACTGAGGAACTCAGTGAATTTACTGGAGGAAATTTAATCCTATTGAGTCATCTCATGGCTGCACCTTGCAAGTTGTTTTTGGGGGGAGGGGGTCACTATGGGTTCAGAGTTCATAAAGAAACTCATTTGAGATCAGATATGTCTCAACATCAGACAGACTGGCTACTGGGTTTCCAATATGACAGGAGTCTCTGTACTTCAAAAGAATAGAGAGGCTGAACAGGCTGGGACTGTGTTCCCTGGAGCATCAGCGGCTGAGGGGTGACTTTATAGACGTTTATAAAATCACATGGGGTATGGATAGGATAAATAGACAAGGTCTTTTCCCCAGGGTAGGGGAGTCCAAAACAAGAGGGCATAGGTTTAAGGTGAGCGGGGAAAGATATAAAACTTTTTCACGCAGAGGGTGGTGCGTGTAAGGAATGAGCTGCCAGAGGAAGTGGTGGAGACTGGTACAATTACAACATTTAAAAGGCATCTGGATGGGTATATGAATAGGACGGGTTTGGAGGGATATGGGCCAAATGCTGGCAAATGGGGCTGGAGTAATTTAGGATATCTGGTCAGCATGGATTAGTTGGACCAAAGGGTGTGTTTCCATGCTGCACATCTCTAAGAGTTTAATTTTCTGTGTGGGGAGTTGTACCTGAGAGATTCTCGGCAGAGTTGGGTGGATGAGCCGCAGTGTGAGCACGTAGCCCAGGTGTTGCTGGGATTCTACCTCTCCTGGTTGACAACCTGACATTTCAGTTCCAAATTCAAATGATTTATTGTTACACCTTGTGTCTGACAGTAGTGTCTTTGCAGGAACACATTGATTGCATTTTTAAATGAATCGCTCGTTCTTCCATCACAGTCTTGGTCACTGTCTGGGTCAAAACTGTATTCAGCTGAGGTCAGTCAGTCGCACACTCACCTTTGAGTCAGAAACTCATAAGTTCAAGTCCCACACAAAGAGATGAGTCAATCCTGCAGGCTGATACTCGCGGGCAGTCCTGATGACTGTTACGAGGTAAAAACAATGACTGCAGATGCTGGAAACCAGATTCTGGATTAGTGGTGCTGGAAGAGCACAGCAGTTCAGGCAGCATGATGAGTGTTGCACTGCTTGAGCCATCCTTCAGACATGAAACTGAAAAGGATTAGTGTTATTTAATCTTGGGACCAGCACAACTCCCAGTTTTCCTCTAGGAAGTGGAGGTGAGCTACCTCCTTGAACTACTGCAGTCTCCATGTGGTGTAGGTAGACCCACAGTGCTGTCAGGAGAGAGCCCAGGAATCTTTACTTTTGAATGTGATGGATCCAATGACATTCTTTCAAAGAGCAGGGAACTTCTGTCTGATGTCTTGGCCAATATTTATTACTCTCTAATAGCACATTTAAAAATGCTCTGGTCATTCTCTCCATGTTATTTTGCAATCATTCTGTGTGCAAATTGGTTTCTGTTCATTGCATTACTGCAGCGACTACACTCCGGAGATGAACATCAGTGGCTGTAGAGTACCTTTGGGTTTTCTAGGATTGTAACACGTAGAAGAGCGAGTTTCCTTCATTACAGCCACTTTATTCCGTTGCCACCCCCACAAAGAAATGAAAATTAATAAATGCCCAGGTCTGCCGTGAATGACACGGACTGGTTCCACCCATCTTGAATGCCTCAAAATAGAGCTCATCTGTGTTCATTTCCAAGTTCTTTGTGTTTTTTTTAAAATGTGATTTGCGAGGGGAGGAGAGATACATCTTTCTGGGTATATGACGCAGTTTGCTGAATTGTCCCCAGCCATGCAAGTCCTCCAGCCTGGGACATGATCCGCGTCATAATGATGCTGAACCATTGGAAGGTCTCCACCATGTCCAAGAACAAGGCTAAATAAAGTACAGACTATAATTATCGCTGTTAATACAACCTGTGTTTATACTCCCCATTTTCCATATGTTTCCTTTACTCCTGTTGATGACTCCTTCCCATCTATTTTGAAGGATCTTGTGCCAAGTTTTGTTTTGTTTTTATGTTTATGTATACGTGTTGTTTAACAAAAGACTTGGTGTACAGGTCTGTCTCCTCCCCCGTCTCCCGGAAGCATTAGCCATTAATAATGGAGTTAGTTTTTCACTCACTCTCGCTATCAATCTCTATCAGTCAGGCTGCAGATGACCCAGACATAAGGCCAAGAATACTCTTGGGAGCAACAGCTCCATAATCACCTGTTTCTTCCAAAACATGCTCCACTCGCCACACGTCAGATCTCCAATTACTCAAGTACTGTACGCTAAAGAATTGCTTTCTGAAAATCAACCCTATCACTATCTTCTCCATCAAAAGCCTTTTGGAAGTTGAAGTTTATTATGTCATGGGGCTTTTCACAGTCCATATGGACTCACTCGCTTCCTCAAAACAAGTCTGGGTTTTGATAGACACTGTCTTCCCCTTTCTGAGTAACACAAATTAATTACTGAATGTAATGGATCCAACTTTGCTGATGATGTAAGGCAGGGCAGGAGTGTAAGCTGTGAAGGAGATTCAGTCTCCAAGGGGATATAGTTTGGTTAGTGTGAGGTTATTCAGTCTAACTGGAAACATGGGGCAGCAGATTCTTCTGTAAATTAATTCTGGTGCTCAAGTGGGATTGGAGTGCCCTTGTACATGAAACGTAGGAAATCAGCAGTGATACAGAAAGCAATTCATTGTCAAACGCCACAGTGGCCTTTATTGCAAGACAGTTGTTGTGGAAAAATGAATAAGGGCAGCACAGTGGCCCAGTGGTTAGCACTGCTGCCTCTCAGCACCAAGGACCTGGGTTCAATTCCAGCCTCGTATGATTCTCCCCGTGTCTGCATGGGTTTCCTCCTGGTGCTCCTGTTTCTTCCCATGATCCAAAGATGTGCAGGTTAGGGTGGATTGGCCATGGGAGATTGCCCATAATGTTCAGGGATGTGCAGGTTAGGTGGGTTAGCCATGGGAAATGCACGGTTATAGGGTAAGGGTAGGGGGTTGTGTCTGGTTGGGATGCTCTTTGGAGGATTGGTGTGGACTTGGAGGGCCGAATGGCCAGCTTCCACATTGTAGGAGGTTCTATGATGAAGTCTGCCTTAGTACAGCATTGGGGAATCTGAGCCTGGATTGTAGGCCTCCAAAATCTGGAATGACACTCAGCAGGTTACTTAAATCCTAACCCTGAAGACCACTAAGGACTGTTATAGCTCTTTGGGAGGGTTTAAACTAATTCAGCAGGGGACAAATTTGTAGTTTGAGTATGCAGGAGGTTGAGAATAGTGAGGTCAGAACTAAGGTTTCAAGGTTGCAAGGTTTCAAGGTGCACCGGCAAGCAGGAAGGTGGTTTGAAGTGTGTCTACTTCAACGCCAGGAGCATCTGGAATAAGGTGGGTGAACTTGCAGCATGGATTGGTACCTGGGATTTCGATGTTGTGGCCATTTCGGAGACCTGGATAGAGCAGGGACAGGAATGGTTGTTGCAGGTTTCGGGAGTGAGATGTTTCAGTAAGAAGAGAGAAGATGGTAAAAGAGGAGGAGGTGAAGCATTGTTCGTCAAGGACAGTATTATGATGGCAGAAAGGATGTTTGAGGACTCGTCTACTGAGGTAGTATGGGCTGAGGTTAGAAACAGGAAAGGAGGTCACCCTGTGGGGAGTTTTCTATAGGCCTCCAAATAGTTCCTGAGGTGGAGAGGAAAGGATCACAAAGATGATTCTCGATAGGAGCGAGAGTAACAAGGTAGTTGTTATGGGGGACTTTAACTTCCCAAATATTGACTGGAAATACTATAGTTCGTGTACTTTGTCCTGTGTGTGCTGGAGGGTTTCCTGACACTGTACTTAGACAGGCCAACAAGAGGCGAGGCCACATTGGATTTGGTACTGGGTAATGAACCTGGCCAGGTGTTAGATTTGGAGGTAGGTGAGCACGTTGGTGACAGTGACCACAGTTTAGTTATGTTACTTTAGTGATGGAAAGGCATAGGCAAATACCGCAGGGCAAGAGTTACAGCTGGGGGAAAGGCAATTATGATGCGACTAGGCCAGATTTAGGATGCATAGGATTTTGAAGGAAACTGCAGAGGATGAGCACAATTGAAATGTCGAGTTTATTCAAGATACTGCGTGTCCTTGATAAGTATGTACTGGTCAGGCAGGGAGGAAGTTGTTAAATGAGGGAGCCTTGGTTTACTAAGGAAGCTGAATCTCTTGTCAAGAGGAAGGAGAAGGCTTATGTTAGGATGAGATGTGAAGGCGCTTGAGAGTTACAAGTTAGTCAGGAAAGACCTAAAGAGAGAGCTAAGAAGAGCCAGGAAGGGACATGAGAAGCCGTTGGCAGATAGGATCAAGGAAAACCCTAAGGCTTTCTATAGGCAATAAAAGAATGACTAGAATAAAATTACAGCCAGTCAAGGATAGTAGTGGGAAGTTGTGTGTGAAGTCCGAGGAGATGGGGAAGCGCTAAATGAATATTTTTTGTCAGTATTCACACTAGAGAAAGACAGTGTTGCCGAGGACAATACTGAGATACAGGCTACTAGACTAGACAGGATTGAGGTTCACGAGGAGGTGTTAGCAATTCTGGAAAGTGTAAAAATAGATAAGTCCCCTGGGCCAGATGGGATTTATCCTAGGACTCTCTGGGAAGCCAGGGAGAAGATTGCAGAGCCTTTGGCTTTGATCTTTATGTCGTCATTGTCTACAGGAATAGTGCCAGAAGACTGGAGGATAGCAAATGTTGTTGCCTTGTTCAAGAAGGGAATTAGAGACAACCCTGGTAATTATAGACCAGTGAGCCTTACTTCAGTTGTGGGTAAAGTGTTGGAAAAGGTTATAAGAGATAGGATTTATAATCCTCTAGAAAGGAATAAGTTGATTAGGGATAGTCAACATGGTTTTGTGAAGGGCAAGTCATGCCTCACAAACCTTATTGAGTTCTTTGAGATGGTGACCAAACAGGTGGATGAGGGTAAAGCGATTGATGGGGTGTATATGGATTTCAGTAAGGGGTTTGACAAGGTTCCCCATGGTAGGCTCTTGCACAAAATACGGAGGCGTGGGATTGAAGGTGATTTAGTGGTTTGGATCAGAAATTGGCTAGCTGAAAGAAGGTGGTGGTTGATGGGAAATATTCATCCTGGAGTTCAATTACTCATGATGGCGTACTGCAAGGATCTGTTTTGGGTCCACTGCTGTTTGTCATTTTTTATAAATGACCTAGATGATGGTGTAGAAGGATGGGTTAGTAAATTTGCGGATGACACTATGTTGGTCATTGTGGATAGTGCTGGGGAATGTTGCAGGTTAGAGGGACATAGATAAGCAGCAGAGCTGGGATGACAGGTGGCAAATGGAGTTTAATTTGGAAAAGTGTGAGGTGATTCACTTTGGAAGGAGTAACAGAAATGCAGACTACTGGACTAATGGTAAGATTCTTGGTAGTGTAGATGAGCAGAGAGATAGCTGTGTTCTTGTACATAGATCCCTGAAAGTTGCCAGCCAGGTTGATAGGGCTGTTAAGAAGGCGTATGGTGTGTTAGCCTTTATTGGCAGAGGGATTGAGTTTTGGAACCATGAGGTCATGCTGCAGCTGTACAAAACTCTGGTGTGGCCGCACTTGGAGGATTGTGTACAGTTCTGGTCACCGCATTATAAGAAGGATGTGGAAGCTTTGGAAAGGATGCAGAGGAGATTTACCAGGATGTTGCCTGGTATGGAGGGAAGGTCTTACGAGGAAAGGCTGAGGGACTTGAGGCTGTTTTTGTTAGAGAGAAGGTTGCGAGGTGACTTAATTGGGATATATAAGATAATCAGAGGGTTAGTTAGGGCCTTTTTCCTCAGATGTGATGGCTAGCATGAGGGGGCATAGCTTCAGATTGAGGGGTGATAGAAATAGGACAGATGTCAGAGGTAGTTTCTTTACTCAGAGAGTGGTAGGGACATGGAATGCACTGCTCACAACAGTAGTAGACTCGCCAACTTTAACAGTATTTCGGTGGTCATTGGATAGACATATGGACAAAAATGAAATTGTGTAGGTTAGATGGGCTTCAGATTGGTTTCACAGGTCGGCACAACATCGAGGGCCGAAGGGCCTGTACTGAGCTGTAATGTTCTATGTTCTATAACTTAATCCCCGAAGTCCAGAATCACCTATGTTATACTCTGTCTGAGGCCAACCTTCTGAGAAAAGAAATTCCTCCTCATCTCAGCCTTAAATTGGTGCCCCTTTCTTCTAAGACTATATCCTCTGGTCCTGAACTCTCCTATGAGGGGAAACATCCTCTCAGCATGTCAAGCCTGTTAAAAATCCTCTATGTTTAAAAAAGATCACATCTCATTCATATGCAGGATCCCCTGTTCTCTGCAAATATGTTCAAGCCTTTTTGGAATAACATAGAAGCTTGGGAAGCCTGTGGTTCTCCATTGCTTTCACAATGGCAAAGTCTTGGCTGTCATTGACATACCAACCAATCAGGAGGAGGTGAGGACTGCAGATGCTGGAGGTCAGAGTTGAAAAATGCATCGCTGGAAAAGCACAGCAGGTCAGCCACCAAGGAGCCAACCGTACCAACCAATCAGCACCTTTTTCCTCCCATGGTTTCAATTGTGAAAGTTTGAAATTTGGCATTCTTGTGTTTGTCCTGATGAGTACAGGACCAAAAGCCTCCGGAATGTTACTCTTCAGCAACAATCACAGTATATTTCTTGAGTTTTATCAGCCAGAGTTTAAAGAGATGATCCTGATGCATTCATCAGGAAAAATACTTGCGCACACCAAAAATTCTAAAGTGGAATTACTTAGCAGAGATGTTCAAAATGTTCAAAATCTCCAAGCTCAGTTATTCACCTATATTTGTTCTTTCACATGCTATTTGGTGGGTTTCCAGCGATGTCTGCCCTTATTTGTTTCATAAGATGTTGAACTTTTTCACTCTTGAATGCTGTGAATTAATTTGTATTCAAGTGTTTTCTTTAAGAATTCTTGCTGCTTTCCTGTTTTGCGTCGAATCTCTCTTCCTTCCTGGTGTGTGGGCACTTTTCATTTTTCTCTCTCGTTTTCCAGCAGTTATTTTTAGTCGATCATGGTCCTGGAATTTAATGCTATTGTTCTCTTCTTGCACAACCCCATCCTGTTCAATATTGTTATAAACAGTTAAAAGCTTTTCTTTTCCATTTAGCTGCTACATATTTTGAAAAAATCTTTAATTTTGTTTGTGTCTCTTCTCACTCTGAGGCTGGCAGCTGGTGAAATGTTTTTATTTTATTCACATTCCTTTTTAAGGCAGGAAACAACTAAAAAACACATGCAGACCGAGGAAGGAACAGGACGTGATTCAGATCTAACTCTTTGAACTCTGGTTGCAGGAGACAAAACTGGCCGGGTGAGGGGAAAGGATAGCTGGAGTTAGGTTTGGGAGGGTTTATCTGGTGCTCCATCTGTGGTTCAGTGAGTAACACACTCTAACCTCTAGTCGGAAGGTTGTGGGTCCCCTTTCCAGAGACTGGGTTCAGTAATCCAGACTGTCGTTTTCAGCACATTTCTGTTTGGGTGAGAAGTTAGGTGATGGTTCCCTGGTGTCTTGCTCAATATTTATCGGCCAGCTAACATCCTATAAAATGAGCAACTTACTGGCCATTGTCCCAAGTCTGTCCTCCTTGTTTGCAATTCACTTTCCCAGAATCAGAGTCATAGAGTAACACAGAATGGAAACAGGACCAAGCTGGTCCATGCTTACCATGATGCCCACTCAACTAGTTCCAATTGCCTGCATTTGGTCCATATCCCTGTAAACCCTTCTCATCCATGTACCTCTCCAAATGTTTTTTTTCAAATGTCGCTATTGTGATGTCTCCACCTCCTGATGCTGCCTGGTGTGCTGTGTTCCTCCAGCCTCCTGCCTGTCAACTCAACCACTTTCTCTGGCAGCCCGTTCCATATACGCACCACTCTCTGCATGAAGAGGTTGCCACTCAGGTCTTCCTTAAATCTTTTCCCTCTCACCTTAAACCTGTGCGCACAGTTTTCAGTTCCCCAGAGGAGGTAGAGCCATTATTCACAGCTGGGTTCAGCAGATATTTGGGTGATGAGGGACTGCCAAGAAAGTGGGGTTGTTGAGGCCACGTTTGACTCGCCATGGCCAGAGAGTTACCCCTGCTTCTGTTACGATTGAAAGTGAATCTAGTTCATTGTAGTTTCTCAATGTCCAAACTCATGTGTGAGTACATTGTTGGCGAGCTAGAGACTGCCATGTGTCTCTCAAGACTTCACTGAGCTCCCTCTGTATGTCTGACCTCTGATGTCCTGTGAATTTTGGTGTTTTGGTTGTAGTCATTTTCCTGTCTCGATATTAACCATGGGAAGGATCGCACCATGATGTTCAGTGCCTTCAGTACTGTTGCTGTTCCTTGGTGTCACCTTTATATGGACAGCACCTTTGCACCCCATTCCTTTGCCAGTCAGCCTGCCTGCATTGAGCCTATAGTGGAAGCTGTAGCTGTGTTGTTCTGACAGGCTTCGAACTGAGTGTCACCTGAACAGAATCTGGATTAGAGTGGTGCTGGAAAAGCACAGCAGACCAGGCAGCATCCGAGGAACAGGAAAATTGACGTTTCAGGCAGTAGCCCTTCATCAGGAATCTGTCACCTGAACAGACTGAGAGTGTGTAGGTCTCATTATCAATAATCCTTTGAAATCTTGACTGATTGAGAGGGTTCTCCTATTGACCGCATTACATTTGATTCTGTCTTTGTGAATCAGATTTTTTTTTTGAAATTATTGGTTTGTTGCAAATGTCCGAGCATGATGAGAGCAGCAGCTAGTTTTACACCAGTCTGGAGTATAACTACTACATTGCCAGCACCACAACCTTTAAGTTTATCAGCTCCTTAATACAAGGAATTAAACGGGGCAATATGGTGGCTCAGTGGTTAGCACTGCTGCCTCACGGCACCAGGGACCCGGGTTCAACTGACTGTGTGGAGTTTGCACATTCTCCCCGTGTCTGCGTGGGTTTCCTCCGGGTGCACCGGTTTCCTCCCACAGTCCAAAGATGTGCAGGTCAGGTGGACTGGTCGTGCTAAATTGTTCGTAGTGCTAAGTGTATATGTAGGGTTACTCTTCGGAGGGTCAATGTGGACTTGTTGGGCCGAAGAGCCTGTTTCCACACTGTAGGGAATCTAATTTAATCTAAACCTGACAAGGGTGGCACGGTGGCTCAGTGGTTAGCACTGCAGCCTCACAGCACCAGAGACCCAGGTTCGATTCCATCCTCGGGCGACTGTGTGGAGTTTGCACATTCTCCCTGTGTCTGCGTGGGTTTCCTCCAGGTGCACCGGTTTCCTCCCACAGTCCAAAGATGTGCGGGTCAGGTGGACTGGCCATGCTAAATTGCCCATAGGTGCTTTGGTCAGGGGTAAATATAGGGTAGGGGAATGGGTCTGGTGGGTTACTCTTTGGAGGGGCGGTGTGGAATTGTTGGGCCAATGGCCTGTTTCCACAGTGTAGTTAATCTAACCTGACACTGCTATTCATGATACTGGGATTACTGTAAGAGGATGATTTGACTGGGATTGATGGATGATGTGGGAGCAGCACATAACTATCCACCAGTGTGGAAAGAGAACACCCATGTCATCAGGCTGAGCTCAATGGCCTGTTCCTCAGATTGTCGGCTGCTGGGTAGGAATCAGTGACTGTGCTGTCTGTGAGACAACTTGAGCAAAGCAGGAAGATCCAGATATTGAACTTGGAGGACTGAAATTCCATCAGTGTTGGGATTACTTCTGTTCAGCTGCAGGGCTTCAGTTTAACATCATGTGCAGATGCTGGTCATCGTTTCAGTTCAGTTAACCAGCATGCTGCTTGTTAGCCCTTAGCCATCAGTGTTTCTTAGCCAATACCATATTGAGGCAAACATTAAAGAGCCATCCTAAATTGGGATGTCACTCAGAAGATCGATGTCAGGGAAGCTGTGAGAGTAAACTCCCACAGTCCAAAGATGTGCAGGTTAGGTGAATTGGTCATGCTGCATTATCTGTAGTTTCTAGGGATGCATAGGCTTAGAGGATTAACTGTGGGAATTGGAGATGAAGTGGGTTCTGGGTGGGATATTATCTGGAATGTCATTGTGGACTCAATGGGCTGAATGGCCTGTTTCCACACTGGAGGGATTCTGTGATTCTCTATTCTAACCTGACCACGGAGGGAAACCATTTCTGGCAATGCTGCATCGTCTTGGTATATTTCTAAAGCAGAAGAATTCTGGAAATATCCTTTGCTTTCCATGGTGTTTGAGCGGAAAACAAGTTGGAATGTAACTCAACATGTCGACATTCACACCGCTGACTTCCGGGTGGCCCTAGCCAGCTGGATATTTAAATAAAAACATGAATGACCTGTGAATCACTGGTCGGTTTGGGGTTAGCATTTGGTGTGGAGAGACTGACAAAAGAGGAGAATTCCACTTCAGAAAGAGAAAGTGCTTTTGTTATCTGGGTAAGAATGGGGGAGGGTGGAAGAATGAATGTGAAAAGGTTCTGGTATGTGGTGGCTTGAATGTATAAAGACTTTGATCACCTGATACCATGGCTTCTTGACATTGAACTGGTTCCAGCTTTAGTTTTCCAGAGAGATGTGATGAGTGCAAACAGGAAGGTCTGTAACAATATACCGAGTCATTAAATATTGAAGAATGAATGAAAAACGTCACAGGCTCCACACACCGGCTCAATTAGCCAAATGGAGTGTAGCACGATGCTGCAGGAAAATGTGCCAATGTTTTCTATGCCTTCTTCAGCTCACTGGGGTAAATGAACTCTTTCCATTTGGTTGCATTTCCTTGCATGAGTACCTTTGTTGCAACCACTTGATGTTCACATCCTAACTGCTGAAGATAGCTTTTCCCCTGCTCCTGTGCTTTTCAAACACAGTTTGGTTTCATTATCTAGTCTGTTTAGAATCCTAAAAGAAACCCAGGAATATGGACAGCAATGAGCCGTTTCACTTAAACCAGAGGACCCAACCTGTGCTTAAATGAAATTAAATTCACAACTGTTTGCAAAGTGTATTTCAATGAGAAAGAGTTCCATCTATGGGAAAGGCAAAGCTGATGGTAATGATTCATATAGAAGCAAATTAGATTTCTTTCAGGGAATCGATTTGGATATGATATCAATAATTTGAGACTTAACATGTGGTAACAGACTCTGGGAGAGCAAGTGCTTTTTGAATAAACCAGGAAGTGCTGCAGGAGTTCAGCTGGTCTGGCAGCATCTGTAAAGAGAGAATGAGAGGTGACTTTGAACCTTTGGTTTCCAAAGCACAGCTCCACTGGGGACTGACTTGCCTCACACCTGGGTCTGTTACAGACTCGCCAAAGATTGATCATCGTGGTTAGTTTAAAATGCTGCTGTCGTGTCATGTAATGCCAGAATGGTAGATGGCAAAGTTTGATCTTTTTTTATAAACAAATTTACAAATGATTGTTGGGATATTTGATCTTTCAAGCCGACTCCACTGTTCACTAAGATTGAGTTTTGATTGTGGTTTCAACCCCATTTTCTTAGCGATTGATTCATTCTCTTTTCATTCGCCTGTTAATCATGAAACTATCTCCCTCTGCCTTAAAAATATTTGCACCATGTTCTGGGGATTCGTGAGACTCGTGACCATCATTTAAAAAAACCGGTCCTACAGCAGTCTGCCCACCTGCTTTAACCAGCACTTCAGGTCTCCTTGTCGTCTCAAGGTTCCTCCATCCAATCTGATTCAACCAAAAGAAAGATTTGCATTTCTCTCACACCTTTCACAAATTCTGAATGTCCCCATGTTGTTGTTGTTGTTGTAGTGGAGGGAATCATCTATTTCTTATTCGTCAATCTGGAAACGATGGAGTCCGTTACCTCGTGAACTTTGTTTTCAAATACTGTTCCTTTTAATATGATTTTCAAAAGGTTATTTTTAGCAGAAGAAGTATCAATTTTGCATCTTCATAGGGAATTGAGAGGAGCTGTTTGTCCAGTTAATTTTCCAAGTTTTCTCCCTTTCTCTCCCCCTGTTGTTGCTGTTCAGGTTGACTCTGTACCGAATTGATTGATCTTTTGTTGTCAGATGTACTGAGATACAGTGAGAAGTGTTGTTTTGCATGCTATACGGGCAGGTCACTCCCAATCCTTCTGGGGTCAGCCAATTGAATCCTTCAGTCTCTGTTGAATTAGCGTCTAGATTAGAGTGATTTATCTCTCCACCCTTCAGGCACTCTGCCTCTATTCCTGATGAAGGGCTTTTGCCCGAAACGTCGATTTTCCTGCTCCTCGGATGCTGCCTGACCTGCTGTGCTTTTCCAGCACCATTCTAATGTAGAATCTGGTCTCCAGCATCTGCAGTCATTGTTTTTACCTCTGTTGAATTAGGGTCAAGTTTCTGTTAAAGTCGATGCAAGGGCTGTGGGAGTCACTAACAAGAGCAGTATTTATTGTCCATCCTAGCTCCAACCTGGTGGGTGGGAATTTACTTATCTGTGGGCAGAAGTGAGGACTGCAGATGCTGGAAACCAGAGTTTAGAAAAGAGTGGTGCTGGAAAAGCACAGCAGGTCAGGCAGCATCCGAGGAGCAGGAAAATTGACGTTTCGGGCAAAAACATTTACTTATCCACGCTACTTAACTCTGCGATCTGCCTGTATTGCTCGCAAGATAAAGCTTTTCACTGAGCCTCGGTACACGGGACAATACATTCAATTCAATTCAATTCAGCAGCTACAGGAACATCTACACTGCTGGGTTATGAAAGCTTCGTGTTTAGTCATTGCTGGAGTCTTGAGTTTGAAGGAATGTGGATACCTGATTGTTTTTAAAGAGATAAATGAAGGGACATTATTTTTCATGAGTCATTTCTTGGTAGTCACATGTCTTCTGATACCTGCTTGTATACTAGTGACCTCTTGCCTGGGTTTATCCTGGTTGGATTGCAGGGTTTGCTTTGACTGTTATTTGGATCGATCGGGAAGAGGCCTCTTGAAAGAATTGATTGATTGTTGTCACATGAATAAGATACAGTGAAAAGTGCTGTTTTGCGTGCTATACAGGCAGATCGTACCATACAGATTGTATCAGGGTAGTAGAACAGAGTGCAGAATACAGTGTTACAGCTGCAGAGAAAGTGCAGAGAGAGATCAGGATCAACGTTTGAGGGATCCGTCCAAAGGTCTGAAAGCAGTGGGGAAGAAGCTGTTCTTGAATCTATTCAGACGTATATTCAAACGTTTACATCTTCTGCCTGACGGAACAGGTTGGAAGAGAGTATAATCGGGGTGGGAGGGCTCTTTGATGATGGTGGTTGCTTTCCCGAGGCAGTGGGAAGTGTAGGTGGAGTCGATGGATGGAAGGCTGGCTTGTGTGATGGACTGGGCTGGGTTCATGACTCTAGTTTCTTGCGGTCTTGGGAAGGGCAGTTGCCATGTCTTACTGTGATGTATCCAAGTAGATGCACCACAGAAAGGTTGGTGAGAGTCCTTAGGTACATGCCAAATTTCCTTAGCCTCCTGGGGATGTGGAGGCATCGGTGTACTTTTTTGACCATCGCATGGGTGGTCCAGGGCAGATTGTTGGTGACCGTCACTCCCAAGAACTTGATATGTCTCCACCTCAGCTTCATTGATACGGACGGCCGTGGCCTCTACTCTGCTTCCTGAAGTCGAAAACCACTTCCTTTGTTTACTTGGCATTGATGGAGAGATGGTTGTCTTGACACCATGCCGCTAAGCACTCTACCTGTATCCTATATTCTGTCTCGTTGTTTGAGCCAAGGCCTGTAACAGAAGGAGGTTTTTCTAGCTTGGCTCCCCTGTTCTGGTGATGAGCCCCTGAGGAGAAAGTGAGGGCTGCAGATGCTGGAGATCAGGGCTGAAAATGTGTTGCTGGAAAAGCGCAGCAGGTCAGGCAGCATTCAAGGAGCAGGAGAATCGACGTTTCGGGCATAAGCCTTTCTTCAGGTGATGAGCCCCTGAGCCCACCTAAGACAGTACCTGGAGTCCAGCCACTCTTAACATGTGAAATGGCTGAAATAATTTATTGCTGTTCTCTGAATGACTGACTGTGTGTCTGTATAGGCCCTCAGAGACCACTGCATATGTTCAGCAACTTCCATCTTGGTGCACCAGAATGGCACCCTAACAGCCACTGGAACTCTCAAACCCTTACTGCTTTTCTTCAGGAGTTCTTTTTAACTTGTTCATGGGATGAGGGCATCACTGGCTAGACCAGCATTTATTGCCCATCCCTAATTACCCAGCAGGCAATTGAGAGTCAACCACATTGCTGTGGGGTCTGGAGTCACGTGTAGGCCAGACCAGGTAAGGATGGCAGTTTCCTTCCCTAAAGGACATTAGTGAACTAAGACTTATTGGTCAAAAATGTTGTTTAAATCTCAGCAGAGAGCTATCAATTTTTGCCTCCTTTACCATGAGGGTGTGGGGGGTGGGGGGGGGGGGGGGGGGGCGGGGCATGTGTATTGGGTTGTTTAGAAATATAAGCATTAAGTTTGAATTATAAAAATATTGGTCAGTTTCGCATCTTTGTGGAATAAGGTTTTTGATTTTCAGTATGTTTATTTAATAAACCTGGTGGTTGCAATGTTTTATTTGGATTGGAATGTACAGAAAGCATTGGTCATTTCTGGACTGGGTACAACAATTACATTGATATTAAGATGCGTGGAATAATGGGACAAGGGAAAGTCCTTCCATCTCAGTCATAACAGCTATTAGGGAGGAAGTTCCTGGATTTTGACCAATGGAGATGAGGAAATGTTAGTGACATTTTCAAGTTAAAGTGGTGTTTTGTTTAGAGGGAATATGCCACTGCTGATGTTCAGGTAAACCAAATGTCATCCTCTTTCTAGACACTAGAGGCATTTATTTTGAGAGTTGCTGCTAAATGTTCCAAATGAAAGACCAGTGTTTAAAGCCAGCGCTCCAGTCAGTTCCTGCTGATTGTTATTGTCACTCACTAACAAGTATGATCACTCACCTAGGAATCTCCTTGTCACTGGTCAGGGGTTCAACGGATCCTTGTGGCTGATGAGCCCAATCCTACAGGCACATCTCCCATCCCACTCGGCAGGTTTTTCCGGGAGATGGGATTGAGATTGTGGGCATTCCTTTCTGCAATTCCTTTTCCATACTTGCTCTTGCTGATGGATGTTCTCCCTTCATTCAGGAGCTACCTTCCAGTCGGTTTCTTCTGAATGATTGTGTCGAGCGCGTTGATACCGACGTTGCATTTCTTGAGGGAAAACTTCAAGCAATCTTTGAAAGCTTCCTTTGTCGTCCTCCAGTTCTCTTTTTTTATATTTGTTAATGGGATGTGGGTTTTGCTGACTAAACCATCTCGAGCGGGCATTTAAGAGTCAATCACTTTGCTGTGGGAATGGAGAAGGCCAGCAGATTCCTACCTTAAAGGACATTAGTGAAACGTATGAGTTTTTCCTGACAGTCGGCATTGCTTTCATGGTTTTCATTAGACCTTTAAATTCCAGGTTTGTACTGGATTCAAATTTCACCATATGCCATGGTGGGATTTGAACCAGGGTCCGCAGGATATTGCCTGGGTCTCTGGATTAATAGTCTAGTGATAGTACCGTTATAGGAGAAAGTGAGGTCTGCAGATGCTGGAGATCAAAGTTGAAACTTTATTGCTGGAACAGCACAGCAGGTCAGGCAGCATCCAGGGAACAGGAGATTCGACGTTTCGGGCACAGGCCCTTCTTCAGGAATGAGCAGAGAGTGTTCAGCAGGAGAAGATAAAAGGTAGGGAGGAGGGGAGTTGGAAATGTGATAGGTGGAAAGAGGTCAAGGTGAGGGTGATAGGTCGGAGTAGGGTGGAGGCGGAGAGGTCAAGAAGAAGACTGCAGGTCAGGAAGGCGGTGCCGGGCTGGAAGGATCCGGCTGAGACAAGGTGGGGGGAGGGGGGATGAAGAAACTGGTGAAGTCCAAGTTCATCCCCTGCGGTTGGAGGGTTCCCAGTCGGAAGATAAGACGCTCCTCCTCCGACCGTCGGGTTGTTGTGGTTTGGCGGTGGATGAGTCCAATGACCTGCATATCCTCGGTGGAGTGGGAGGGGGAGTTGAAATGCTGTGCCACAGGTTGGTTGGGTTGGTTCGTCCGGGTGGCCCAGAGGTGCTCCCTGAATCGCTCCGCAAGTAGGCGGCCTGTCTCCCCAATATAGAGGAGGCCACACCGGCTGCAGCGGATGCAGTAGATGATGTGGGTGGAGGTGCAGGTGAATCTGTGGCGGATATGGAAGTTTCCTTTGGGGCCTTGGAGAGAAGTGAGGGGGGAGGTGTGGGCGCAAGTGTTGCACCTCCTGCGGTTGCAAGGGAAGGTGCCGGGAGTGGTGGTTGGGTCGGTGGGGGGTGTGGATCTGACAAGGGAGTCGCGGAGGGAGTGGTCTCTACGGAAAGCTGATAGGGGAGGGGAGGGAAATATATCCTTGGTGCTGGGGTCTGTTTGGAGGTGGCGGAAGTGACGGCGGATGATGCGCTGTACATGGAGATTGGTGGGGTGGTAGGTGAGGACCAGTGGGGTTCTGTCCTGGTGGCGGTTGGAGGGGCGGGGCTCAAGGGCGGAGGAGCGGGAAGTGGAGGAGATGCGGTGGAGGGCACCGTCGACCACGTCGGGGGGGAAATTGCGGTCCTTGAAGAAGGAGGCCATCTGTGTTGTACGTATTTTGAACTGGTCCTCCTGGGAGCAGATGCGGCGGAGACGAAGGAATTGGGAGAATGGGATGGCGTTTTTACAGGGGGCAGGATGGGAGGAGGTGTAGTCCAGGTAGCTGTGGGAGTCGGTAGGTTTGTAGTAGATGTCCGTGTTGATTCGGTCGCCTGAGATAGAAACAGAAAGGTCTAGGAAGGGGAGGGAGGAGTCCGAGACTGTCCAGGTGAATTTGAGGTCGGGGTGGAAGGTGTTGGTGAAGTGGATGAACTGTTCAACCTCCTCCAATGCCTGGAGTGCTTTTCTTGAGCTGACTCAAGATGATTTGCTTTTTTAAGTTGTAACTCATGCATCCCAAATGCGTGGCTGGCCCAGTGGAGTTGGTTTAGGGTGGCATCGCTGCTGGTGCTGTGGGCTGCTTCAAGGACACTGATGTTAGGATGCCTGTCTTTCCAGCTGATCTGGAGAATCCGTCTCAAACAGTGTCAGTTGTAGCTCTCTGTGGACTTGAGGTGACGATGAATCTGATGAAGAGTCATCCAGACTCGAAATGTTAGCTTGGTGTCTGTCCATGGATGCTGCCTGACCCCACTGTGATCTTCAACCTTTGTTGTTTTCAGTACAGATTCCAGCATCTGCAGTAACTTGCTGCTCCAAGACAGCTTCCTCCCCCTTTCCACTGCCGTCCAGTTGAGTATTCTGAATGATGGTGAGTGCCAGATCCATCGGCATGATTCAGACTTCCACACGGGAAATTGACTCAGCTCAGTCATGCACCTGCTGATTGATGTTGGAAGTGTAAGACATCCTGCTCGGGGAAGACTTTGGATTCCTCTTCCCTCTTACTGAAGCATCCAGTTGTTCTGCAGCTAACCCTGCTTTTTTAACAAAAACGTGAAATCCCAGTTTACCATCTCATTACAGCAAGACAGAGAGGAAAGCTTTAGAGAGAGAGATTTATCCTTTTCTAATGCTATGATACTTTTCTCCGTGCTGTTTCATTCTCGTTTTCACAACCTCTGTGATCCAAAAATGCTTTATGATCATTGGAGTGCTTTTATGTTCAGTGTGCCGATGGTTTCACCATACCCTTGTTTCCTGTGATTTCTAGTTGGTGATGGTTCTGGTCAGTTGTTGAAGATGTCTTGGTGAATTGTTACACTGAATACTGTGGTTAGTACACGCGCTAACTACACGTGATGACCTGAGGAGTCTTATGACAGTTTCTTTGGAGAGTTCAGGCATGTGCAATAGCCATTGGATAAGACCCTGGCAGTGACCTGCTAATTCTGCAACACAATCACAGACAAAAGGAGTGGGACAGCAATGTGGTCCCATCATCTTCATCAGGTGCAGTGGGCTCTTGATGAACCCATCCCATTGCCAGAAGGTTCCTGGGGATGGCAACATGTTTACATTCCTGAGCCCCTTTAATGTTTTTATGTAGTGTTTTCTGTTCCTCTGGTTTGAATTGCTGGATGAGTCATTGGATAGGCTTTAGGACGAGGAATTGTGGAACAATTAATTTTATCTGGACTTAGTGATGTTCCCAGGACAAGGGTGGCACAGTGGTTAGCACTGCTGCCTCACAGCGCCAGAGACCCGGGTTCAATTCCCACCTCAGGTGACTGACTGTGTGGAGTTTGCACATTCTCCCCGTGTCTGCGTGGGTTTCCTCCGGGTGCTCCAGTTTCCTCCCACAGTCCAAAAATGTGCAGGTTAGCTGAATTGGCCATGGTAAATTGCCCGTAGTGTTAGGTGTAGGGGAATGGGTCTGGGTTGGTTGCGGGTCGGTGTGGACTCGTTGGGCCGAAGGGCCAGTTTCCACACTGTAAGTAATCTAATCTAATCTTAAGTTGTTTGTGAGCTGATAAATCGCCTGTTGCAAATTGAGCTCTGAATCCAGCTCACAACCATTGAGCCCGGCATTACAAATTCACACAGGCTCAGAGGGTTAAATCGGAAAGCTGTCAAATTTCCATAACCCAGTTCGATGAACTCCAAAGCAATGGGATATAATATTAAAATTAGAGCTGACCCATCAGTATTGAAAGCAGAGGGGACAGTTACTACACCACAAGACAGCACAAAGGTTGGAGGTGTCGTTGACTGTATAGAGGGCTGTTGTAGGCTGCAGCGTGACATTGACAGGATGCAGAGATGGGCTGAGAGGTGGCAGATGGACTTCAACCTGGATAAATGCGAAGTGATGCATTCTGGAAGGTCGAACTTGAAAATTGAATACAGGATTAAGGATAGGATTCTTGGCAGTGTGGAGGAACAGAGGGATCTTGGTGTGCAGGTACATAGATCCCTTAAAATGGCCACCCAAGTGGACAGGGTTGTTAAGAAAGCATATGGTGTTTTGGCTTTCATTAACAGGGGGATTGAGTTTAAGAGTTGTGAGATCTTGTTGCAGCTCTATAAAACTTTGGTTAGACCGCACTTGGAATACTGTGTCCAGTTCTGGTCGCCCTATTATAGGAAAGATGTGGATGCTTTGGAGAGGGTTCAGAGGAGGTTTACCAGGATGCTGCCTGGAATGGAGGGCTTATCTTAGGAAGAGAGGTTGGCCAAGCTCGGACTTTTTTCATTGGAAAAAATAAGGAAGAGAGGGGACCTAATTGAGGTGTACAAGATAATGAGAGGCATAGATAGAGTTGATAGCCAGAGACTTTTTCCCAGGGCAGAAATTGTTAACACGAGGGGTCATAGTTTTAAGCTGTTTGGCGGAAAGTATGGAGGGGATGTCAGAGGCGGGTTCTTTACGCAGAGAGTTGTGAGAGCATGGAATGCGTTGCCAGCAGCAGTTGTGGAAGCAAGGTCATTGGGGATATTTAAGAGACTGCTGGACGTGCATATGGTCGCAGAAATTTGAGGGTTGGTACATTAGGTTTACCTCACATTAGGATCAATGGTCGGCACAACATCGTGGGCTGAAGGGCCTGTTCTGTGCTGTACTGTTCTATGTTCTATGTTCTAAGTGGTGGGAGACTGTCATGTTGCAGTCCCAGCCCACTGTGAGCTTGTGTCTGAGGTGGAGAGCTGCTCTCACTCCTCTATTCCGATGCTTTTAAATCAACCAGTTTGCACTTGCTATATAACACCTTCAGCAAGGGGGAGACTTAAACCCGGACCTTTACAGCTAATCCTTCCCCCTCGGTCAGTTTTAAAATCAACTTCTGTTGAGACGTGCTATGGGACTTCAGCCTGGACCTTCTGACCTAGAGGTAGGGGCATTACCACAGCAGCCACCCTCCCCTTTTCTGTGCTGAGTTTAAGGGGTCAGTCTAAATCGCAGCAGAGAGGCATTTGTCTTAACAACAAGTTTCGGTTTATTGTACGATAGGAACAGGGAAGAAATTGAGTTGGTTAGTGAGACAGAATCCCAGAGATTCTCAGGAGCTGGAGATGACATGTCTGATAACTGCTTGTCACTCAGCCTTTGGGTGGAAGTCATCAGATTCTTCAGAACGTAAAACAACTTCAACATAAATTCTGTCAGAGCCAGTACCTTCTACAACAGGAATCTGGAGTACTCTTGCTGGGCAACATTGTGGATATTGGAATTATTTTGAGCTTTCAAGGCAGAGATCAGCAGATTTTAGTTGGCTATGAAGTAGCAGGAAACAATGGCAGGGATAGTGAAGTGGGCTCAACGATTAGCCATGATCTCATTGACTGGCCGGACAGGCATGAGAGGCTGAGAGAAGTCCTTCTGCTCCAGTACTGTACTCAGGCTGAGCTAGCAGCTGGTTCAGTTATGGTGCATTTCTTAAAAGCAGAGACATGGATTTGAGAGCAGCTTAAAGAATGTGATATTGAATGTACCATCCCTGTGGGACTATTTCCACTTCCTGAGTTTAACCCCCTCTTGACAGCCAGTGCTGCAGTGTGTTAGCTGTCACCCCCAAATACTCCATTCTCCGAATTCGGAAGTCTAAGTGTCCTATAAGGCTAAAGAGCTTGTTGTTATGATGGCATTGTCAGATCCTTCTGCATTCTGTGCTGTTGTTGGACAGAGCACAGGTAACTTGGACTTCCCCTGGAGTCTCAGCCTGGTTTTTATGTTTTCAGTATTTAGAGCCTGCCCTGAAACCACAAAGGCATTTTCTGTCATAACCTCTGCCCTTCCTAAATTACTTTACGGCCAACTAAGTTCACAGTTTTGAAGTGTAGACCATTGTTGTAACTTAGAGAAAAGTGGCAGCCATTTTGTACATAAGCTCCCTCAGCCAGCAAGGTAGTGATTTTAGATGTTTGTGGATGAATTGTAGAAACAGGTAACAGCAGAGTCAACTTCATACCGTCTCATAAAGGTGTTTCGAAATTTGTGTCATGCACAAGCACGATACAGTGGATGCTGGAAATGCTCAGCAGAATCTGTTGAGTGCTAAACAGTTAATATTTTAGCCAACTGCCTATCTTTAGAATCGGCTGACTATTTCCAGCATTTTCTGCTTTCTGTTTGTATAATATAGCTCATCTTTATTTAGCACAACCTCTTTGTCTGGGCTTGATGCAAACAGTATATGCGCCCACATTCCTGTGACACCATCTTCTCGTAATTTCAGATAGCTACTTGCCAACGAGCGGTTCTGAAGGCCAGGAAGCAAACTTACTGCCTTCCTAAGTGAAAGTCCAGCCTCTATTCTCTTGTCCAAAGGACCAAAGTCAGCCATTAATCTCAACTGAAGATTTTGTCTTCTCCTCTTCTGTCTTTGTCACTGTCAGAAGTCACACGACACCAGGTTGTCGTCCAACAAGTTTATTTGAAATGGCAAGCTTTCGAAGCAGAGCTCCAAAACATTGTGATTTCAAAAAAAAACCTGTTGAACTATAACCTGGTGTCACGACTTCTGACTTTGTCCAGCCCAGTCCAACACCGGCACCTCCACACCTTTGTCACTGTGATACCTCAGCCCACCTTCAATAATACCTATTGGTAAATCTGTATCAGTAGGATCTTTCCTGATTGTGAACTGAAACCTAGAAACTGCTAGAGAAACTCGACAGGTCTGACCGCAGTTGCGGGGAGAGAGAAACTGTTAACATTTCGAGTCCAGAGACTCTGCTTTGAAACTCCACAGTTCTGAAAAAGTGAATTTGGACCCAAAACGTTAATTCTGTTTCTGTTGCCACAGATGTTGCCAGACCTGCTGAGTTTCGCCAGCACTTTGTTTTAATTTCAGACCTCTAGCATCTGCAGGATTTTGTTTTGAGTTCGTTGTTTATGTGCTGTAAATATCCTTACTTTAGCCTTCCTGCCAGCAGTACGACAAAACAGCTGTAACTCGAAGCTTTTACCTTTTAAACTACAGAACCAAACATAGGTAATATATTAATTATTTT
The DNA here is from genome assembly GCF_037043375.1 of Chiloscyllium plagiosum. Taxonomy (NCBI): domain Eukaryota; kingdom Metazoa; phylum Chordata; class Chondrichthyes; order Orectolobiformes; family Hemiscylliidae; genus Chiloscyllium; species Chiloscyllium plagiosum. The sequence goes on from NW_028270146.1 coordinate 8,174,360, forward strand.
CCTTGCCCTCTGAATAGTTGGAACATTGGTTGGAAAGATATTAATGTAGAATTTGCAGCAGAGAACCAGCTCAGTTATCAGTGTTTCTGGTCCAGACAAACCGTTTCCACCTTCCTTGATTTCCTTTTCTCCCTCATTCTCAGCCAGCTTTCCTTTAAATACCGATTTGCCCATGTGGTAGCTTTTGTTCAGGCAGCGTATTTGGGAGTTTTGGCAGAATTGCGAGTGTTTTTGGGTGAAATGTGAATAGAACACCTTCAGCCTGAGCCCGGATTTCCAGTAGGAATCCTTCAGCTGGAATCTGCACATCTCCGTGACGTGGAGCTACACAATGACTCTGATCCCTGCGAGGCATCCAAAAATAACTTTTCCCCGGAATAACGGTGGGACAGTTGTGGTTTCAATCATTGCCAGCAATAAAAATAGCTGCCTGCTGGCCTGTGACAATGGATGAGTAACTTTGCACCAGATAGCCCCTGCTTCTCTCCCCACCTCTGGCAAGCATCCAGTCTGTAAACCGGAGGGATGGTGTGTTGTTGCAGTAAGGCACACGGTCAGGTCGTGCACGAGGAAGCCATGTGGTCCATTGTGCCTGTACTGGCTCTTTGAAAGAGTAATCCAATTATTCCCCTTTCCTTAATCCTTTTTCCAGAATTTATCCAATTTTCTTCAGTGCTGTTGAACCTTTCACCGTGTGCATCCCAGATCATCAATAAAGCAGCAATTCACAAATTCTGTGTCTTCTGGTCACCAACTCTTCCAACTCATAACTGTCTGACATTAGCCTCGTGGTCTTATACAGGTCGTTCTGCTATAACGTGACAGTTGTGTCCCTCTGCAACCTCATGCTATAGAAATTCTCGCTATGGAAAACCACTGTAACCGTTCAGTGAGTTTGCGTTATTCAAACAGCGTTCACAATTTGTCAATCACTTTATAGCCAATTTGCGTTGATGAAATGTGCATTATACCAGAACGACCTGTAGCTAGACTGTTAATCCGGAGATAAAAAGGGTAAAAACAATGACTGCAGATGCTGGAAACCAGATTCTGGATCAGTGGTGCTGGAAGAGCACAGCAATTCAGGCAGCATCCGAGGACAGGCAAAATCGACGTTTCGGGCAAAAGCCCTTCATCAGGATTGTTAATCCGGAGAGGCAGTCAATGTTCTGAGGTCCTGGGTTTGAATCCCACCACAGAATAGTTTTTTTAAAATATTTGTTCACAGATGTAGACATCACTGGCTAGGCCAACATTTTTTTACCATTCGCTAGTTACCCAAGCGGCAGTGGGTCTGTAGTCAATGTCAGCCAGACCAGCAAAGGATAGACAAGCAGGAGGCTGGAAGAACACAGCAAGCCAGGCAGCATCAAAAGGGGGAGAAGATAACGTTTCAGGTGTAACCCTTCTTCAGGACTGGGGGTGGATGTAAAGGGAGCTGCAGATAAAGGGAATGGGAGTGGGGGTGAGGGAGGGTTTTGGGTAGGGAGAGGGGTAGAGTGATGAGGTGGGGATAGGAACACAAGTAGAGGGTACAGCATGGTTGCTCGATGAGAGGAATGAATTGGCCTCCTCCATTGCCACGACATTCACCACCCGTTTTAATTCCTCTTCCCACTCCTTTTCCGACAAGACCATCCTCTGCCTCCTCCATTGCCACAGCGAATCAGACTGCAGATTGGAGGAACAGCTCATCTTCCGCCCGGGCAGCCTACAGCCTGGAGGACTCAACTCTCCAATTTCAAATAACCTCCTTTCCCATCCCCCGACTCCCTTCCCAGTCCCTCCCTTGCAGTCCTCTGACCGACCCTTCATTCCAGCTGCCATCCGGAGTCATTCCTCCCATCGGCCAACCAGTTCGTACCCTCCAGCTGTATTCACATATCCCCCACCTCACTACCCCGACCCTCTCCCCACCCATTACCCTTTCCTCCCCTTCCCCTCCTTTATCTGCAGCTCCCCCTTACACCCACCCCCAGTCCTGAAGAAGAGTTACACTTGAAACATTGACTCCTGCACCTCCTGATGCTGCCTGGCTTGCTGTGTTCTCCCAGCCTTCTGCTTGTCTTCCTTGGATTCCAGCATCTGTGTTTGTTTTTGTCTCAAGCCAGGTAAGGATGGCAGTTTCCTTCCCTAAAGGACATTAGTGAACCAGATGGGTTTCTACAACAACCAAGAATGCATTCATGGTCATCATTAGACTCTTAATTCCAGATTTTTACAGAATTCACAATCCACCAGGCCTTGGAGGGAGGTGAGGGGGGAGGTGTGGGCACAAGTTTTGCATTTCTTGCGGTTGCAGGGGAAAGTGCCGGGAGTGGAGGTTGGGTTGGTGGGGGGTGTGGACCTGACGAGGGAGTCGCGGAGGGAGTGGTCTCTCCTGAATGCTGATAGGGGTGGAGAGGGAAATATATCCCTGGTGGTGGGGTCTGTCTGGAGGTGGCAGAAATGACAGAGGATCATACGATGTACCCGGAGGTTGGTGTGGTGGAAGGTGAGGACCAGTCGGGTTCTGTCCTGGTGGCAATTGGAGGGGCGGGGTTCAAGGGCGGAGGTGCAGGAAGTGGAGGAGATGTGGTGGAGAGCATCGTCGACCACGTCGGAGGGGAAATTGCGGTCTTTGAAGAAGGAGGCCATTTGAGTTGTTTGGTATTGGAATTGGGCCTCCACCTCCTGCACCTCCGCCCTTGAACCCCGCCAGAACTCCCGACAGACCCCACCACCAGGGATATATTTCCCTCTCCACCCCTATCAGCATTCAGGAGAGACCACTCCCTCCGCGACTCCCTCGTCAAGTCCACACCCCCCACCAACCCAACTTCCACTCCCGGCACCTTCCCCTGCTACCGTAAGAAGTGCAAAACTTGCGCCCACACCTCCCCCCTCACTTCCCTCCAAGGCCCCAAGGGATCCTTCCATATCCGTCGCAAAGTCACCTGCACCTCCACACACATCATTTGCTGCATCCACTGCACCCGATGTGGTTTCCTCTACATTGGGGAGACAGGCTGCCTACTTGCGGAACGTTTCAGGGAACACCTCTGGGACACCCGCACCAACCAACCCAACCACCCCGTGGCTGAACACTTCAGTTCCCCCTCCCACTCCACCAATGACATGCAGGTCCTTGGCCTCCTCCATCGCCAGACCCTGACCACACGACGCCTGGAGGAAGAGCGCCTCATCTTCCGCCTAGGAACCCTCCAACCACACGGGATGAATGTAGATTTATCCAGATTTCTCATTTCCTCCCCCCCCCCCCCCCCACCTTATCTCAGTCCCAGTCCCTGGATTCAGCACCGCCCTGTTGACCTGCAATCTTCTTCCCGACCTCTCCGCCCCCAGCCCCTCTCCGGCCTATCACCCTCACCTTAACCTCCTTCCACCTATCGTATTCCCAGCGCCCCTCCCCTCCCCCCCCCCCTATCTTTTATCTCAGCCCGCTTGGCACACCAGCCTAATTCCTGAAGAATGAGGCTTATGACTGAAACGTCGATTCTCCTGCTCCTCGGATGCTGCCTGACCTGCTGTGTTTTTCCAGCACCACATTTTTCAACCCTGGTCTCCAGCATCTGCAGTCCTCGCCTACTCTCTAGGTTAACAGTCCAGTCATTAAGACCATGCAGCAATTACCTCTCCTTAGATAATGTAGCTAGAACTCAATAAAATCATGGAGTTGTGAAAGCTGTTGGGCCAAGGTTGTTGGATATGAGAGGGAGCTGGATGTTGCTAAAGGGGTCAACAGGTATGGAGGGAGACTGGGAGTAGAGTACTGAAATTGCGTGATCAACCATGATCATATTCAGTGATTTTGAAGCGCCAAATGGCGTCCTCCTGCACCTGTTTTCTATGTTTCTAAAAATCTTGAAACTAAGGATCTAATGAAACCATTGTTGTTTGTCAGAAAGATCCAACAAGTTCATGAATGCCCTTTTAGAGAATGGACTTATCATCCTTACCTGGTCTGGTCTACACTAGACCCACAATAATGTGCTTGGCTCAATAATGGGCACTAAATGGTGGTCAGTGATACCCACCTCCTCTGAATGAACTAAAAAGAGTGGGCAACAGCCTGTCCCTTTCTACTCAATCAGAACCCTTCTTAAATTCAGGTAAACCTCCCCTTAACCATCTCAGCTGTAAGGAGAACCACCTTTTGTCTTTTAGCAAGCTGAAATGATTTGCTGTGATCTGCTCTATGTGTAGGAGACTGCTGCTGCAGTGTGGCAAATGTTTAATATGTGTTTGATCAAATTTGGCTCCGTTTTCGAGTGAACTCAAGATGGAGAGATGAGCTTTGTTGTGCCTGAATACTTGCCATGGAATGTTTATAACCATTCTTCCCCCTCCCTCCTGCCCCGCCCCAGCCAATCTAATCCCTCACCATTTCTATTAAAATGAAAGTTAGGTTTCTGCTTTCTGCTGTTGGTTTGCAGTGGGCCGACTGTGTAAGAATCGAGGGAACAGCGCTATAATCATGTAACAAATGCAGCAGCCTGCAAGCTGGCCAATTGTTTGCTTCAGCACAGTATTTCAGAGAAGGAGGAATTAATTAATTCGCTGTAAAAGCTTCTTGGATGACCTGAGGTTGTTAAAGATGGCTGTGTGTCTCCTTCTATTTCATGTTGCCTGAGTCAGCGATCTTCATGCAGGAGTATCTACTCCCTCACTTGACAGGAGATGTGTGTGTCAATGATGAGGCCAGTACCTCTAACTATCATGACAAGTTGGCGTTGGTGGGCACCAGCTGGAATTGCTGCAGTCTGCCTGCCTGGTGAATGTGCTGAGTCATCGTTTTGGATTAGATTCCATACAGTGTGGAAACAGGCCCTTCGGCCCAACAAGTCCACACCGACCCTCCGAAGCACAACCCACCCAGACCCATTCCCCTACATTTACCCCTTGACCTAACACTACGGGCAATTTAGCATGGCCAATTCACCTAATTTTTGGACTGTGGGAGGAAACCGGAGCACCCGGAGGAAACCCACGCAGGCACAGGGAGAACGTGCAAACTCCACACAGTCAGTCGCTTGAAGCGGGAATCGAACCCGGGTCTCTGGCGCTGTGAGGTAGCAGTGCTAACCACTGTGCCACCGTGCCTGGAATACTGCAGTGTCTAGGTTGCTGTATTTCAGACAGGGCAGTAACCTGGAGCCCCATCCATCTACCCTTCCATTGACCTTCAGCTCCCACCCTTCAATGCAGCACAGATGGAATGGCCAATCACTAAACAAACAGTGACTCGGCTTTCTCGCCGTGCCAGACCCATGCTCTCGGACACTTGAGTATAAAGCTAAGATTTGGCCATATTGATGTGGGAGCTCAGAGCCTCCGATTAAAACTGGATCAGGACAGCTGGCCGAGTTGTCAGGCTTGTTATGACACACTTCCGGAGCAGGTGGGTCTTGACCTCAGGCCTTACGGCCCAGAGGTAGGGACATTATCGCTGTGCTGCATGAGCCTCTGAGTTATTAGATTAGATTAGATTACATTACATTACATTACATTACAGTGTGGAAACAGGCCCTTCGGCCCAACAAGTCCACACCAACCCCCCGAAGCGCAACCCACCCATACCCCTACATTTACCCCTTACCTAACACTACGGGCAATTTCCCATGGCCAATTCACCTGACCTGCACATCTTTAGATTGTGGGAGGAAACCGGAGCACCCGGAGGAAACCCACGCAGACACGGGGAGAACGTGCAAACTCCACACAGTCAGTCGCCTGAGGCGGGAATTGAACCCGGGTCTCTGGCGCTGCGAGGCAGCAGTGCTAACCACTGTGCCACCGTGCCGCCCACACTTAGTCTAGTGTTTGACGATGATGTCATTTTAAAAGGTTATTTTGTCCTTGGCTGTTTGCAAGAGAGGTCATGAGGCCGAGGTGCTGAAGAGTCTGGGAAGCGGCTAAGTTAACAATTGAATGGGAGTGGCGGTTCTCCCAGTTCACAGTTTTTTCAGTTTGTTTTTTTAGCTGTTGGCAGTCACAAGGTGCAGGAGTCCAGGGGAGTTGCAAACTTCAGTAAAGAACTCCTCTGACCTTCTCCTGAAATCTTTCTGGATGTTGTTCTCTCCTGCCTGCAAGAATCTGTGTTTGAATTCCTCTTTTTGCCAAGGGGTGCGTTTAAGACTTAGATTAGATTAGATTAGATTAGATTACAGTGTGGAAACAGGTCCTTCGGCCCAACAAGTCCACACCGACCCGCCGAAGCGAAACCCACCCATACCCCTACATTTACCCCTTACTTAACACTACGGGCAATTTAGCATGGCCAATTCACCTGACCCGCACATCTTTGGACTGTGGGAGGAAACCGGAGCACCCGGAGGAAACCCACGCAGACACGGGGAGAACGTGCAAACTCCACACAGTCAGTCGCCTGAGGCGGGAATTGAACCCGGGTCTCTGGCGCTGTGAGGCAGCAGTGCTAACCATTGTGCCACCGTGCCGCCCACAAGACGTGTTACTCTATTGAAGCAATTAATTGGTAATAGTTGCTGTATTACATCAGTTAGGTTTTCCAACAGTTCAACTATCCTGAATTCTGTTTTCTTTTGTTTGTGCTTTAACTATAGCGTTTAAATAAATTTTGTTTTGCTTAAAGCTGAGTGGTTTGACCAGCTGCATGACACTTGGAACATCCACTTCACATCTCCCTTTAGAATAAGAAAAAGTTAAGGTCTAGGCTACCTTTGTAAAATATTTTGAGGGTGTTCGGGCCTGACGCCACCATTTGCCCACACTGTATTAATTTTCACTGAATTCCAATTCCCAAACTGCTTCTGATGGAATCCGAACAGATCATTTGAACTTTCCAAAGACTTCTCCCAGAGAACCATGTGAGCTTTTAACAAAGGGGCATCATACTGTCAAAACAAACCATTAACAAAACAGGGCGCTCAGCAGGAGGGGCAGCATCTACACAGTTAGAAAGCCGAGTCACTGTTTGTTTAATGATTGGCCATTCCATCTGTGCTGCATTGAAGGGTGGGAGCTGAAGGACAATGAAAGTGTAGATGGATGGGGCTCCAGGTTACTGCCCTGTTTGAAATACAGCAACCTAGACACTGCAGTATTCCTTCAGTACTGCTCAGTCGGTCTGCTATAGCACCTGACTCAATGGCCATAACTCTCTCGAGGGAGAGTGTTACTGAGTCATAGTTGGTACTCGCTGTCAGTTTGTAATGTAATGTAGTAGTTTGGAGCTGCATTTGTGTCTTGCCTTCTCTCTGTATGGGAAGCAGTTTATCTTATTTCATATTTTGTCTTTTCAGCTGTCTGTACGGGTGGCAAGGGCAGTTCTGTGACGAGTGTATCCCGTACCCAGGATGTGTCCATGGGACGTGTGTCGAGCCATGGCAGTGTAACTGTGAAACCAACTGGGGAGGGCTGCTGTGTAACAAAGGTATGTGTGCACCAAGCAGCTTTACCTGGCCTGAGCTGTACACACTCAGGATGGAGAGGAGGAGGAGGAAGATGTTTAAGACAGCGTTTACTTGATGAACATGTCAGCTTTTCGCCCCTTCATGTGTTTGCATACACTCTTGTACAATATTTGTGTATGTTTTTAAGTTGACATCTATTGAACACAGGTATATTAAAAATCATTCCAGGACACTACAGTGGCTGTAAATATTACCTAGGATTAATAAATATGAGCAGACCATATAATATAGGAGCAGAAGAGGGCCATTCATCCCATCATATCCGTTCCACCATGCAATGTAATCATAGCTGATTTGATAATCCTCAACTCCACTGCCCTGCCTTTTCCCCAAACCCTTGATTCTCTTACTGATTAAAAAGCTGTCTCTCTCAGCCCTGAATGTACTGAATGACTCAGTCACAAAAACCCTCTGTCATAAAGGACTACACAGATTCACTCCCCTCAGGTGACTGTCTGTGTGGAGTTTGCACATTCTCCCCGTGTCTGCATGGGTTTCCTCTGGATGCTCCGGTTTCCTCCCACAGTCCAAAGATGTGCAGATTAGGTGAATTGGCCATGTTAAATTGCCCGTAGTGCTAGGTGAAGGGGTAAATGTAAGGGAATGGGTCTGGGTGGGTTGCTCTCCACCCTTCAGGTTCTCTGCCTCTATTCCTGATGAAGGGCTTTTGCCCGAAATGTCGATTTTGCCTGTCCTCGGATGCTGCCTGAACTGCTGTGCTCTTCCAGCACCACTAATCCGGAATCTGGTTTCCAGCATCTGCAGTCATTGTTTTTACCTTTTTGCTCTTTGGAGGGTCGGCTCTTTGTTGGGCCGAAGGGCCTGTTTCCACACTAAGTAATCTAATCTAATCTAATCAGAAAAGAAATTCCTTCTCATTCTCAGCCCTAACTGGGCAACCCCTTACTCTGAGATGATGCCTTCTAGTCGTAGACCCTCCCACAAGAGGAAATTAATTTTTCGCATCTCTCCTGTCAAGTCCCCAAAGAATGTGTATGTTTCAATGAGGTTGTCTCTCATTCCTCTAAACTCCAATGAGTACAGGCTCGATCTACTCAACCTGTCTTCATAAGACAGTCCCTCCATATCTGGTTATCAGCTTCCCTGCACTGCCTTCAATACCAGTGTATCTTTCCTTACATACGTGGCCCAGAACTCTTCACAGTATTCCAGCTGATGTCTGACCAGTGCCTTGAACAGTTTTAGCAAGACCTCTCCTCTCTATTTTGTTATACTCCATTCCCTTAGAAATAAAGGTCAGTGTTCCATTTGCTTTCCTATTTCCTGTTAAATCACACATGAGGACTCCCAAATCCTTCCATGTGTAGCTTTCTGCAGTCTTTCTCCACTTAAATAAAATTGTTCATAAATTCAACAGGGAACCAGAGAGAAACTTCTTTACTGTGTTGAATAGATGGGCTCATTACCACGTGAATCCTCCAGTTGAACTTAAAGGGAAGCTAGATGAACCAATTATGGAAGATAGCAAAATATTGTGAAAGCTGGAAATAGTGGGGGAAATAACTGCTCACGGGTTCAACTCTGTGTGGAGTTTACACATTCTCCCCATGTCTGTGTGGGTTTCCTTTGGGTGTTCTGGTTCCTCCCACAGTCCAAAGATGTGCAGATTAGGCTGGATTGATCATGCTAAGTTGTCCCGTAGTTTCCAGGGATGTGCAGGCTAGATGGGCTAGCCATGGGGAATGCAGGGTTACAGGGATTTTGGGTGGGATCGTGAGATGCTCTTCAGAGGGTATGGACTCGATGGGCCAAATGGCGTGCTTCCACAATGTAGGGATTCTATGACTCTGTTCTATGATTCTATAATTCTTTATATATAGAACTATAAAATGATTATAGTTCTATAATTATTTCTGTGTTGTAAATGTAATGTAATATTTATTTAATAATTATGTGCCTGGGATAAATTTACACATTAGGACCTGTATCCTTTCGGGAACTTGAATTAACCGAGGTGTGGAATTTTCAGTCCGCTACCTAGCACCACTGATAATTCTAAAGACCAGCATGTGCTCATCAGAATCTTGCTGAAGTTCCTGTAACCTGACATTATTCTCGATGCAAATGTAACTTAACGAATAGAATCTATACCTTTGAAGTTAGGCACAGCGAGAGTTTCACCCACCCATTTATTAGTACGTCTCGTTGAAATTCCAGTCCTGGTCTTTATCCTGTCTTTGAGAAGATTAGCCACTTGAGTTACACATATATGATTTTGCAGGTCAATGTAAAATGTTTTTTGCTAACGGTCTTGTGGCTTTGAGTGCGCAGCGGTCGGGATAATTTGTAACCTCACTTCCTCTGTTCCTGGCTCCATATCCTGTGTGAATGATTGGATACCATGATATCATAATTCTACCAGGAAATGTGGTTCCAAATGGGCTTCATGTTTTAGAATTTTTTTTCTCCCACAAATTAATTATAATCTGGAGAACTCAGTGTGCCCTGTAGCATTCTTTGGGGCACACACAATCTTTTGGGACCTTTCTTTGTTTCATGTGTCCCATATTGTAAGAGTTACCTGCAGATATTACCTGTTTCTGAAAGAATCTTGTGTAGGTATATATGCTGTCACCAATCCCTCTTTTTAGTGCTAGTTCAGGGACTGACATGTACGCTTGAAGTCTTAGAAGGACAGGTTTGTTCTTAAGTAACAAAAAGGTATATTAGATTGTAGCAAGTCAGTAGATTGTAGAACAGTAAGGAGAGAACTACCTATTACCAGAATGCATGACTCTCCCCTAGAGATACCAAGTTAACCCAAACTGCATGGTTGATAACAGTAGAAGTAAGACTAACAGACCAGAACAGCTACATCAGTAAACTCACTAGAACTGGCAATCTCTTTCCCCAAGACAGTCATACAAAGCTTCAAACTTTTAGGCCAGCTGTCTTATGCAAATCACCTGCCAAACTCGGACTTCCCTGTTTAATCCATCACACAAAGTAGGCATCACTTACCACTGTCCTTTCTCTTTCCAAGTCTCTGGTTTGATAACGTCACACCAGCTTGGATACATAGATGACCTTCTGCTTGAGGATAAATGTCGAACATCTTTTGCTGTGAATTGTTGCGAATGTTACATGGATCACCATGTCCAGAGGATTTAAAAAAATTTCTTCTGAATGTGTGATAAAAGAAGATTGCTGAGGTGTGAGAAGTTGTCTTCTCTTTTCAACCTTATTGCCAAGCAGATCTGGCTTTACATTTCCCAGCCTGTGACATTGTCTTTTTGGTTGATGAGTCACCCTTGTTTTTGATGCATTTTCGAACTAGAAATTATCTGCTGGGTGGAGGATAGTAAAGAGTTCTTCCAACCATGTGAAGTAAATGATGTTTTCTTTGCTGGGAGTATTAAGACAATCTCAAACTCTAATGTAGGTGATTTGTTTTCCCCTCATTCATGGGATGGGAGTGTCACTGGCTGGGCCAGTATTTAGTGTCCATCCCTAATTATCCAGAGGGAAGTTCGGTATCAGCCACACTGCTGTGAGTCTGGAGTCACAGACCAGGTAAGGATGGCAGTTTCCTTCCCTAAAGGACATTAGTGAACCAGGTGGGTTTTTCCAACAATCAACAATGGATTCGTGGTCATCATTAGACTCTTAATTCCAGACTTACTGAATTCAAACTCTACCATCTGTCATGTCAGGATTCCAATCCGTGTCCCCAGAATATTACTGGCGGCTCTGGATTAATTCCTGATGAAGGGCTTATGCCTGAAATGTCAACTCTCCTGCTCCTTGGATGCTGCCTGACCTGCTGTGCTTTTCCAGCGCCACACTTTTCAGCTCTGGATTAATAGTCTAGTGATAATACCACTAGGCCATCACCTTCCCTTTTCAATTGGTGTGTGTTTCTGCTTCAGTGCACATTCTCTTGAGACCTGGAAAATTGTTATCTAGCTGAGATAAGATTGGTAATAGATGTTTTGTATAATGAGGGAGGCAATGATTGCTAGACTGTTAATCCAGAGACCCAGGTAATGCTCTGGGGACTTGGGTTTGAGTCCTGCCGGGATGGTTGGTGAAATTTTAATTCAATAAAAATCTGGAATTAAGAGTCCAATGATGACTGTGAATCAATTTCTGATTGTTGGGAAAAAAAGCCATCTGGTTCACTAATGTTCTTTAGCGAAGGAAATAGCCATCCACCCTTTCCTGCCCCTGGGCAATTAGGGACGGGCAATAAATGCAGCCCTGACCAGTGAGAAACTTGTCCTCTGAAGGAGGAAAAAAAATGTGTGGATTACTTTGCAGTTGCTTTTGGATAAGTTCTGGTCCTTCTACATCCTTTTGAAATTGGCCCACTTTTCCTACAAAAAAGACATTCTTGTGACTTTTTTCATTCATAGGATACTGGTTGAGCCATAATTTCTTACCCATTCCTAAATGTGAGCTGCTTTTTTGAACTATTTTCAGGCCTTGAGGTGTAGTTGTGAAAGAAAGAGTTCCAGGCTTTTGACCGAATGATTTTGAAGAAACGGTGGGATAAGTCCAAGTAAGGGTGGTGTTTGGCTTGGAACGGACAAGTGTCAGTGTGCGTGTGGGTTTGCTGTCCTTGCCTTTCTAGGTGCTAAAGTTTGCAGGTTTGTAAGATACTGCTGAAGGAGCTTTACTGAGTCACTTGCTGAGTGCATCTTGTAGATAGTGCACACAGCTGCCTCTGTACGTTGGAGGTGAAGGAAGTGAGCGTTAACAGTGTCACTCTGGATCTCATTCAAGTGGCTGCTTTGTCCTGGAGGGTGTCATGTTTCTTGAGTGTTGTTGGAGCTGCACCCATCCAGGGCAAGTGAGAACATTCCAGCACACTCCTGATTTGTGCCTTGTAGATGGTGGACAGGTTTTGGGAAGTCAGGAGGTGAGTTACTCACCATAGTATTCCTGACCTCTGACCTGCTTTTGTATCCAATATTTATATTGTTTGTCCACTTCGGTTATTCATCAGTTATAATCCTGAGACTGCTGACGATGGGGAATTCAGTGACTGTAATGCCAAGGGAAGATGGTTAGATTCTCTCAGATGACCATTGACTGGCAGTTACGTGGAGTGAATGTTAGTTGCCATTTGTCAGCCCAAACCTGGATGTTGCTTCAGTATTTGGGGAGTTGCGAATTGTGCTGTGATGTGCGAACAACCCCCTTTCTGACTTTATGATGGAGGGAAGGTCACGGAGCTGTAATAGAGCGATGTTTGTGTGGTTTTGCTCCATCTTGGAAGTGGCCCCTAGCATCAATAGATTTGAAGACTCTGTGCGTTGGTTTGTCGTGTGACTGATTGGAGTGTTTGTACCTTATGAGGTTGATAGGTTTGATGGTCTTCTGGAGTAAATTTGTCCTTCTGTTCCCCAGATTCTTCTGTGGTTTTTCCGAATCGCAGCTTCTAATACAATCTGGATAGCCTTTTCCAGTGTGAGATCCTCCTTCGCTTGTTAAAGATCTGAAAGAGATGAATCAGAAAGTCCATCGACCATTCTGTCTCTGATTAGTTCTGGTTGAAATGCGCCATGTTCACAAGATTCAGACCATGTATAAAGATCATTTGATGACATTGTTGAAAGGTTTTCCTGGAAACTGTACTCTTGTATTGAATCTTACTCTTTCCATAATGCAATTGCTTCTTAAAGTAAAATACTTGTGAAATGCATTTATGATGGCATCAAAGGTATTAGTATCGCCTTGTAACTGTTTCTCTCTGACTAACAGTGGTCCCACAGAATGAGGCAGAATATTAACTTGTTCTGCATGCAGTTTGCTGCAGAAACCTTACACACAAGCCTGTCGCTCATAAATTGTCTCTTCCATGCTGACGAACTCTATCTGAAGTATCTGTAACGTGAATGTGCATGACCATATAACAGCTGGCTCCAATTTCTGTTTACATTGCTTCCTTTAAATTCTGAAAGCTTTTTTTTTAAAAAAGTATACTGTTGTCCTGCTCTATCTTCAGCTTTTCTTGAAGCTTGAATTGTGGCTTTGATTCAGTTTGTCACAGAATTTCTAGCATAAGAATTATTTTTAAATTGTAGATTAATGTTAATTACTGATAAAGGAGAATGCATTTTTTAAAAAATAAACTGTTAAATTGTAATGCGTTGTTGCTTTAATAAAGGTTTAAAGCTCCTCTCTTCAATTCTCTGAAATTTTTCTGTATTTTAAGATCTTTAAATTTTGAAGGTATTCTTTTGGTGAACTTTGAAAGTTTATTTTTTAATGGTTTGAAGACTTAAAAACTGTTTGAAGCTGTCATTTCCTTATAAATTTAAAATTTTGGTTTGAAGAAGTGAAATGGAGGATTGGTTCTATGTTACTCTGCCAGGTGGGTTTTTCCCTGACCTTATTAACACAGTGGCTGATCCACACGGTTTCTACCTCTTCCCCATCCGACTTCTGCCTTCTTTAACCTGAAGAAAGACATTGTAGAGTTGTTGTACCTTCCAAATTCTTTTGGATCTCCAATAAAAATTTAATATTACTCAATAAGAGCTTTCTGTCTTCGGGTTTTAGGTACTAATAAAACTTGATTGATGGTTTACCTTAGCTCATAAAGATTTAACTTGGTTTGGAATCACGTTTTGCAGCTTTTCATAATTTTAAATGGGGGAAACTATTTGTTTAATAAATGTACGATGGATTTAAGGCTTCTTTCAGTTTCCCAGCCCAGAGCTTTGTTGTAAATGTAAGTATTTTCACTGTTGCTCTACGAGACTGAAATTATTTCTGGATTCCAATATCAACCGCTTTTTTCTCTCTCAGATCTCACTCTAACTTTAGTGAGACTCCAGGTCTTCACAAGCTTTTAAAGAATACTGTTTTTCTCTGTTTCTAGCTGTTCGAAGATGCTGAAAGACTGAAGGAGAAGATAGACTTGCTGATGCTAACAGCTTTATCTGCTCTGAGTTGTTGGCTGCTGTTGTTATAGAGTCTGACTTGACCTGTGCTCCTCTTTAACTTTACTGGATTCTTAACAAGGCAGCCATCTTATTAAAATGTATTTGCTTTTCCCTTCCCTTTGGATAGCTGTGTATCGTTGTACTCTAAACTGTGACACTGTGTTGTCTCAGTTGAAGAAATCCATCATCAGTCTCCATCATTACCATGTTGTAAAGTGGTCAAATGGAACGTGTACCACTGTCAGTGTGTAGTTAGAGATGCCCATAGTTGGCACCTGACCCTGAAAATATCATTGTAGGGTAGGAATGCTGCAATCAATTTTTTTCTTGGCAGTACAAGTCTTGAGACTTAACGATGGTGACCAGGCAGAAGAGCGGCACGGTGGCACAGTGGTTAGCACTGCTGCCTCACAGCGCCAGAGACCCGGGTTCAATTCCCGCCTCAGGCGACTGACTGTGTGGAGTTTGCACGTTCTCCCCGTGTCTGCGTGGGTTTCCTCCGGGTGCTCCGGTTTCCTCCCACAGTCCAAAAGATGTGCAGGTCAGGTGAATTGGCCAGGCTAAACTGCCCGTAGTGTTAGGTAAGGGGTAAATGTAGGGGTATGGGTGGGTTTCGCTTCAGCGGGTCGGTGTGGACTTGTTGGGCCGAAGGGCCTGTTTCCACACTGTAATGTAATCTAATCTAATCTAAAAGAGCTAGTTCCTGGGTAACAAGCAAGGTTATTTAAATAGAAGTTAGTTAAATAGAAGTTAAGACCTTGTAGTGAATGAAACCATTGAGGAGCAGGTAAGCATGCTGGAACGGATAGAGGTTGAGGAAGCTGATGTGCTGAAAATTTTGACAAACATTAAGATTGACAAGTCGCCAGGGCCAGACCAGATTTGTCCTCAGCCGCTTTGGGAAGCGAGAAATGTGATTGCTTCGCCGCTTGCAAAGATCTTTGCATCCTCACTCTCCACTGGAGTCGTACCTGAGGACTGGAGGGAGGCAAATGTAATTCCTCTCTTCAAGGAAGGAAGTAGGGAAATCCCCGGCAGTTACAGACCAGTCAGTCTCACTTCTGTCATCTGCAAGGTGTGAGAAAGGATTCTGAGGGATAGGATTTATGACCATCTGGAAGAGCATGGCTTGATTAAATGAAGTCAGCACGGCTTTGTGAGAGGCAGGTCATGCCTCACAAATCTTATCGAGTTCTTTGAGGATGTGACTAGACAAGTTGATGAGGGTTGAGCGGTGGATGTGGTGTATATGGACTTCAAAAAGGCATTTGATAAGGTTCCCCATGGTAGGCTCATTCAGAAGGTCAGGAAGAAATTTAGCTGTCTGGATACAGAATTGGCTGACAGAATGACAGAAGACAGCGAGTGGTAGTGGAAGGAAAGTCTTCTGCCTGGAAGTCAGTGATGAGTGGTGTTCCACGGGGCTCTGTCCTTGGGCCTCTACTTGCTGTAATTTTTATTAATGACTTGGATGAGGAGATTGAAGGATGGGTCAGCAAGTTTACAGACGACACAAAGGTTGGAGGTGTCGTTAACAGTATAGAGGACTGTTGTGGGATGCAGAGATGGGCTGAGAAGTGGCAGATGGACTTCAACCTGGATAAATGCGAGGTGATGCATTTTGGAAGGTCGAATTTGAAAGCTGAGTACAGGATTAAGGATAGGATTCTTGGCAGTGTGGAGGAACAGAGGGATTTTGGTGTGCAGGTACATAGATCCCTTAAAATGGCCACCCAAGTGGACAGGGTTGTTAAGAAAGCATATGGTGTTTTGGCTTTCATTAACAGGGGGATTGAGTTTAAGAGCCGTGAGATCTTGTTGCAGCTCTATAAAACTTTGGTTAGACCACACTTGGAATACTGTGTCCAGTTCTGGTCACCCTATTATAGGAAAGATGTGGATGCTTTGGAGAGGGTTCAGAGGAGGTTTACCAGGATGCTGCCTGGACTGGAGGGCTTATCTTATGAAAAGAGGTTGACTGAACTCGGACATTTTTCATTGGAAAAAAAAAGGAAGAGAGGGGACCTAATTGAGGTATACAAGATAATG
Source organism: Chiloscyllium plagiosum (assembly GCF_037043375.1). Taxonomy (NCBI): domain Eukaryota; kingdom Metazoa; phylum Chordata; class Chondrichthyes; order Orectolobiformes; family Hemiscylliidae; genus Chiloscyllium; species Chiloscyllium plagiosum. The sequence continues at coordinate 8,190,777 of NW_028270146.1, forward strand.
AGAGGCATAGATAGAGTTGATAGCCAGAGACTTTTTCCCAGGGCAGAAATTGTTAACACGAGGGGTCATAGTTTTAAGCTGTTTGGCGGAAAGTATAGAGGAGATGTCAGAGGCGGGCTCTTTACGCAGAGAGTTGTGAGAGCAGCCAGCAGCAGTTGTGGAAGCAAGGTCATTGGGGATATTTAAGAGACTGCTGGACATGCATATGGTCACAGACATTTGAGGGTTGGTACATTAGGTTTACCTCACATGAGGTTCATTGGTCGGCACAACATCATGGGCTGAAGGGCCTGTTCTGTGCTGTACTGTTCTATGTTCTATGTTCTAAGATACAGCAGAGTAAGGAGAGAGCGATACAACATTCAGATAGGTTAGCCTGATATCTCTTTGGACATACTCACATCTTCTAAACTAAAACCAAGAACGGTGTGAACTGGAAATTTAAAACAAAAGCAGAAATTGCTGGTGAAATTTAGTGGGTCAGATAGCATCTGTGGTGTGAAAGCAGAGTTAACATTTCAGGACCATTGACCCTTCTTCAGAATTGATTAGTAGGAAAAAGTGGTACATGTTGCTGAAGATGGAGTGGTGCTGGTGGTCAAGGGTGGTAAAAGGATGAAAAGAATGGGTGGAGACAGAGTTCCAGACGGAGAGAAAGACAGAGAGACAAAGATATAGCTAATGAACAACCAGGGAGCCCACTATCAGCTCCCTATCTTTCTCTCCCTCTGGAACTCTGTCTTCACCTAATTTTTTTGTCCTTTTACCACCTCCAGTCGCCCTTTCTTCAGTAATATATACCACCTTTCCTAGCCATGATCAGTTCTGAAGAAGAGTGACTGGACCTGAAACATTATCTCTGTTCTCTCTCCACAAATGTTGCCAGACCTGCTGAGTTTCTCCAGCACTTTCAGTTTTTGCCTCATGTCTTCTAAGTTGCATGGTTATTGACTGTAAAGGCAACACTAACAGAGAGAATGATTACAGCCATTCACTAAAGCTGACTGTGTCCTCCCTAACTCGGTGAGATGGACTGTACGAACCTTTAGAGTTTACCCTGACTGGCCAGATATCTTATACAGCAACCATATGCTATTTTTATCCAGCTGCTTGGATTTGACAATGTTTACCTGCCTGAGTAGTCTGCGCCAGGTACTTCCCATTACTCTACATAAATGGCATCTTTCTCTGTGTGTTCAACTCCAACTCCATGCCTCCTACCTACATGTGTGGTTATCTGTTTGTACTTGATAAGCTACAGGTTATGCAAGACCTAGTGAGGTGATGTTCCAGTCTGTAAGCTGTAATAGTAACTCCCAGCCTTTTAACAGTGGGATTTAGTTGGTCAAACAACAGGTTAAAAGCGAAGCTCTGTAACATCTCTGTTTCTGGCTGGTCAGTGATTGATGATCCCAGATACCTCCGGCTAAACGACAAGCTGTCATTTGTTCACCGTTCTGGTTGGGCATCTGGTATTTCAAAATGTGCATGTGGTTTTGTGTCCCACCCTTTAACTTAAAACCATTTTGTTTTTAATTCCTGAAGACTTGAATTACTGTGGGACACACCATCCGTGTATCAATGGAGGAACTTGTATGAACACAGAACCTGACGAATACCAGTGTGTTTGTCCTGAAGGGTATTCTGGCAAGACCTGTCATAACGGTAAGTGTGCAGTGTACCATAGCTGCAGAGCCATCTCTACTCCCACGTACAGCGGGAGTGTCATTTTCCAAGGGGTGCAGTTCTGTTGGCTCCTGTGCCCTGCAGCTGTCCTTTTGTGTGTGATCAGATAGTATGATATTAGAAGATTAATCAACAGCTCCTTTTTTGGGGGAGTGTGGCGCACAAGAAAGAAATACTTTGCAGGCAAGCCTGATCCTGTCGTCCCGGTACACTTTATTCAGTAAAGGCAGTGTGAATAGGATGTCTGCCTAAATTTGTTTTTCTCCTATCCTGTTCCCCCACCCCAATCAGAGGGTGCTCCCCACAAAACAGTGAAGTTTTTACACTGCATCCTTTCACACAGCGTGGATGTTGATTGGCCCTGGGCCATGGTGGTGAACCGCTGCAGTCCATATGCAGTAGGCAGACCCATATTGCCATCACGGAGGAAATTCCGGGATTTTGGCGCCGCGACAGTTAAAGAAGGGCAAATTTCATTCCAGGTCAGGACGGTCAGTGGCTTGCAGGGGAACTTGTCAAGTGGTGATCTTCCCGTGTATCTGCTGCCCCTGTCCTTTGTGTTAGGTGAGGTTGGGAGGTTAGAAAATGCGGTGATAGGCAAACAAAGAAAAACAAAGCACTTTATAGCCAAACATTGTAAAATGCCCACATCCCCTGTCTTGAGTATTACAAAGCCGCTTTTGACTGAGTCATAGAGATGTACAGCATGCAAACAAACCCTTCGGTCCAACCCGTCCATGCCGACCAGATATCCCAACCCAATCTAGTCCCACCTGCCAGCACCCAGCCCATATCCCTCCAAACCCTTCCTATTCATATACCCATCCAAATGCCTCTTAAATGTTGCCCTTGTACCAGCCTCCACCACATCCTCTGGCAGCTCATTCCATACACGTACCACCCTCTGCATGAAAAAGTTGCCCCGTAGGTCTCTTTTACATCTTTCCCCTCTCACCTTAAACCTACGCCCTCTAGTTCTGGACTCCCCGGTCCCAGGGAAAAGACTTTGTCTATTTATTCTATCCATGCCCCTCATAATTTTGTAAACCTCTATAAGGTCACCCCTCAGTCTCCGACGCTCCAGGGAAAACAGCCCCAGCCTGTTCAGCCTCTCCCTATAGCTCAAATTCTCCAGCCCTGGCAACATCCTTGTAAATCTTTTCTAAACCCTTTCAAGTTTTACAACATCTTTCTGATAGGAAGGAGACCAGAACTGCACGTAATATTCCAACGGTGGCCAGCTGTGAGGGATATGATTCAAAGCTTGGTTAGAGAGAGGCTTAAAGGAACTATGTAAAAGAGGAGTTTAGGCATTGAGTTCCAAGGGTTTTAGAGCGAAAACAAATGAAGACCACAGAGTGGAGCAGTTTCCATTTGGGATGCTGAAGGGAATGGAATTGGAGGAGCTCAGAAACATAGAGTGATAGACGCAAGGTTTGTGCCATTCAGCCCTTGAGTGTCACTGCTCTTTCCCATCGACTCCAGAGACCTTGAATCGTTGGAGGGCTGGGGAAGGTGAGAGAACAAATAGGCAATTTATCCATTGAACCAATTGGGAAGATACACACGAATTGAGGCTTTTTGCTGGGAAGACCAAGGATGAAAGTTTGAAGAAATGTTGTCAAATTGTGTTAGTCAAATGCTTTAGCATGAACGGCACTTGGGATAGTACTTGTGACATTTAAAGGAGAATTGGTTAAATATTTGCAAAGGGAAATCTAGAACCATGAAGATGAGGAGCTTTTCTTTGAGCTAATGTTGGCACATTGAGCCAGAGAACTCCACCTATATCGTTGCCATGTTAAATATGCAGACTCCATTTCAGATGTATTGCTATCTCTGAACTTTGGTTTTAGACCCATGCTTTCAGTATTGTGACATCGTGTGGTGTCATACAGTCAGAGTCCAACAGCGCAGAGACAGGCCCTTTGGCCCAAACTGGTCTATACCGACCAAAATGTCCGCCCACGCTAACCCCGTTTCCCTGCACATGGCCCATACCCTTCTAGTCCTTTCCTATCCATGTATTTGTCCAAATGCCTTTTAAATGTTGTTAATGTACCCACCTCAACCACTTCCACTGGCAGCTCATTCCATATGCGTACCACCCTCTGTGTAAAAGAGTTGCCCCTCAGGTTCCCTTTTGTTCTTTCCCCTCTAACCTTAAACTGGTGCCCTCTGGTCCTCCAATCCCCAACCCTGGGAAAAAGACTGAGTGTATTCACCCTATCCATGTCTCTCATGATCTTATTCATCTCTATAAGATCCTCCCTCAGCCTCCTACACTCTATTAAAAAAAAAGGTGCTAGCTTATCCAATCTCTCCCTATAACTCAGACCATTGAGTCCTGGCAACATCCTTGTAAATCTTTTCTGCACTATTTCCAGTTTAATAACATCCTTCCTATAACAAGGTGACCAAAACTGAACACAATACTCCAAGTGCGGCCTCACCAATGACCTGTACAACTGCAATATAACTTCCCAACTTGAATACTCAGTGCCCTGACTGATGAAGGTCAGTATGCCAATTGCCTTCGTCACTGCCCTGTCTACCTGGGACTCCACTTTCAGAGACCCGTGCACCTGAACTCCAAGGTCCCTCTGTTCCACGACACTCCTTAACGCCCTACCATTCACCACGAAACTCCTACCTTGATTTGACTTTCCAAAACGCAAGTCCTCACAGTCATCTATATTAAACTCCATTTCTTGGCCCACTTTCCCTGCTGGTCAAGGTCCTGCTGCCTTATTTTAAATCCTAAACATCCTTTCCTGAGAAGGCAGCATCAATCACCATGAACTAAATTGACCTCTGTCAATCCTGGGTTTGACTAGGTTTGTGGGGATTCTTTCTCCATGTTTGAGTCTAGCTCTGCCTGTCTGACCTTTCATTTTATTTCTTTCCCAGCTGAGCATGCTTGTGTGTCCAACCCGTGTGTGAACGGAGGGACCTGCTACGAGCTCCCATCTGGGTTTGAGTGCCGTTGTGCTTTGGGTTGGAATGGAACAACCTGTGAGCTTGGTAGGTCACTATCCACTTGTATTTAAAGAATGATTCGGAGATGCCGGTGTTGGACTGGGGTGTACAAAGTTAAAAATCACACAACACCAGGTTATAGTCCAACAGGTTTAATTGGAAGCACTAGCTTTTGGAGAACCGTTCCTTCATCAGGTGATAGTGGAGGGCTCAATCCTAACAGAGTTTATAGCAAAAATTTACAGTGTGATGTATAATTTCAGAAAGCTAGTGCTTCCAATTAAACCTGTTGGACTATAACCTGGTGTTGTGTGATTTTTAACTATTTAAAGAATGACATTGAAATCGGAAAACTTGTTAAAGTGTTGCACCTGAGCTTCATGAAGCAAAATACGACACCAACTCGCATAAGATGTTAGATCCAAAAGCTTAGTCATGAAGGTGTCATCAAGGATGGAAACAGATCATTCGTCCCAACGTCTTAAAAACGTTGGAGTACTGCGTGCAGTTCTGGTCTCCTTCCTATCGGAAAGATGTTGTGAAACTTGGAAGGGCTCAGAAAAGATTTACAAGGATGTTGCCAGGGTTGGAGGATTTGGGCTACAGGGAGAGGCTGAACAGGCTGGGACTGATTTCCCTGGAGCGTCGGAGGCCGAGGGTGACCATATAGAGGTTTGTAAAATTATGAGGGGCATGGATAGGGTAAATAGACAAAGTCTTTTCCCTGGGGTGGGGGAATCCAGAACTAGAGGGCATAGGTTTAGGGTGAGAGGGGAAAGATATAAAAGAGACCTAAGGGGCAACTTTTTCACACAGAGGGTGGTACGTGTATGGAATGAACTGCCAGAGGAAGTGGTGGAGGCTGGTACAATTGCCACATTTAAAAGGCATTTGGATGGGTATATGAATAGGAAGGGTTTGGAAGGATATGGGCCGGGTGCTGACAGGTGGGACTAGATTGGGTTGGGATATCTGGTTGGCATGGGCGGGTTGGACCCAAGGGTCTGTTTCCATGCTGTACATCTCTATGACTCTAAAAACCTTAAAGGTTCTAAGGAGCATCTTAAAAGAACACCCAGAGGTGAAGAAGAGGTTTAAGGATAGAATTCCAGAGTTTGGAGCTATGACTTCTGAAGGCATGGGTGCCACTAGTTGAACAATTAAAATGCGGGGACATTCAAAGCCACAAATAACTCGAGTCCATGGACAGTGAAGAAGGTCATCACGACAGGACCTTGATCAGATGGGCCAATGGGCTGAGAAGTGGCAGATGGAGTTTAATTTAGATAAATATAAGGTGTTACATTTTGGTAAAGCAAACCAGGGCAGGACTTATACACTTAACAGGACGGTCCTGGGGAGCGTTGCTGAACAAAGAGATGTAGGGATGCAGGTGCATTGCTTTGTGAAAGTGGACTCACAGGTAGGCAAGGTGGTGAAGAAGGTGTTGGGTATGCTTGTCATTATTGTCAGTGCATTAAGTATCGGAGGTGGAATGTCATTGTTGCAGCTATACAGGACATTGGTTAGGCCACTTTTTGAATACTGCTTTCAGTGATGGTCTCCCTGCTATAGGGAAGATTTTGGGAAACATGAAAGGATTCAGAAAAGATTTACAAGGATGTTGCCAGGTTTAGAGTGTTTGAGCTACAGGGAGAGGCTGAGTAGGCTGGGGCCGTTTTCCCTGGAGCATCAGAGGCTGAGGGGTGACCTTATAGAGGTTTATAAAATCATGAAGGATGTGGATAAAATGAATAGTCAAGGGCTTTTTCACAAGGTAAAGGAATCCAGAACTAGAGGGCATATGTTTAAGGTGAGAGGGGAAAGATTTAAAAGGGACCTGAGGGACAACGTTTTACACAAAGGGTGTTGCATATATCAACAAGCTGCCAGAGGAAGTGTTGGAAGCTGGGATAATTACAACATTTAAAAGGCATCTGGATGGGTACATGACTAGGAATAGAAATGCTGGCAAATGGGATGTCTGGTCAGTTTAGGATATCTGGTCAGCATGGACGAATTGGACTGAAGGGTCTATTTCCATGCTGTACAGTTCTTTGACTCTATGGTAATTATTTGGAAGTCAGAACATTCAAAATGTGCAGCTGGACCAGCATTAATCTCCCATTTCCCACGATGTACATTTTCCCTGTTTCACTGCAGTTAGATTTACATCTGTTCACCATCTGTCATCCACTTACTGTACATAGAAAGTGAAAAAGATCTTTATTCTGTACTTGTTCCTGCTGGAGAGAACCTCCCCATCGGAATCCTTGGCTAAAACTTTGGTTTGTGAAAGGACTGTGAGGACCACAGCCCAGCGGAGGTCATTCTGAGAGAGATTTATTCCTATTGGAGAGTGTCAATGACTCCACTTGGGCAGTCTGGACAAGAACTGACTGTAACCCCTGATGTAACGTGACCAACAGATCACCACCTCCAGTACACGTTAAGCGGATAACACCAGTAGAGGAGACAAAATGGACCTTAGCAAGGGTCGCCAACGCTTGTTGATATTCACAGGGCAACAACTAGGAATTGTAGCCTGGCAGCTGCACTGGCTGTTGGGGAGTACCCCTGAGGGAGTGTGGTTGAGTTTAGACTTGCCCATTTTCTATGTGTCGCTTCCTTGGGCTGAATACAGACTTGAAGGGCAGTTCAGCACAAACCAGGCAAATAGAGACTAGGTTTAGAATGGAGGTCAGGGTAAAAGATTCATGTGCAAATTGATGCCAGGATATTATACATTTTATTTTATTGTACAAGTTTAAGCAGATCTTTGAGAGTTTTGCCTCACTGACTGTTACTATGATTTAAGCATGGTATCTTTGGGGAAGTTCTGAAGCAGGGTCACTGGACCTGAAACGTTAGCTTAGCTTTCTATCCTCGGACGCTGCCAGCCTGCTGAGCTTCTCCAGCAATTTCTGTTTTTGTATCTTTAGGGTGGCCTGAGGTGAACAGTTTCTGTGCACAGTTCAGCTCCTGTACACCGTGCTTCCTTCAATCAAATGCCAGTATTTGTGACCTGTGCATCTACCTTCCAGAGCTGTGCTCGCTCCACAGTACCATGAATGCATGCAGATTCAGATTAATGGCGGATGTAGAGAGCACTGGGCAGTAGGGAGAGAGGAAAAAAGACCAGAACATTTATATTGACCATCTTCTTTGACAATGGGAATCAATTTGTTGTGGTCAAATCCTTACTGTTGCATCCATTTGGAATTGTGGATTTTGGAGAGCTCTGTTTGGCCTGTACAGTGGAAAGTTTCAAAGCATTGTGCTGCATCGCATGGTGATTGAGGTTGGGGTGGTTTCAGTGATGGCTTGGTGCACCGTGTCCAGTGGGGCATGCCTACTGTTTTCATTTGAGAAGAAAGATCTCACAGCCTACCCCCAAATGACTTTTGGACATTGTTAATGCAATATTCAAAGAGAACCAAATGAAATGGGGCAAATAACATTGGAAAGCCAGCAGCTTTTGCACTTCCCCCTTCCACTGTTAAAGAACCTGCGCATTACAAAGCTACCACCTTCAGAGGAGCAAAGGGAAAATACATCATTGCCTGCACTAAACCATGTCATACTAACATGGAAGTATATCACTGTGTCTCACTATCAATGCATCAAAGTCCCGCAACTCCCTCTCTAACATCAGCGGGGGTGTACCTACTCCACTGATACCCTGCAGTGCAATAAGGTGACTCACCACCACCACTATAAGGGCAATTAGGGACAGATAATAAACATTGCCAAACCACTGACACACATCCTGTGAGTCTTCTTGAAAAGATATCTTTTCCAGCTCCTTATCAGATCTCTTAAATGTCGCAAAGCACTTCACCGACAGTTCTAGAAATATCCGAATTAGGAGTCGGAATAGGCCATTCGGCCCTTTGAGCTTGCAGCACCGTTCGATATGATCATTGCTGATCTTAAACTTCATGTCATCTTCCTGCTTCCTCTCCATCCCCCTCGATGGCTTTAAAATCTAAAACATTATTTGTTGCTGTCCTGAATATATTAATGACTTGGGCTGCGTAGCCTTCTGTGGAAACATTAGCCAAGGATTACTAGTGCAGTGTCATTCTCCCTACACTATAGTCAGCCCTGGTGGTCGCTTGTCAATACAGAGGGCAGAGAATTAAGGGCACCCTGGGAGCCAACTTTCATACCTCAGGATCCCAAAGCTGGGGATGAGATTTGTTTCTGGTGGTGATGGCTGAAGGAGGGATGTTGGCTGAGACACTGATATTGAAGACTTGCTGCTTCCTCTTCAAGAACATCATGGAGTTCAGGCATGGGGAGACCTCACTTTAACAATAATCAGTTTCGCCATTCAGACCCAGCAGACAGATGCCTGCATACCCCTATTTCCACAGTCTACTGGCATTCTTGAGTGACTCCACGTAATACACAGCAGGTATTAAGAGGCCAGTTAGCTGGCTCTTACATTCAGGACTGCGGATGTGTCATTTTCACTCTGCCAAAGTCCTCATTTCTGTTCAATCTGATGATGGGCTGCTGATGGAGTAGTGTAGAAGTCGAATATTTTCAAAGGTTTGATGTAAATTTTACCGGCTTGTAAAACCTAACGCTTTTGCAATAATCTTTATGCAGTAATTGTCATCATTGTTATTTTGGGACCTCTCTCTCTCTGCAGACATAAACGAATGTGTGTCCAGCCCTTGTGCACATGGTGGGACTTGTATTAATCATGTCAATGGATTTGAGTGCATCTGCCCTGAGCAATGGATCGGGAAAACTTGCCAGCTGGGTAAGGAATTCATATCAACTTCTGCTTGGAAATAGTCTCTCTGCAAACGGTTCATGGCCACAGATAACATGCTTTAACAGATAGGTCAGCTAATGATTTTGGAAAACTGGCTTCAGAGGTTAAATGGCTTGCAGAGTCCATGATCTTGTTGCATGACGACGCTAGCTCTTGGTGCACGTGGGGTTGGGTTCCTGGAGGCGTGGTGCTTAGCCTTGAATAGGATTGGCATTGCTTCAGTCTGGTGCCTTGTTTGATGGTAGTGCTGAATTCCTTTCCTGAAGCCTTACTAACTTCTGTTTCCTGTTTTTATAAATTGTGGTGATTGCTGTATAGGGAAACAAAATATATGATCTTCTGTGGTGGCCAGGAAAATGTATTAATATCATGAGCAGGCACCTGACCCTGTAATAAATTTGAAGTGTTTTCTTTGGGTGGGAACCTGGCTGATGTCTCTGCAGGAGAAACCTTTGCTCCTACGTGAGCTCGTCTGGGACTAATCCCATCACTTGGTAATTTTTGTTGCGAAGGCTTTTCCGGGTTATTTTACATGAGGAAGCCATCCTCTGACTGCCCTTACACCTACCTCACCCCTCCCTCAGCATCTCCGAGTGGTTAGATTGCTGAAGGTTGCTGGTTCAGTGTTGAGGACGTTGCTGAAACTGTGCCATTTGGCAGCAGAAGAAACCTGGAACAGTCTCCCCTCGAAATAGCTGGGGCAGCGAGTGTTTGAAACTTTCAAAACCGGGAGCAGTATTCTTCTTATTGCTGCTAAGGGTATTAAGGGACATACACTAAGGTGGACTTGATTATTTAAAGTACCGTTTCCCCTCCCTGTCGATCGAATTAAATGGGGTGTGCCAGGCTAAATAGTTTTGTCCTGTTGTTCTACTGTAAAGACAAGGATCAGGCGAAGAGGCGTGAGACCTTAATGCCCTGAGAACTTTGCCCTCTCTCATGGTGATGAGAAGTTAGTGTGGAATGCAGAGATCCTAAAATCCTGGAATTCCCTCCCTCAGGGCATTGTGGGTCAATCTACAGCACATGGACTGCAGCGGTTCAAGAAGGCAGCTCACCCCTACCTTCTCAAGGGGCAACTAGGGATGGGCAGTAAATACTGGGGCAGCCAGGGACACCCACATCCCACAAAAATTAATAAAAATAAATAACTCTGAGTTCCCAGCACTGGGTTAGGCAGAGCAGTGTGTCTGGTATAACCCAAAAGGAAAAATTGTTGTACGGTTGGGCAATTTGATTGAAGCGGTGTTGAAATATGAAAACATACAATGACTGGCCTCCTCCTGAGCTCCTTCAGCCCATTGGGCCTATCCCAGTCCTTTGGTTAAAACTATCCAGTTGATTCCAATCCTCATTGTTCAGGAAAGTATTTTTCTAGAATGGTTTGTTCGAGTCTCTTTTGAATATTGCTATTGGATCCACTGCTGTTACCGTCCCAGTCAAAGCATTCCAAATGGTTCTGGATTAGTGGTGCCGGAAGAGCACAGCAGTTCAGGCAGCATCCAAGGAGCTTCTTGGATGCTGCCTGAACTGCTGTGCCCTTCCAGCACCACTAATCCAGAATCTGATTTCCAGCATCTGCAGTTATTGTTTTTACCTAGCATTCCAAATGGTAACAACTTCCTGAGTAAAAGGGTTCAAGGTCTGGGGATATCTCTGCTCCTAAATTAAACAATGCATGAGGTGGTGTGGTTTCTTGCTGATTTACATGTTTGGGTCTTTCTCTAGCTGGCTTGCTTTTTGAGCTGTGGTTGCTGACTGTCCCTTTGTCTCTCTGTTTGTCTCTCCCTGCCTCTCCACATCCTCCCACAGATGCTAATGAATGTGAGATGGAGCCTTGCGTTAATGCTTATTCTTGCAGAAACTTGATTGGTGGATATTACTGTGACTGCTTCCTGGGATGGTCTGGACAAAACTGTGACGTCCGTCAGTATTCACTTCATGTTTTCATATCCATGAAAATACCTGCGCACGGTTTTGAAGTCTTGTAGTGGGGAAGTACAGGGGTATTGGGCAGGCAGATGGCAATGTGGATTTAGAAACACAAACGGATTTCTCATGATCTTGTTGAAAGCCAGAGCAAGCTAAAGGGGCTGGTTCAACACCCATATTATTCGCTTGTAACAACAGGCAGGTGTTTCTTAGATCAAAGGTGATGTTCACCACTGCAGTCCTCTGCCATCAGGTGGGTCACTGAATAATAGAGTCACATGGGGGTGTCACAGATTAGTAAAGCCTTTGATTCTCTTAATCTGGCTGTCACTGAGAAAGATGGCACTTTGTACTTTGCCCTTGCTTGAAATCGCATAGTTCATGTTACTCCGACAGTGCTGTTGGTGGGGGTGGGGGTTCCAAGAACTTGACCCAACGCTATGTCCATCACAGTGGTTGTTAACTTGAAGGGTACTTGGAAATGATGCTATTCCCACGTACCTCCTATCCACACCTTCCTATGTGGTGAAGGTTATGGGTTATGGAAGTATTCTGCAGTCTGTTGGGAGGCTGTACTGGGAAAGACGTCAACTGGAAATTCTCTCTCTGATCAGTTCTGATTGTTCTGGAAAGTGTTGTGGGTATCAATGGAAGGGATTGGGCTTGGATGTGAGAGCTTCCACTGCCCTAGTCTCCCTCTCCCAGTCTCCCTCTCCCAGTCTCCCTCTCCCAGTCTCCCTCTCCCAGTCTCCCTCTCCCAGTCTCCCTCTCCCAGTGCCTCTCTCCCAATGCCCTCTCCCAGAACCCCACTGCCCCTCCAACTGCCCCTGTCTCTCTCCCACTGCCCCTGTATCTCTCTCTCTCCCCCAGTGTCCCCATGCCCATCTTGCAGTGTCCTAGTCCCTCTCCCAGTGCCCCAGTCCCTCTCACAGTCCCCCTGTGTCCCTGTCACATATTCCGGGTGTCCTTACATATGGAAATGCTGATTTGGGATGTGAGTTGCTGGAGGCTGCAGGAGTTTCCTCCTGTACCTCAGAGCTCAGAAAGGGATTGAATAAAGCCTGTTTCTGGGTTACCGGCAGAGCAAGGAAAACTGGGAAACCCCAGCTCCTCTCGCTGTGAAACAAACCCCCTCCCTTACTGCAGAGAATTCAGCAGCAGAGGAGTTGCAACCAGCCCTACACCTTCACACCTAGATCAGAATACTGCTGTCCAATGTTTGAGTAGGTGGGGACAGGAATGAAAAGTGGCAGGCTCAGACCAATAAATCAGATTACAGGCCCCTCTGCAGTGTCCTTTTAAATGACATCTTGTGTAATTCCCGGCTTGTTGTCTCTTCAGATAATGACATCTGCCATGGACAGTGTCAGAATGGAGGGACGTGCAAGGTATGAAAAGAACTGTTTGCAATAGAATGACGTTATATAGTACTGAAACACTTCCAAAGTATTTCTCTGTGTTTATGCTGCATACGCGCCGTCTCTCACTTTGATTCATTCCCCTTCCCAATCGGCATATCCTTTCAAACAAATAATTATTTTCATTCACAGCCTTTTGAATTAGATCTTCCTTTCAGTACCCACATGCTAGTATAGGAACTGCCTAGTGAAGATGAATTTTAAGATTAAACTATAGAATCTTGAAAATGGCCTGTTTCCTGCAAATGCAATAGACTTAAAGATATCTTAATTGTTGGAAAGCTCTGCAAATTAAAACATACATCTGGCCTTTTATTCAGGGGTGGTTGTGTGCTGTTTGAAGGGTTCCCCAGCTCCTTAGGAAGGTAATACACTCCTTGGGAATACCAGTCAGTTATTAATTGGAGCTATTTATAGACCACTGAGCAGTTGTAGTAGTGTGGGGCACAGTATTAATAAGGAGATGAGAGATGTTTGTACAATGGGCAACACAGTTATCATGGGTAATTTATATTTCCGTATGCACTGGCTAGACCAATTGAGCATTAAAAGTGTGGTGGAAGGGTTTCTGGAGTGAGATGAGATTTCTAGAGCAGGAGGTTAAACTGACTAGATGACTGTTGATTTTAGAACTAGCATTATGTAAATGCTATTATGTCCAAAGATGTGCAGGTTAGGTGGATTGGCCATGCTAGGTTAACTGTAGTGTCCCGGAATGTGTCGGCTAGGTGGATTAGCCATGGGAAATTCAGGGTTAGAGGGATAGGTAAGGGGTCTGGGTGGGATGCTCTTTGGAAGGTTACTGCAGACTTGATGGGCTGAATGGCCTCTTTCCACATTGTAGGGATTCTGTGATTCTGATGAAAGGGGGCTAATCAATCCTCTTGTGAAAGAAGGTTTAGGGAAGAGTGACCACAGTTTGGTAGAATTTTACGTTACGTTTGAAGCAAGGGTGAAGCAAGGGTGTTAAATTTGAACAAGGGAAATTATGATGACATGAGGTACAAATTGGCTGAGTTTGATTAGGGAGCTGCTGTTTTGAAGTGTTGAATAACTGCTGGTCTTGTCCTTGAGGTATTATGAAGCATGTACTGTATCTTTAAGAGAGAGTGACTGCTGTTCTGAACTGAGAGCTTACACACACCTGTATATGACTAGATGGCAGTCCCAGAGTGTTTTAGAACATTGAAAATTTGTAACATTTGGCTGTGAAATGGATACTGAGTTTTGGTTGCTGTTTTGACAACAATTTGAATTTAACCAATCGGTTAAAATTATGCCCCAGGATACCAAAACCCAGTTGAGTTTGAATTTATTGTTTTGCCAACATTGGACCAATGAGATGATCCGATGTTGGGAGGTACAAGAATGTGAACAGTTTGAAAATTGGTGAGAGCTAATTGCCCATCTAACATCTTGCTCTCAAAGAAATTGGAAAACACTCTCTATCAAAGGTACCTTTTCATGTGAAGCATACTTGCAGTAAAAAGAAAGAAGACAACCCAGGGAGATCAGCAGCTGGAAAACACTGAAGAAGACAGAAGATGTGGAGTTTTGAAATGAAGTTGATGTAACTTTACTAAGCGTCTTATTGGAACAGCATGTTATTATAGAGTTTGAGGTAGATACTAAGCATTAAGAGAAGGAAGAGCTTGGATTTGTGAATAGTTTTTTGTTTAATGCTCACTTTTAGAGTTAGAAAATAAATTTATGTTATTTTCTTTTAATCGTGGAATTTGGGAGATCTCCGTCACTCATATTTTAACAGATTATGAGGCGAGGTGAGCTTTGCTGGGTGTTTGGTTTAATTAACAGAAAAGGTTCACCTCCGTGTTGTAAGAAGGAAAGACGTCTGCAGTCCTTATCTCCACATGACTCCAGATCCACAGCACAGTGATTGTTCTTAACTAGCCTCTGAAATAACTGAGTAAACCCCTCAGTTAAAGGGCACTTCAGGAGACCCAACAAATGCTAATCTTGCCACCAACATCCATATCCCATGAAAAGAGTAAAGATAAAGATGCCCCTGAAATTTCTCCCAGGGATAATTGCCCCTTTCCTAACTCTCAAAATCAACTTGTATTTTTATATTTTTTTTAATAAGACACTATCCAACAAGAAAATAACACTGAATGTCATCAGGAGATGAGGGGCAGTAGATTGAACTGAAAACAAAACATGCTAGAAATCCCAGCGGGTCAGGCAGCATCCATGGAGAGAGAGCTAGCTAATGTTTCCAGTCGAGATGACTCTTCATCAGATGCTGCCTGACCACTGATATTTAGCATTTGTTTTGCTTTCAGTACAGAGTCCAGCATCTGCAGTAATTTGTTCTGACTATATGGCAGTAGTTTGGAGTTTGGTTTGTAGATTTTAAGGAGGAAAGAAAGGGGTGGGGACTGGGAAAGAAATTCCAGAATCCTGACGACTGAAGGCAGAGTACCACTTGTGGGTCTGTGGATTCCAGAAGAATGTTATTATGACTGTGACTTCTTTGTAACATTTCAGCACGACAGTGTGTACAGTTACCAGTGCATCTGCCCGCGTGGAATTGTCGGCAGAAATTGTGAATTCAAAATGAACGAATGTGCAAGCAAGCCTTGTTTGAATGGAGGCCGGTGTCAGGGTCTGATCGGTGGGTTCCGCTGTCACTGCGTTCAGGGTTACGCAGGAACCTTCTGTGAGGTGAGTACACGGATTATTGAGGTCGGGTGTTTTGTGTGTCTACATGCTCTGTATTCCGACCGGGTGAGTTAACCCTTCAGTATTACCACCCACATTTTGAACGTACGGAATCACATGCAATGGTACTCTGCTGCCCTTGTAGCATTTGGAGAAAGTGAGGACTGCAGATACTGAAGATCAGAGTCAAGAGTGTGGTGCTGGAATAGCACAGCAGGTCAGGCAGCTTCCGAGGAGCAGGATGCTTTTCCAGCACCACACTAAAGAGAAGGTGTAGAGAAAGATCACATCAAATATGAAAGATCCATTCATTAGTCTGATAACAGTAGGAAAGAAGCTGTTCTTGAATCTGTTGGTATGTGTTTTCACACTTTGTATCTTCTGGATGGAAGAGAGTATAACCGGGGTGGGAGGGGTCTTTGATTAAACTGGCTGCTTCCCTGAAGCAGCAGGAATTGTAGACTGAGTCAATGGATAGAAGGCTGGTTTGCGTGATGGGCATGTTTGCTTTCATTACTCAGACTATTGAGTACAGGAGTTGGGTGGACATGTTGGTGAGATCACTTTCAGAGTACTGTGTGGTTACTTTCCTATCGGAAGGATATTAAATTGGAGAGGGTGCAGAAAGATTTACCAAGATGTTGCCGGGAATGGAGGGTTTAAGTAACAAGGAGAGGCTCGGACTTTTTCAGTTGAGTGTAAGAGGTTGGGGGCGACCTTATAGAGGTTTGTAAAATCATGAGGGGCATGGATAAGGTGAATAGCAAAGGTCTTATCCCTAAGGTGGGGGGGTTCAAAACTAGAGGGCATATTTTTAAGGAGAAAGGTTTAAAAGGGACCTGAGGGGCAACGTGCATGGAATTAGATGCAGGTACAGTTAGAACATTTAAAAGACATTTGGACAGGTACATGAATAGGAAAGGTTTGGAGAGATATAGGCCAAATGCAGGCAAGTAGGACTGGATTTATTTGAAAAACTTGGTTGGCATGGACAAGTTGGATCAAAAGGTCTGTGTTCCGTGCTGTATGACTCCATGACTGGACTGTGCTCAGAACTCACTATAATTTCTTGTGGAACAGTTGCCGTATCAAGCTGTGATACATCTGGATAGGATGTTTTCTATGGTTTTATATCAAAACGTCTCCCTGAAGTATCACAAATTCTGTACTGCCAGATAAGAATCCAGACTGCATTAGGATGGACTATTTCTGAGTTTAATCTTTTTACAGTTCTGCATGACATGATTTTGGTTTTGAGAGGCGTAAGTTGTGTTCTGACCTACAAACATACCTACACAGCCCTTCGAGCCTGCCCGTCACTCAATAAGATCTTGGCTGATCTGATTTTAATCTTATCTTTACATTCTCGCACATCCGTGACAAATCTTTCATTTTCTTGGTCATCGAGAATCTATCTGCCTTCAAAATATTTAAAGATTCTGCATCCACTGTCTTTTTCAGGACGTGAATTCCAAAGAGACTTAACCCCTTGAGAAAATTTTATTTTCCTTGGGCCCTGATGAGTAGGTGGACTGCAGTTTTCTTAAGTAACAGTGAGATAAGTGTGATGCGCTACATTTTGGTGGGACAAATCCGGGCAGGACTTGCTGAACCAAGGGAAGTCAGAGTGCAGGTTCATAATTCCTTGAAAGTGGAGTCACAGGTAGACAGGATAGTGAAGAAGGCATTTGGTATACTTGCCTTTATCAGTCAGTGCATTCAATATAGGAGCTGGGAGGTCATGTTGCAGCTGTACAGGACATTGGTTAGGTCACTTTTGGAATATTGCATTCAGTCCTGGTCTCCTTACTATAGGAAAGATGTTGTTAAACTTGAAAACGTTCAGAAAAGATTATAAGTATGCTGCCAGGATTGGAGGGTTTGAGCTATAGGGAGAGGCTGAATAGGCTGGGGCTGTTTTCCCCGGAGCGTCAGAGGCTGAGGGGTGACCTCATAAAGGTTTATAAAATCATGAGGGGCATAGATAGGATCAAGGTCTCTTCCCCAGGGTAAGGGAGTCCAAGACCTGAGGAGCATGGGTAAAAGGTAAAAGGGACCTAAGGGGCAAGGTTTTCACGCAGAGAGTGGTACGTGTATGGAATGAGCTGCCAGAGGAAGTGATGGAGACTGGTACAATTGCAACATTTAAGGCATTTGGATGGGTATATGAATAGGACGGGTTTGGAGGGATATGGTCCAAATGCTAGCAAATGGGACGAGATTAATTTAGGATATCTGGTTGGTATGGACGGGTTGGACCGAAGGGTCTGTTTCTGTGCTGGACATCTCTATGACTCTAGTTCCACCATTTGGAGATGATGGATTGCCAGGGCGAGGACAGGGTGTTGGAGGTGATCCTGGGTTGAGAGATTTTAGTTGTCAGGTTGAACAGGAAGATGCGAAGGCTTCTGATACGTAGGGGAATCGAGAGTTATGGGGCAAAGGCAGGAAAGTGGAGTTGAGGTTAATCAGATCAGCCACTATCTCAATGCATGCTGGAGCAGACTTGATGGGCTGAATGGCCTCCTTTTCCTCCTACGTTGTATGGTCTTACATACATCTGGAAAGAGAAGCTTTCCCAAGATCGCTGAGTATATAACTAAAGAATATAAATTATAAAGCTGATCAGCAAGAGAAATGAGGGCGGCGTTGGTGGTGAATTTCTCCTGCAGGTGGTAGTTGGCTAGAAATAGTTGAGGTAGCAGAATCACAACCAGGTTTTAAAAGGGAAGCAGATAGATGTCTGGAAAAAAGTATTCAGAATAATTACAAGTATAGCAAAGGCAAGTAGGCAACTCTGAAGGTATCATTACGATAGGCTAGATAAACTTTGTATTTAAAATTCAGCATCTTATGACCAACCACAGCATATTCCATAGAATTCTGACTTATGCTTCATGTAACCTCCTCTCTATTACTTCATCGGATCCCACTATTTGTTTTCGCCCTCATGCAGCACCCAGTTTTCTTTCGAAGACAAAACACCTCCAGTCCAAAGATATGCAGCTTAGGTGGATTGGCCATGCTAAATTGCTCATGGTGTCCTGAGATGTGCAGGCTAGCTGGGTTAGCCATGGTAAATGTGGGGTTACAGGGATAGGGTGGGCTGCTCTCTGGAGGGTTAGTGCATCTCGCTGGGCTGAATGGCCTCTTTCCACACTGTAGGGATTCTGTTCTATGAACAATTGTCTGTGGTAACAAGTTCCACATTCTTGTCACACACGCCTGGTGAAGAAGTGCTTTCAGAATTGGGTTTACTTGTGACTCTCTTTATTTATAACCTCTAGTTTTATTCTTCCCCCACAACTGGAAACATCTGCTCTACATCAAAGATGAGCTTATTTTGGAAGTTGTGACTCAGTCAAAAGAGCTGCAGTCTTTGCTTTTGCCTGAAATGCTTCTAAATAGCTTCATTGCAATGTGGTGCTCCCATGGTGATCCTGAATAATGTGACCTGTGACAGAGGGTGATCAGGACAGTGGGTTTCTGATTTGGGGACTGGTCCACGTGTAGAGAGCTGCTTTAGTTGTGGTGTGGCTAGTGCTGCCAGCGGCTTGGATTGACGTATCTATCTCTCAGTGGGACTGAACATGATTTAAAAAGCTCGTTTGCCTTATTCCATCACCACTGTGCGTAAATAGCCTGTCTGATAATGCTTAAAGGCAGATCAATGTCATGTCTGTAAGGCAAGTCCCAGCCTCTGCTGGCAACGTAATGGCATTGGACATTGGAGCCGGGCAGGCTGATTAATCTCCACCTCCACTTCTCTGCTGCCTGAAATGTGTCCTTTCAATTGATTAGAGCTAAACCGTCTGTTCCATACTTGGTCATTGCTTACATCTGGAGGTTCTCTGCTGCACTGGGGATAGGCCAGGGAACGTAGAACTGTATGGCACAGGAACGGGCCCTTCAGCCCCACAATGTTGTGCCGAACACGATGCCAAATTAAACTAATCCCTTCAGCCTGCCCTTGTTCCATATCCCTCCATTCCTTGCATATTCATGTGCTTATCTAAAAGTCTCTTAAATGCCTCTTACTGTATCTGCCTCCACCACCACCCCCAGCAGCATGTTCCAGACACCTACCACGCTCTGTTTAAAAAAACCTTGCCCATCACATCTCCTTTGAACATTCCCCCTCTCATCTCTGACCCCCAGTCTTAGACATTTCAACTCTGGGAATAAGATTCTTACTGTCAACCCTATTTATGCATCTCATAATTTTATAGAATTCTAACAAGTTTCCCCTCAGCCTGCACCACTCCCAACAACCCAAGATTTTTTAACCTCTCCTTTAGTTCATACCCTCTGATCCAGGCAGCGTCTTGGTAAGCCTCTTCTGCACCCTCTCCAAAGCCTCCATATCCTTGCTGTGATGTGGTGACCAGAATTGAATGCAATACTCTTAAATGTGGCTTAAGCAAAGTCTTACAAAGCTGCAACACGACTGAAGAAGGGCTTATGCCCGAAACGTCGATTCTCCTGTTCACTGGATGCTGCCTGACCTGCTGCGCTTTTCCAGCAACACATTTCCAGCTCTGATCTCCAGCATCTGCAGACCTCACTTTCTCCTGCAACACGACATCCTGACTCTTGTACTCCATTCTCCAACCAGTAAGTGTAAGCATGCCACACGCCCTCTTTATCACCCTACCTACTTGAGTGGCCACTTTCAGGGAACCTACTGGCGAATTGCACTTGTACAGTTTCTGCTGTGAGCGGGTAATTTGTAACCTGAGGACACCAGTGTTAAGATAATTTGATCAAAAACTCCAATGCGAATGAGAGAGATTTCCATTGAGAGAGTTGACACGAGGCCAGTTGTTAGTTTTAAACCTGAGATAGATAAATAAAGGTGTTAAGGGAAATGGGCTAAAGGCAGGAGGGGTTAGGTGTATAGAGTTAGACTCAAGGACATGGTGCTGGAAAAGCACAGCAGGTCAGGCAGCATCTGAGGAGCAGGAGAATCGATGTTTCGGGCAAAAGCCCTTCATCAGGAATGAGGCTTAAGCCAAAACGTCAATTTTCTTTCTCCTCGGATGCTGCCTGACCTGCTGTGCTTTTCCAGCACCACTCTCTTGACTCTAATCTCCAGCATCTGCAGTCCTCACTTTCACCATACAGAGCTAGAGCACAAATCAGCTCTGATCTCATTGAATGGTGGATTCGAGGGGCTGAATGGCCTACACGTTCTCCTGTTTTCCTAAATTATTACAAACCAAAATGCACTCCTGAACAAGGTGTTTGAAACAAATTCAATTCTGACTTCCAGAGGAGAAAGTGAATGAATAATTGAAGAGAGAGAATAATTGCAGAACTGTGGAGCAAGACTTGGTGCTCAGGCAGGGACCAGATAGGATTGCTGCGATGTATTTTACCATGCCTGCTGGTGGTGGCATCATGTCACCCCACATTTGTTCTGTTTAAATTGTTTTATGACTTGAAGATGTGCCAATTTGTTTAATCAAAAACAGTTTATTGATACCGGCCATGTTGAGAGTCTCCAAGTGCACTAATTAGGCTTGCTGCAGTGAACTGTCTTATTTGTAATTATCCAACTTAGTGGTGCAGCTTTTAAAGGGTTTTCTGTCTTTATTTAAACCCATCCCCAGCAGCTGCTGAGAACTAATTACTCCGTGCTCTGGTGGGATTAGAACAAGTCAGTTTTCTTGCAGCCAATTCTTTCTTACCTCACCTCACCCATCACACCGCCAAGCGATTGTTTAATGGATCCAGATCTTAAGGATTGCTGATTTATTCTTTAAAGGGTCCGTATTCCAGAGTCTTCATACTATGTTCTCTGTAAGCTCTGTGCCGAAAGTCTGATTCGGCACCGTGGCTCAGCGGTTAGCAGTGCAGCCTCACAGCACCAGGGTCCCAGGTTCGATTCCAGCCTCGGGCGAATGTGTGGAGTTTGCACATTCTCCCTGTGTCTGCATGGGTTTCCTCCGGGTGCTCCGGTTTCCTCCCACGTCCAAAGATGTGCAGATCAGGTGAATTGATCATGCTAAATTGCCCATAGTGTTAGGTGCATTAGTGAGAGGGAAGTGGGACTGGGTGGGTTGCTCTTCGGAAGGTCGGTGTGGACTGGTTGGGCTGAAGGGCCTGTTTCCACACTGTAGGGAATCTAATCTAATCTAATCAAATGAAGGTGGAGGGTTTATGTTCATGCAGCTGGGTTGGAGGAAATGCAGGGAAGATCAGGAAGCAGCCGCTCGAATGATTATGATGGGTTTTGCAATCTGTAGGTAGAGGGAGAGACGGAGGCCAAGAGGCCCATGTTTTAGAAATGTTATTTATAGGCTAGAGAATGGTGTGAGTTCTTTTCATGCCAGAGCTGTCAGAAGGTAGGGTGTTTGGGGAATTCAGAGGAGCATTGGCTGTGATCTGATGAAAGACTACAGATTGAAAAGCAATTGAATTGATTACTGAGATGGAGGGAATGCACGAACAATACATTAGTATATGCTTCTGTGATGTTTCATGGCTCTGCTAAATCTGAACTTACACGGTTCCTCCCTATGTCACAGAGAAAAGTCAATTATTGTGATCCAAACCCATGTCAGAATGAAGCAAAATGTTACGTTCTCGGTGAAGATTATTACTGCGCATGCCCCGAGGACTACGAAGGGAAGAATTGCTCGTTTCTGAAGGACCACTGCAGATCCGCACCTTGCCAAGGTATCAGTTACCAGCTATTTCTAAAGCAGCCTACTCCATCATGTTGTTATACGATTCTGGGGCAGGTGGGACTTGAAGCTGCTGGAGCTCCTGGCCCAGAGGTTAGAGAAAGGCTGTTGTAGGTGAGCCTTGAATCCTCCCCTTCGGCAGGTGTTGCCGAGGGAGCTGAGTGGCCGTCACCTCGTTTTGTGAAACGCTGCCATTAGCCGTGAGGGGACTGCTCAACTCCGCAGTACTCTGTCAGTAGTAAATGGCATTTAGTTTCCAAATACATCATTCCTGACTGATGTGGATGCTTCAAAATGCTCTTTATATCAAGGTGACCTTGGAACTGCTGCCGGCAGTGACAGGAGAGCTATTAAACAGCCTGTACACTCATCCAAGATGATGCTTGACTTTTCCTTGAGGTGTGTGAGTGTTGCTGTAGTTGGTATGTTTGGAAGTGAGATAATCCTAGCCTTTCTGTGAATTTTCAATCCCACACACAGCACCAGACAAGTCAGGCTCAAGAAGCTTTTCTGTTCTTTGAAGGCATCAAGCGAGCTGTGGTTGGGGGGGGGGGGGGGGGCGGATTGGTGGCCTTATGTCACTGTTCCACATACACTGGTAGACAGACACACCTGGTAATGACTGCTCCTAGCACAGGCTTCTGACTGCACAAGCACTGTCCATAGTGAACAGGACTCCCATGATGCACAAACAACAGGAAACAGCAACATTGTAAGTAACTGGTAGACTTCAGTGTGTTCAGGGAGCAGTGAATACAGGGCGATTTATGATCTGGGCCCAAAGAGCTTCACTCGAGCGTGTAGGGGAATGAGCAGTCTGAGGAGAAACCAGTGCCTCCTGTGTCTAAAAGTGCAATCTTTGGCCCTCAATCATAACAAATTACATCCAGCACCTTCATTGTAATCCCAATGTGCTTGAAAAGAAACCCCACTCTTGCTACCACAGGCCATGAGTAGAATGAGTGTAGATCACATCACACACATGATGTCAGAACATTCAGTCGACAGGGTCAGTACCCACTGTGCCTCTGCTAATCAGGGTTTGGTGTGACTGCTTGATGTTTGTAATGCCTTTCTTCACTTGCCCTGTCTTTGAAAGGTGCCACTAAGAGGGGTGTGTGTGTGTGTGTGTATGTGCGAGAGAGCGGTGTGTGATGTGGGTGTGTGCGAGAGTGGTGTGTGTGTGTGTGTGTGTTAGTTTCTCACCTGCTAAACCTACCACTGTCGAACGATTCACAGCCCGAGTCATTAATCAGAACAAGGATGTAACGTTGCCAGGAGGGTGCGAGGAAACTAGGGGGCAGGAGTATTAACAGGCTAAATTGAGGAAATTGAGTTTGTTTGTATTCGGAAAAGGGATTTCCATTTGACCGAGTTGAAGCTGCAGTTGGAATTAACCAAATGGATTCAAGGAAATTGTCAGCTGCAGTTAATGATTCAAATCACAGGGATCATTAGACAGGGAGTCTGGAGTAAGAAGGGAAGTTGGAAAGAATCTGTAAACCTAAAGGGGAAATAGTTTTAGGGACGGGTCACCGGGGAAGGATATTGAAGTGCACAGCACAAATGAGACACTGGGCAATAGCATGGTGTCGAGGGATGGGATGGGGTGGGGATTGGGGTGAGTAGATTTGAGGGATGGTGATGTCATGAGGCATTCCTGCTGATCAGGTTCCTGGTGCTCTTTTTGCAGTGATCGACAGCTGTACTGTGGCAGTCTCCAGCAATGCCAGTCAGGGTGGCATCCGTTTTATCTCATCCAATGTCTGTGGTCCTCGTGGCAAGTGTATCAGTCAGCCCGCCGGGAATTTTACTTGTGCCTGTGACCGAGGCTTCACTGGAATGTACTGCCATGAAAGTAAGTGATAGCCCTGGCAGTTTTCCCACATGATGCTTGGTCTAGTTTGTCTTTTTTCTGTTTCTTGCAGGGGAGTTCTGAATTGTCAACACTGCACAGTTCCAAGTTCACTGCCATCCCGTGGAGTCAGCTGGATTTCCCAGCTACTCTCCAGCTGTGTGGTGTTACAACATGGGATAAACCCCTCTGCTAATTTAAACCAGCCACACAGAAAACGTCCACCTCGCGCCATACTTCGAGAGGCAAAGAACTATCCCAAAGGTCACTATTTAAAGTAAAAATTAACAATTTTATTCTTTAAGTCCAATAGCAAATATTAAAACCAACAACTCCTTTCACTTAAACATATTTTTTACATCCCACTCTACAGTACTCACCCAATAAAATAATCCAGGTTAAGGTTTACAAAAAAATAGTTTCAAAAACCAGTCAGCTTTGTCGATTCTCCTTTGTAGATTTTCTGGAGGTCGGATTCGATGTTCTGCTGCGCAAACTTCTTAGAGACAAGTATCTCAGCCAGCAGCCTATATTTGTGGATGTCCTTGGTATTCTTCCTGTAACTGTTCAGAATGTCTGGTTTTATACCCCAAAACATCAGATTGTTTCATTGATTTTAATATTATCAAAATACTAAATTCAAATTTGATTGAATTTTAGTATCTTGGGGCATAATTTAAACTGGCCAAATATGAATTTGTTTTGTTTCATGGCAACTCACCTGCAGACATTTATTTGATTAGATTAGATTCCCTACAGTGTGGAAACAGGCCCTTCAGCCCAACAAGTCCACACCGACCCTCCAAAGAGTAACCCACCCAGGCCCATTCCCTCTGACTAATGCACCTAACGCTATGGGAAATTTAGCATGGCCAGTTCACCTGACTTGCACATCTTTGGACTGTGGGAGGAAACCGGAGCACCCGGAGGAAACCCACACAGAGAGAATGTGCAAACTCCACACAGTCACCCAAGGATGGAATCGAACCTGGGACCCTGGTGCTGTAAGGCAGCAGAGCTAACCACTGAGCCACTGTGCCACTCCATGTTTCCCAAGTGTTACATTCTCACTTTGTTCAGGACTCTCTGTGCTTTGTCAGTCTTTGCTAGTTTTTCAACTCTCTTCAAGGTACAGTATATACGTCTACACTTCATAACAGTGAGCTCCTTTATCTACTTTATTCATTTTATGACATTTCAAAACTAAGTCAGCAGGAACTCGGCTGACTCTGGATCAATGGGTTCAGAAACTTGAGCCCATCACCCAGGTGTGTTGCAGAGTGAATGCAGCATTGTTGGAGGTGATGTTGGTCAGATGAAGTGTTCATACTGGTGTTCTGCCTCTCCCAAGTTGCATGTGAAAACTTTCACACCTGTTACACTGGAGAAGGCTGCAGGTTAGCTCTGAATGGGGAAAAAAATCGAAGAATGCAGAGGCTGGAAATTCAAAACAAAAACAGAAATTGCCACAGAAACTCAGCAGGTCTAGCAATGTCTATGGAGAGAGAAATGGAGTTAACGTTTCGGGTCCAGTGACCTTCAGAACTGAGGCATGGTGAGCTTCAGGTTAAATCACCACCAGTTGTCTCTCTAAAGGGAAAGTGACTAAATCCAAGCCACCCGACAACTGGAGGACGAACACCTCATCTTCCGTCTTGGAGCCCTCCAACCATGCAGCATCAACATCGACTTCACCAGTTTCCAAATCTCCCCTCCTTCCACCTCATCCCAGATCCAACCCTCCAACTCGGCACCGCCCTTTTGACCTGTGCCATCTGTCCATCTTCCTTCCCACCTGTCCGCTGTACCCTCCCCTCCGACCTATCAAAATCACCCCCCACCTGCATCCACCTATTGCCTTTCCAGCTACCTACCCCCCCCACCCCTCCCCAGCCCCACCTCCACCCCCTCTATTTATCTCTCAGCCTCCTTCCCCCTCAACATTCGTGATGAAGGGCTTATGCCCAAAACGTTGACAATCCTGCTGCTCAGATGCTGCCTGACCTGCTGTGCTTTTCCAGCACCACACTTTTCAGACTCTCTCTCTCTCTGTCTCTCTCTATCTCTGCCTCTGTCTCTCTCTTTCTCTCTAATGAGAGCAGTCTTTGGTCCATTGGGACTATGGTGACTTGACCATCTTTTCCACTGAATGTTGCAGGTTAGTTGATGTTTCCATTTTGGTTTCTACAGTAACTTCAATTGCTTTTCTCTAGATATCAATGATTGCACATTGAATCAATGTAAAAACGGAGGCACATGTATTGATGGGATCGATTCCTTCCATTGTATTTGCCCCGATGGGTGGGAAGGTGAACTGTGTGAAATTGGTGAGTAATGGACATTCATGGTGTTTGTGTATGGAAGCATTCCCTTGTGATGTGTACAGTTCATTATCTCCATGTACGTGTACATCTCCTCAATATTTTGTCTGTCTTTTCCTCCCTGGTTACTGAGGTATGAATCCTGTGTGTCGGTGGATGGAGCTATTTCTGAGTTGTCTGAACTCTGGGCCAAGTTATGGAGCAGGGGAGCCACAAGGCAACCATGAGGACCTTGTTCCCATTGACTGGGAATGCAGCCATTTAGTTAAAGGAAAATATAAAACTTCAATTCTGTCAGACCCCTTGATTCAGCCACAAAAATCTGGAATGAAAAAGTCTAATGGTGACCATGAATCCATTGTCGATTTTCAGAAGAAGCTATCTGATTCACCAATGTCCTTCAGGGAAGGAAATCTTTCCTCACCCTGTCTGGCCTACATGTGACTCCAGACCCACAGCAATATGGTTGACTCTTAAGTACCCTCTGGGTAATTAGAGATGGGCAATAAATGCTGCCCAGCCAGCAATGTCCACATCCCATGAATAAATAAAGGAAAAAAAATCCTATTTTCATGGGGTGCAAGGGAAAGTCATGTATGACGCAGTGTTTAAAAGACACTCAGATAAGCACAGGAATCAGTAGGGTTTGGAGGGATATGGGCCAGGAGCAGGCAGCTGGGACTAGTTTAGCTTCTGGTTATGTTCAGCATGGACCGGTAGGACTGAAGGGCGTGTTTCTGTGGGTTTCTTTGGCTGGATAACGTCAATTCTAAAGAGAAAACGTGGGAATGAAGTGTGAATACCTTGAAACACTTTACTCAAGCTTTAGTCTTTTAGATTAGATTAGATTAGATTACTTAGTGTGGAAACAGGCCCTTCGGCCCAACAAGTCCATACCGACCTTCCGAAGAGCAACCCACCCAGAGCCAGTCCCTTACATTTACCCCTTCATCTAACACTATGGGCAATTTAGCATGGCCAATTCACCTGACCTGCACATTTTTGGACTGTGGGAGGAAACCAGAGCACCCGGAGGAAACCCACGCAGACACGGGGAGAATGTGCAAACTCCACACAGACAGTTGCCCAAGGTGGGAATTGAACCCGGGTCTTTAGCGCTGTGAGGCAGCAGTGCTAACCACTGTGCTGCCCTAGTCCTTCAAAGGGAGTGAGCAATTAATGTTTCCAATATCCTAGCCAGAAATCAGTGAGGTCAGACTGGAGAGTGACAGAATAGTTTGTGCTTTCTGTTATGAACCCTCTGACAGAAGGACATTCCATTGACATCCTGCATTTGCAGAACATGCTCATTGTATTTTACCTCACTGGACTCTCAAGGAACGCTGCAAGTTCATCTTGCATCCCAGAGACATTCAGTTTAGGTTCCCACCCCCCTGCTGAATTAGTTTAAACCCTCCCAAAGAGCATTTGCAAATCCCACCACCATCCTTTCCGCGCCCACCCCCCGTCCCATCCCATCTCCCGTCCAGGATATTGGTACCCCTCTGGTTCAGATGAAGACTGTCCTGTTTGTAGAGGTCCCATCGACCCCAGAAAGAGCCCCAATTATCCAGGACTCCAAAACCCTTCCTCCTGCACCATCCCTGTAGCCATGTGTTCCAGTCCTCTCTCTCCCTATTCCTTGCCTCGTTAGCACGTGGCACAGCTAACAAACCAGAGAAAACAACTCTGTTCTAGCTCTAAGCTTCCACCCTAGCTCTCTGAGTTTCTCTTCCTACCTATGTCATTGGTGCTTATGTGGACCACGACTTAGGGCTGCATCCCTCCACCCCCCAAGGACCCCGAAAATGCGATCTGAGACATCACGGACCCTGGAGATGTCCTGCAGCTGAGATGACTGACCTCCTACAACCACACCCATCTTCCTTTGTGCCAGGTATGTCTTCTGACCAGTGGTTGCTAATGGATGCCAGTGTTGTAACTATGCTGGAAGAGCTTGGCTAGAGGAGTGGCACATTCTGGAGCACAAGTCTTTGGTACTATTGCCGGAATGTTTACCTGGGCCCGTAGTCTTTGCAGTATTGAGTGCCTCCAGCTGTTTTATTTTGATGTCACATTAAATGAATTGAATTGGCTACAGACTGGTCACCTCTGGAGGAAGTAGAGGTCGATTATCCACTTGGCACCTCTGGTTTCAGCCTTGGCTCTTGCATTGATATGTTGGGCTCTCCTACCATTGAGGATGGGGATATGTGTGGAGCTGCCACCTCCTGTTTATTGACTAATTGTCTGCCATCATTCACAACCAATGTGGCAAGACAGCAGAACCTAAGTCTTATCCGCTGGTTGTCGGATCGTTTAGCTGTGTCTGTCACTTGTCAGAAAGTGTGGCGCTGGAAAACCACACCAGGTCAGGCAGCATCCTATGAGTAGGATAGCGGACGTTTCGGGCATCAGGAAAAGACACTTCTTCAGAGGAAAAGAGTTCTGAAGAAGAGCAACTAGCATCAACATTGATCTAAGAAATTAGGAAACCCTCTCCATCCAAGGTACCTTTCACATGAAACATCCTCGCTGTAAAAAGCAAGACAACGACCCAGGGAGATCTTCAGCTGGAAGAAGACAGACACTGTGTGGTTTGGAAGTTATAGAGTCATAGTACAGCATGGAAACAGACCCTTCGGTCCAACCCGTCCTTGCCGACCAGATATCCCAACCCATCTAGTCCCACCTGCCAGCACCCGGCCCATATCCCTCCAAACCCTTCCTATTCATATACCCATTTAAATGTTGCAATTGTATGTTGATGTAATTTTAATTAGTGTCTTATTGGAACAACATATTATTATAGAGTTGGAGGCAGGTAGTAAGGAGCAAAGAGAAAGGGGGGCTTCGAGTTGTGAATAGTTGTTTTTTAATGTCCTTGGAAAAGCAAATGGATGATGATGGGATAGTGTAGGGGGATGGGCTTAGATTAGCTCACAGGTCGGTGCAACATCGAGGGCTGAGGGGCCTGTTCTGCTCTGTATTGTTCTATGTTTTAATGTTCACTTTTAAAATTAAAGAATAAATTTATGTTATTTTCTTTAAATAGTGGAATTTGGAAGTTCTCTGACACTCCTATTTTAACTGATGATGGAGTGAAGTGAGCTTTTCTGGGTGTTTGGTTTAATTAACAGAAGGGCTCACCACAAGTGCCTGTCATTTGCTGTTCCACTGTTTAGCGTGCAAGTAGTCCTGGGCTGTCGCTTCACCAGGTCCTTTTCACATTTGGCCGGCCCGGCTCCTTGCTTGATGCCTCCTGAATTGAGGCCGGATTAAAGGCCTTGTTAATAGAAGGTGGTATAGAGTCGCGGTATGTTGGGAGGTCAGGGCTGGGTTAACTGTTGCTGGTCCCCAGGTCGATGCGAGGTTATCTGTCCACTCTCACGCCTTTTTGAACTGCTCGTTAGTTGAAGCAGCTGAGAGGTTGCTTGGCCATTTCAGAGGAGGCTGAAGAGTAATGCACATAGCTGTGGGTCTGGAGTCACATGCAGCCTGACCAGGTAGGAACATGTGCTTCCCTTCCCTAAAGGACAGGAATCCACCGAACACGTGCTTCACAATCTGCACTGGCTTTGTGATTGCCATCTCTGAGACTAGCCTTTAACCCTATCTCCCAGACAGCAGCAGACTGGGTGTCTGAATTGCTAGTGCAGTGCTATTATCACTATCCCATACTGTCAGCCTTTAAAAAGATGTTTAATTTCCTAAGGTGATGAGGAAATTGGAATTCTTATTCTTGCTTGAATTGTATTTACCACCTCTGTGCCTTCTCCTTTAGTTAGTCTGAACTCCTACAATCTGCAAATGGAGTACGTTTCTGATTTTCACTTTAATTCTTGGCTTCTGTAGGCTACCTGTTTGAGACTGAACTTACTGTCTTGAACGCTCTGGGGCTTCTTGTTTTGCAGATTTCAATGATTGCAACCCTAACCCCTGCCACAACGGTGGCCGATGTGTGGATGGAGTGAATGATTTCCACTGTGAATGTAGGAATAACTGGAAAGGAAAGACTTGCCACTCCAGTAAGTAGTCAGTGCCTCCCATCAACTGCTACATCCAGGCTAATCCAGTTCCCCTTTTCAACCAGCTCCTTTGTGCTTCCACATCCAAGGATCTGGCGACTAGCTCCAGCCTGAATGTTGTTCTGCAAATGATTTATTAAATTCTATTGTTTTCTGTAGCTTCAGTCTGCTGTCTCTCGCACTTGCTCCCTGCTCAAATTGTAACTCTTGCTGATCTCTTGCTTGTCTTTCTAACCCTTCACCATGGTGAGCGTGCCTGGTGACTGCCCAGGCAACACCTTCCTCTGTGAAATAAAAACACTAGCTGCCTCGCAGCGCTAGAGACCCGGGTTCAATTCCCGCCTCAGGTGACTGACTGTGTGGAGTTTGCACGTTCTCCCCGTGTCTGCGTGGGTTTTCTCTGGGTGCTCCGGTTTCCTCCCACAGTCCAAAGATGTGCAGGTCAGGTGAATTGGCCATGCTCAATTGTCCGTAGTGTTAGGTAAGGGGTAAATGTAGGGGTAGGGGTGGGTTACGCTTCGGCGGGTCGGTGTGGACTTGTGGGGCCGAAGGGCCTGTTTCCACACTGTAAAGTAATCTAATCTAATCTAAAGTAATCTAATCTAATCTAAAGTAATCTAATCTAAATGCTGGAGAACTACAGCAGTGTCTGTTGAGAGAGAGAGACACAGTTAACTTTTCAGTGTGGATAAAACTCTTTTTCAGAAGAAGTGTCTTTGGACTCGAAACATTAACTCTGTTTCTCCCTCCCTGAGCTAGTGCCAGACTTGCTGAGTTTCTGCAGCAATTTGTATTTTTTATTTCCGCTTTCTGGTGTCCGCAGTATATTGCTGTTGTTCCCTGTACAAGCGTCATCATCTATATTCGTTTTTCTTTCTCTGAGATACTCCATGAAACCCATCTCTTGGGCTGTGTGTTTGTTCATATGACCTCTTACATGGCTTAATGTCTTGTTATGTTTGTTATACTCTTTGTGCTGGGAATTCTTAACATATTAAACATGATTTATAATTACAAGCTCTTGGACCATCCTTAAAAACAGGAGCAGGAGTAGGCCATTCAGCCCATCGCGTCATCTCTGCCATTTCAAAAGCAAATGACTGATCCGGAATTTGGATCCTGCTTTACTGCCTGACCTTACTGGATTTAGCCAGTCGATGTTCTTTCTGTCCCCTCCATAGGAGAGAACCAATGCGATGAAAATACCTGCAGTAATGGTGGCACGTGCCATGACGTGGGAGATACCTTTCGATGTGCGTGTGCTCCCGAGTGGAGTGGGAGTACCTGTAATCTTGGTGAGTTTATCTTCCTTCTGGCACGCACTGTTTTCATAGAGAAGCTTCTAAAGTAACTTCTCAAAGAACAAAGAACAGGACGGATAGTTCTTCTATAACACGATAGTTGCGTTCTTGTGCAATCTTGTGTTGGAGTAAATTTGCGCTTTAGAAACAGCGCTTAAATTGTTGGTGTTTTAAAATTTTGTGCTTTAGAGACAATTGCATTATAGCGAATTTGCATTAATGAAACGTGCATTATAGCAGAACAACCTGTACAGCACAGGAACAGACCCTTGGGCACACCAAGCCTATGCTGATTTCTAATCTTTATTTGGATGCGCTATTTATTATCTTTATGGGGTTCCTATCTCTCTGTTTGCCTCCCGTTCATGTATCTATCAAGATATACCTTAAATGTTGCTACTTCCACCCCCTCCAGGTGTGGTGCATTCCAGGCACCCACCACTCTGTGTGAAACATTTTCTCCTTACCTCTCCCCGAAACATTTACCCTCTCACCTTTAACCTATGCCCTCTTGTAATTGACCATTCCAACCTCTCCTCGTAACTGAAACCCTCCTGCTCTGCACTCTCTCCAAAAGATTCACATTCTTCTGGTAGTGTGGCATCCAGAGCTGCATGCAATATTCCAGATGTGAGATTAGATTAGATTCCCTTCAGCCCAGCAAGTCCACACCGACCTTCCTGAGAGTAACCCACCCAGACCCATTTCCCTCTGACTAATGCACCGAACACGATCGGCAATTTAGCCTGGCCAATTCACCTGACCTGCGCATCATTGGACTGTGGGAGGAAACCGGAGCACCCAAACACGGGGAGAATGTGCAAACTCCACATAGAGAGTTGCCTGAGTCTGGAATTGAACCCGTGACCCTGGTGCTGTGAGGCAGCAGTGCTAACCACTGAATGATCGTGCTGCCCACAACATTCTATACAGATGTAACATAACTTGCCAACATCCCTGTTCCCAAGTCCTTGGATAAAATGTTCTAATATCCTTAGGTGAACCCTTTAGTCAGTGCCCAGAGGAAGTGTTTTCTGACAGTGCAGCGTTTCCCGTGAGCCTTGAGATGGCTTGTTCTACTTTACTGTGACAGTTGTGTTCCTCTGTGACCTTGTGCTATAGAAAATCCTGCTATGGAAAACCATTACCGAAAATTATACTGTTGAAGATCGCTGTTGAAAATCGGTATACCCCTTTAGTAGAAAGCTCACATTATGCGAACAACATCCACGTTTTATTAATTGTGTTATACACAATTTGTGCTGATGGAATGCACATTATAGCAGAGCAACCTGTACACTCCTCCTGAGGGATTTCTGACAGAGCCAAGCTCAGGGAAGTGTGTGTGTGTTTTTTTTTGAGCATTGGTTGCTGAAATTTGCTCATGAAGGAAACCTAGCCCGGTACCTGATTGGAACCCGGTTAAAACTCGCACTGTTTTCCAATGATAGATGGAAAGAGTTGATCTTGAACAACAAAGATCAAAGAACATTACAGCTCAGGAACAGGCCCTTTGGCCCTCCAAGCCTACGCCCATCCAGATCCTCTATCTAATTCTGCTATCTATTTTCTAAGGTTCTGTACCCCTTTGCTCCCTGCCCATTCATGTCTTAGTCTAGATACATCTTAAATGAAGCTATTCTGCCCGTTTTTGTGTGCTCACTAATGATATCACTAACCTTGCTCAGACGTGGCCAGGATATCTCTCCCCCCCCCACCCATCCCCCCACCCATCCTCCACCCACCCATCCACCACCACTCACCACCCACTCACCACCCACTCACCACCCACTCACCACCCACTCACCACCCACTCACCACCCACTCACCACCCACTCACCACCCACTCACCACCCACCCATCACCCACCCACCCGCCCACCTACCAACCACCCACCCACCCACCCACCCACCCATCCATCCATCCACCCACCCATCCATCCACCCAACTATTCATCCATCCATCCACCCATCCATCCACCCACCCATCCATCCATCCACCCAACTATTCATCCATCCACCCACCCATCCACCCACCCATCCATCCACCCATCCATCCATCCACCCACCCATCCATCCACCCACCCATCCATCCACCACCCCTTTGTACCTTCTATTATTTGCATTGATTTCTGTTGGAGCGATGTGACGTGTGAACTTAATTCCTTCCAGCGAAGAACAGCAGTTGCATCCCGAACCCATGCCAGAATGGAGGGACGTGTGTGGGAAGTGGTGACACTTTCACCTGTGTGTGTAAGGAAGGATGGGAAGGTCCAACCTGCAGTCAGAGTAAGTTCCATTCATCATCGCTGTGTGCTGGGCACCCGTTCCTGCACGTGTTCCTCCAGAAGCCAGTTTAAGCAGCCCGAGCTTTAACCTGACCGTTTGCGTCAGAGCTACTGATTTGGAGAATAAATATTTCACTAGTGTTGCTGAACAAAGAGGCCTTGGAGTGCAGGTTCATAGCTCCTTGAAAGTGGAGTCGCAGGTAGATAGGATAGTGAAGAAGGCATTTGGTACACTTTATCAGTCACTGCATTCAATATAGGAGTTGGGAGGTCATGTTGCAGCTGTACAGGACATTGGCGAGGCCACTTTTGGAATACTGCATTCAGTCCTGGTCTCCTTACTATAGGAAAGATGTTGTTAAACTTGAAAGGGTTCAGAAAAGATTTATAAGTATGCTGCCAGGATTGGAGGGTTTGAGCTATAGGGCGACGCTGAACAGGCTGGGGCTGTTTTCCCTGGAGCGTCAGAGGCTGAGGGGTGACCTTATAGAGGTTTATAAAATCATGAGGGGCATGGGTAGGATAAATAGATAAAGTCTTTTCCCTGGGGTCGGTGAGTCCAGAACTAGAGGGCATAGGTTTAGGGTGAGAGGGGAAAGATATAAAAAGGACCTAAGGGGCAACTCTTTCACACAGAGGGTGGTACGTGTATAGAATGAGCTGCCAGAGGAAGTGGTGGAGGCTGGTACAATTACAACATTTAAAATGCATCTGGATGGGTACATGAATAGGAAGGGTTTAGAGGGATAAGGGGCAAGTGCAGGCAAATGGGACTAGATTAGGTTGGGATATCTGGTTGACATGGACAAGTTAGACTGAAGGTTCCGTTTTTCACATAAGCCATTGCTTATGCCCAAAACGTCGATCCTCCTGCTCCTCAGATGCTGCCTGACCCGCTGTGCTTTATCAGCACCACACTCTCGACTCTGATCTCCAGCATCTACAATCCTCACTCTCTCCCCAATGGTTTGTTTCTGTGCTGCTCATCTCTATGACTAGTCATTACGAAGAAGCCCTCCTTTTAAAGGATTTGGTAAAGACTTACAAGGATGTTGCCAAGGTTGGAGGGGCTGAAAAGCCTGGGGCAATTTTCGCTGAGCATCGGAGGCTGTGAGGGGTGTTTGTTGAGATGTTCATACAGTCATGAGGGTTATGGATAGAGTGAATAGTCAAGGTCTTTCTTCCAGAGTAGGGGAGTCCAGAACTAGAGGGCATAGGTTTAGAGTGAGAGGGGAAAGATTTAAAAGGGACCTCAGGGGAAACGTTTTCACGCACAGGGTCGTACTTGTATGGAATGAGCTACTAGAAGAGGTGGTGGAGGCTGGTACAATAACAACATTTAAAAGGCATCTGGATGGGTATATGAATAGGAAGGGTTTGGAGGGTTATGTCCAAATGCTGGGAAATGGACCTAGATTAGTTTTAGGATATCTGGTCAGCATGGACAAGTTGAACCAAAGGCTTTGTTTCCACGCTGTATAACTTCTGACTGTATGACTGTGACACTCCCTTGGTACAGCATGTTGACACAGTGTGTTGGCATGACTGATTCTTCTCAGGCCTGAGTGGCTTGGCACTTGAGCACTCTGGATCAGTGGTGCTGGAAGAGCACAGCAATTCAGGCAGCATCCGACGAGCAGCAAAATCGACGTTTCGGGCAAAAGCCCTTCATCAGGCACTTGAGCACTCTGTCCAATCCTTGAATGTGTTCCTTGATTCTGACCTCAGAGGAGCATTGGTGACTGGTGACTGACACTGGAGGGTGGGTGTGTCGGGGGGAGGGGTGTGGTGGGGAGGTGGTTTGCATCCACCTGAAAAGATGGGTGTGCCCTCAATGTCACAATGGAGGCACCAATCTACATGTGCCACATTTGGCTTTGATTTAGAGTTTGCAGGGACTTGGGTGGCTGGGAGCCGGTGATGGAGAGTTTATCCTCCTCACTGTGACCGACTGAGTGCCCACAGCCCCTTCTATGGTAAAGCAGGTTCATTTTACACACAAACACAGAAAATGCTGGAGGAATTCAGCAGATCTGGCAGCATCTGTGAAATGAAAAGAGAGTTTGCGTTTTGAGTTCTTCAGAAGGATCACTAGGCTAAAAATGTGAACTGAGTTTCTTTCTGCTCAGATGCTACCAGACCTGCTGAGATTCTCCAGCATTTTTTGTTTTTGTTTGCGTAAAGTTTCCAGCATCCGCGTTCTTCGTTTTATTTAAATCTTCCTTTTGTTTTGTTCCGCAGATAAGAATGACTGCAACCCTCACCCATGGTAAGTGATATTGGCGGCGGGGTTACCTTTATTACCAATATTAAATGAGTACTTGGTCTGTGCCACTTCCAGAGGACTGGCAAGCTTTGAATCCACCTCCATCACCTTGGCAGTAAAATTGTGATCTTTCTGCACAGAAGAACACCATTCAGTGCATCATGTCTGTACTGGCCCTTGAAAGATCCAGTTGGTCCCACTGTTGCTATTCCCCTCGAGCTCTGGTTTAAATTTCCCCTTTTTAAATATTTATTCACTTTCTTTAATAAGTTCCTATTGAGGCTGCTTCCACTGCCCTTTTCAAGTGATACGTCCCTGGTTATCTTAATTTGCCTCACCAACTAATGAACTTCCTTAATCTTTTCTTGTGGTTAATTCGCCAGCTTCCTTAAACCTCTGCCCACTAATTACTGACCCTCCTGCAAATTAGAATGCTTCCTGATTATTTACACCTCTAACCTCTTCCTAAATCTCGCCCTTATCTTCTTTGCTCTAAGGAAAGCAAATCCAGCCTCTCCACATAACTTAAAGCCCTCTTTGCTGGTCCAATTCTAGTCAATTTCCTCTGTACCCTCTTCCAAGTTATCAATGATATAACTGCTCTATAAGAGTCAAACATTGCAATAGTATGGGACAGTGAGTGTGAGAGAGTCACTGTGTGTCAGTGAGTGTGCGTGTGTGCATTAGCGTGATTGGCAATTTTTCAGGATGCAACGTCAGTCAAAGTGGCAACTTAAAGAAAGGTTAACATGCCCGAGGGACTGACTAACTTAGCAGAACACCACTAATAAGGGCTGGCCCAGCCAGCAAAACCCATGTTCCATGAAGAAATTTCAAAACAGAATCTGAAAGAATTGTTATAATGTGGGGATTATGATGACCAGTTTACATGTGGAGGCATCCCCACACACACTCGCACTCACACACACACTCACACACAATGACACTCTCTCTCACGCATGTCTCACGCACTCTCACTCACTCGCGCACATTCACTCTCTCTCACTCACTCTCTCTATCATTGTCTCTCTCTCACACACACACACACATTCCTTAAAGTTCTCACAGACACACAGATTCTCTCGCATTCAGAGACACACACACAATCTGTAGAATGCATCATAAAAACTAAGTTCTAGCGACTAAACGCAACATCTGTGAATATAGAAAACAATTCATCTTTCGAGTCCAGGATGACTCCATTTGGATCATTTCTAAATGTTTCAAATGACTGTTGGCAGCTCCAGTGGCCCAGTTCTCCCTCTGTGCTGATATCCCAACTCCATGGAGTGACCCTGGAACTCAGACTTGGATGACAGTGCTACTCAGCGAAACACAACTGACATAGTATTGTGAAAACGCTCTTCCCTTGCTTGAGAAAATGAGAGGGACTATGAATTTAAATCTTAACCATTATCAAAAGCTTCCTTCATCTCCACATCATACACATGCTTTTTTTAACCAGTCTGCATATTAGTGAAGTCAGGGAGAATTTGAGGACAGTGTAAGTCAGCTGTTGTTACAATAGATAAAAAGAGAGAGTCTTGCTATAATCTAATTAAAAAATAAATGTGCAGCATGTAATCGCATTTGTACCAGATTTGTTGCAAATCTGTCAATCTTGCTCTTGAACTGGATGAATGACAAACTTAAACAGGAGTTGCTGGAGAAACAGAGTTCATACTTAGGGTCCAGTGACCCTTCAGAATTGGAAAATGATAAACCTGTTCCCAACTAAGTCCCGTGAAGCAAAAGTGAACGACTGCGGCTGCAAGGGGTGGTCTGCATTATCCGTGACACAGGACATAACAAAGCCATACTAGTTCTGAAGAAGGGTCACTGGACCTGAAACATTAACTAGTTTCTCTCTCTCCAGATGCTGCCAGACCTGCTGAGTTTCTCCAGCAATTTCTGTTTTACTTCACACTCCAGTATTTAAGATTGGATGGGGGTGGGTTAAGTTGGTGATGACAAAGGTTATTATTGGAAATCCCATGTAGGTAGTGGATTGAAAGTGTAATAGCAGGGATTCCGGAACCTTCCATTCTCTCATTGTCATCCCAGTGCTAGAAATGCCTTCTGTTAATGGTAATTGAAATTTGCATTTGAATGGTTATTGGTTTTGAGGTAGAAGTTGTGTGTGTGTGTGTGTGTGCGCGTGTGTGTGTGTGCGTGTGTGCGCGCCTCAGCTGTGGTAATGTCAACAGTGTCAGGAGATCACTTTCTGACAAGCGTGTGTTTGGGGGTATTTTTTGTCTTTACAGCTACAATGGAGGCATCTGCGTGGATGGTGTGAATTGGTTTCGATGTGAATGCGCTCCAGGCTTCGCTGGACCAGACTGTCGGATCAGTAAGTAACTAACACATAGAACAGGGAGAGTTCAGGGCTTGTGCCGTTGTGACCCAACACCCATTTTGTTCCAGTCCGTCTCTGACCTCTTGACATATTCAGCTGAGTGAAGGCCACTTGTACCTTGTATAATGCAACACCAGCTGGTTGAATTCTTCATTCGGAGTGAAAAGCCCCTTTGCCACCTCTGGAAGAATTGGAACCTTTTATCCCCTAACTCTCCCCGCTCTCATTATCCTCTTTCATCCCAAAGAAATTCTCAGGAATCTTTGTCTCTAAAATAAAAACATGCTTTTTCTTAATCACCTTTTGTACTAACTAAATTATACTTTATAGCATTTCGACTGTGTCAAATGTTCTTTCTATGAAATTCTTTGGGATGCTTTATAACATAAAAGCTGATATATTAATGTCGTCCAGCTCATGAAGCAAATAATTGATACATTTGATTTTTTTGCTGTAATCCTATGTGTTGGTAATACCTCCCACTTTTTACTTCAGTCCCTTTTTTATAAGTGATGCCCAATTGCATTGCCACTTTAAATGATTTGTCTTTGAAAAATCTTGCATTTCTGTGGCACCTTTCATGACCTTGGGACATTCGACAGTGTGTCATTTTGAAATGCGGTCAGTGCTGTAGTGGAGGACATATGGCCATCAGTTTGACTCCTGTGAGCTCTCACACACAGGGTTATCACGGCCAGGGAGTGGGCTTTCTTTTCTGAGGAAGGCTCATTCGACCCGAAACGTTAACTCTGATTTCTCTCCACAGATGCTGCCAGACCTGCTGAGCTTTTCCTACAATTTAACCTTTTGTCTCTGACTTACACCATCTGCAGTTCTTTCGAGTTTCAGTGATGGTTGAAATATGTTACATACATTGGGCTGGACATGGAGTTGAACTGTGCTGCTTGTCATGTTGCAGGATCTCTTGATTCTACTTGAAGGGCCACTTTGGGTTTTTGTTAATATTGGAGACAACAGCTCAGCACTGCACTGGGAGTCTGCATTGTGTTCCCATTTCTGCCATGGATTTGAACTTGCTATCTTTGGACCGGGAAAGGGGAGTGTTACCTACAGGGAGCCAAGGCTGATGCACTCTGGGAGTATTCTGGAATCGTATCAAGTTGACTGCGCTTTGCATTGAGATCTTCTGGCACACAGCATTGTACATCTTCAAAACACGAGTGTGCTGGAGACATCTCTCTCTCTCTCTCTCTCTCTCTCTCTCTGCCCCCTTCCCCTTCCCTCTCTCCCTCTCTGCCCCCTTGGAAAAGCAGATGGGTCTTATAGAAATGGCTTTATTATTGCTCCTTGATTTTATCAAGGCCATCATGTGACCCCCAGTAATGTGGACAGCTCTTAACTGCCCTCTAGACCACTGGGGATGGGTCACACAAATGAGCCTAGTCTGTGACACCCACAGCCCGTGAAAGTATTAAGAAAATGTCTGAACTGTTCAGGTTCTGGTCAATGTGCAGATCCTGAGCTTTACCGAACTCCTGAAGCCCAGGCTCCTCGATGCTGCACTCGGTCAATTGCAGTTTTGATGTCGAGGATGTCAGCAGCAAGATGTCCCTCAAATTGACCCTCTGTAGGGGGATAGGTCATGGATAAATCAGCTCAAGATGGAGTCATGGAACCACTGAGCTTTACAGCATTGAGACTCTTCAGCCCACCATGTCCATGCTGTTCATAAAGGCACATATTAACTTTATTCCTGATACTTGGCACTTGGTCTGCAGCTTTGTACATGATGGTGTTTCAGGAGTTTGACTAAATCCCATGTAAATGTCTTGAGGGTTCCCACCTTTACCACAACAGTGAGCTCCAGCTACAAGCACCCGCTGGGTGAGAAAACCTTCTCTCTATGTCCCCTCTAACCTTCTGCCCCAGTAATTGACCCCTCTACCATGGAGAAAGGTTTACTTGCATTGACCCTAGAACATAGTACATTGCAGCACAGTACAGACCCTTTGGCCCTCGATATTGCGCCAACCTATGGAACCAATCTGAAGCCTATCTAACCTGCACCATTTCATTTTTGTCCATATGTCTATCCAATGACTATTTAAATTCCTGTAAAGTTGGTCTATTATTGCCCCGTATCATTTCGTACATCTCCACTAAATCCCTTGCCTCAGCCCTCACTGCTCCAAGGAAAACAACTCCATCCTATCCAGTCCTACCTGTTGGACTATAACCTGGTGTTGTGTGATTTTAACTTTGTACCCCTCAGTCCAACACCGGCACCTCCAAATCATGACCATCCTATCCAGTCTGCATAGCAGGATAGTTCCAGCTCAGTCCACATCCCGGCGAATGCCCTCTGCACTCCCTCTTTAACACAGTCACAGTGTGGTTATAGTACAGTGAGTGGCTCCAACTGTGGTCAAACTGATGTTACATCTACCTCCATCCGAACCTCCCTGCTTCTGTTTTCAATGCCTTCACTAAATGACAGCAAATGGGATGCTTGGGCCTTGGAAGCTAATCCTGGTCAGTTCAGAGGGAGATAGTTAATGTCTGAGGGTTTCAGCAGTCCAGCACAGGAAGCAGGATGTTACAGAGGAGGGGCTCAGCGGTTTTAGTGGGAGTCCTGCCTGGCGAGAGAATCCCGAGGCAAGTCCAAGTTACAGCAGGTGAATTTGAAGGCAGTTAGCCCCAAGAAGCTAAAGTGAAATGAGATTAAAACCTTTTACATTTGATGAATATTTTAAACTGTGTCCAATATTTAAATTTTGGGGCAGAACTGGATATCACAGGAGCTGCAGAAAGATGTGGACTATGGGTTTGGGTAAAGTTGATGGTTGGAAGGTTTTTTTTATATTTACTTCCTTCTGCACTCTTCATCTACTTAAAAAAAAAACCCTCTTGCTCCTTTAGTCTATGAAATCTCTCTCCCTTCCTTTCCTCCCCTCTCTGGCTCTCCCCCTCTCTCTCCCTCTTTCCTCAACCTCCCCTCCCTACCCCTCTTCCTCCTCTGTCCATGTCACCCCTCCCCCCCATGCCCCCTCTCTTTCCCTTGCTGCCTCTTTCTCTCTCCTTGGCTTCTCCCCTCTCTCTTCCCTCCTGCCCCTCCCCCCCCCACCTCCACCTCCTCTCTTCCCCCTCTCTCTCTTCCCCCCACCCCCTCTCTCCCCACCCTCCCTCTCCCTACCCTTCCTCTCCCCACTCTCTCTCTCCCCTCCCTCTCTCTCACCTCCTGCTCCTCCTCTCTCTCTCCACCCCCTCTCTTCCCCTTCTCTCTCTCTCTCTCTCTCTCTACTCCCCCTCCCTCTCCCCTCCCTCTCTATGCTCTCCTGCCCCTCCTCTCTGTTTACCCTGTCTCTTCCCCTTCTATCTCTCTACTCCCTCTCTCCCCCCCTCTCTCACCCCCTCTCCCTCCTCCCGCCCTCTTCTCCCCCTCTCTCTCCCCTCTCTGTGTATGTCTCTCTCTCTCTCTCTCTCTCTCCCCCCTCCCCCCCCCTCTCTCTCTCTCTCCCGCCTCTCTCTCTCTCTCTCTCTCTCTGTCCTGTTTGCTCTGGCTCAGTAGCAGCTCTGTATCTGGGTGAGGGTGAGGGAGGGGAATGGGAGTTTGCCTCCTGTGTTTTTTAGTTACTGGCAGTTTCTGAAAGCACAGCTGTGAGCACAGTGAACACAAGGCTCTGAATGAGGCTCGGGAAAATAAAAGCCTCTTACAGAGCTGCCTCTGAATGGCTGCTTTAACTTGATTGTTTACTGTGAAACTAATGATGTGACTGAAGAGGCCAGGGCTAGCTTTTCGCAATTAGGCTGAGCAGGAAGCACGTGGTCTCATCAGCATTTTTAGTGTCCCTCATCTCTTTGTTAATGCATGTGTTTTATTCTCTCTCAAAGACATCGATGAATGTCAGACGTCCCCTTGTGCTTATGGAGCCACTTGTGTGGATGAGATTAATGGGTACAGGTGCATCTGCCCTCCTGGAAGAGCAGGTCACAGATGCCAAGAAGGTACGTGTTTTCAACAAATGATCATTCCTTGTCTGACTTGACAGCACTCTATGGAGGAGACGGTGTGGGAGTTTTGCTCCTTGCCCTGTAGACCTCTATCGCAGCAGCAGTCGATGAAGAGGAGAATATGGGGTGCAGGGTGGGTGGGGAGAAATGGGATTGCCTGAGGACATGGTCAGGAGCTTGACACTGAGCTGGTCAGACCCTCGTGGCTCAGTCCTGTAGATGTGACCGTGAGCTGCCCAGATTGTCTCTTGGCATCTTGATGTCTGGGAAGAACACGAGGCACAAGCTTTGTGTTCAGCTGCAGAATTATAGAGATGTCCAGCACAGAAACAGGCCCTTAGCTCCAATTTGTCTGTGCCAGCCAATCTGACCTCATCGTATTCACCAGCACTTGGCCCATATCTATAGCCCCTTCCGATTCATATACCCATCCAGATGCCTTTTTAATGTTGTAATTGTACCAGCCTCCACCACTTCCTCTGGCAGCTCATTCCATACATGCACCACCCTCTGTGTGAAAAAGTTACCCCTCAGGTCCCTTTTAAATCTTTAAACCTTTGCCCTGTGCGCAGTAGGTTTGGATTCCTGTACCCCGGGGAAACATAGAACAACACAGCGCAGAACAGGCCCTTCGGCCCTCAATGTTGCAATGGCCTGTGAACTATTCTCAGCTTGTCCCCCTACACTATCCCATCATCGTCCATGTGCTTATCTAAGGATTGTTTAAATCTCCCTAATATGGCTGAGTTGACTATATTAGCAGGTAAATTCAATGACAGCAGATGCTGGAAACCAGATTTTGGATCAGTGGTGCTGGAAGAGCACAGCAATTCAGGCAGCATCCGAGGACAGGCAAAATCGACGTTTCGGGCAAAAGCCCTTCAGGAATACAGGCAGAGAGCCTGAAGCGTGGAGAGATAAGCTAGAGGAGGGTGGGGGTGGGGATAGAGTAGCATAGAGTACAATAGGTGAGTGGGGGAGGAGATGAAGGTGATAGGTCAGGTAGGAGAGGGTGGAGTGTATAGGTGGAAAAGGAGCTGGGCAGGTCGGCAGGACATGGTTGAAGAGCTTCAGGGCAGAGGAAATGACCTGGGATTTGCAGTGGCTTTATTCCTGATGAAGGGCTTTTGCCCGAAACGTCGATTTCGAAGCTTTTCTGATGCTGCCTGAATTGCTGTGCTCTTCCAGCACCACTGATCCAGAGTACATTAGCAGGTAGGGCATTCCACGCCCTTAGCACTCCCTGAGTAAAGAACATCTGTCTTAAATCTATCATCCCTCAATTTGTAGTTATGTCCCTCGTACACGCTGACATCATCATCCTAGGAAAAAGACTGTCACTGTCTATCCTATCTAATCCTCTGATCATCTTGTATGTCTCTATCAAATCCCCTCTTAGCCGCCTTCTTTCCAATGAGAACAGACCCAAGTCTCTCAGCCTTTCCTCATAAGACCTTCCCTCCAGACCAGGCAACATCCTGGTAAATCTCCTCTGCACCTTTTCCAATGCTTCCACATCCTTCCCGAAATATCCGTACTTGGCTATTCACCTTATCCATGTCCCTCAAAGGCAGCCATCTTTGCTCTTTGATTGAGCTACCCAGTTAGGTTACTTGCCCTTTTCTAAAACCTGGTCATTTTTATTCCCTTTAATGATTTATTCTGTTCACTTTTTTTGGGAGTTTCTATTGAATTTGCGTTCCCCATCCTTTTAAACCAGGTGAAAATTTGCTGCACTTGTCTTTTATTCTCCCCGGTGTTGTGTTGTCCCTGATCGGATGTCATGCTGTACTCCCAATGCACATCACTGGCCTTTCCTCCTGACAGCATAGTCAGCCCCTGGCCATGCCTGTCCCTCACTCCGTATTATTGAGGCTGAGACACAGAGAGAAACATTTCCTGGTTATGTTGAAAGGTGAAGCAACTCCTCATAGTTTTGATGTTTCCTCACTACAAGGAGCATTGGAATAATCCGGCTTGATTCATTTCAATGAGTTCGCAATCTGTCGCTGTTTTTCTCAAAACTGGTTTCTCTGGGGGTTTGACTTTGGCAAGAATGTGCATAAAAACTAACATTGTACATGTAAATACCCTCATTACATATGTACAGAGGGAACAGAAGGGAGAGTCTG
The DNA here is from genome assembly GCF_037043375.1 of Chiloscyllium plagiosum. Lineage (NCBI taxonomy): Eukaryota > Metazoa > Chordata > Chondrichthyes > Orectolobiformes > Hemiscylliidae > Chiloscyllium > Chiloscyllium plagiosum. The sequence continues at coordinate 8,235,470 of NW_028270146.1, forward strand.
CTGACCTGTAGAATTGGCATTTAATATGAATGTTGCGGAAGACAAGGTGATGCTGTCTGATGTTCACCTCCTCAGCCTGAGCTTTGTTCACTACAGTTTTGTTTGTCTCCTCCTCTGGTTCAGTTGGGATATCATTGTCAATATCTCCTCAGAGAGTTTGATGGGGGACAGTGTGGAGGGAGCTTTACTCTGTATCTAACCCTGTGCTGTCCCTGTCCTGGGAGTGTTTGATGGGGACAGTGCAGAGGGAGCTGTATTCTGTATCTAACCCCATTCTGTCCCTGTCCTGGGAGTGTTTGATGGGGACAATCTAGAGGAAGCTTTACTCTATAAGAAACTCCCTGCTGTCCCTGTCCTGGGAGTGTTTGATGGGGACAGTGTAGGAGAGTAGTGTAGAGAGAGCTTTACTCTGTATCTAAGCCCGTGCTGTTCATCTCTGTCTGTGACCTAATGCTGTTACTTGTTTAATGCAGTCATCGGCTTTGGGAAGTCATGCTTTATATCGGGACAGTACCATCCGCATGGAATCCGATGGGAACAGGAGTGTAACACCTGTCAGTGCCTGAACGGCAATGTGAACTGCACAAAGGTAAACTCACAAGCACCACTTGGAGTTTTTAACGTAAGAATCAACTTCCAAAAATTAGCAGCTAGCTGGATTAATTTCTCACCCCTCACCAGTTTCGAGGGGGACCAACTTACTCAGAGCCACTGGTCCAGAGAGTGGTGCTGGAAAAGCACAGCAGGTCAGGCAGCATCTGAGGAGCAGGAAAATCGACGTTTCAGGCATAAGCCCTTCATCACCTTCTCCTACTCAGAGCCACCCTCTGAGCTGACGTCTCGATTATGTTGTCCTCTCTATCACGTTGCTTCACCCTAACCACAGCCGATCTGCTGCTGAAAACACTGTCCCCTGACCTTCTCACCTCTAGCCTCTAACCCTATACTGTCCCTGTCCCTGGGAATGTTTGATGGGCATAGTGTAGAGGGAGCTTTACTCAGTATCTAACCCCGTGCTGTCCCTGTCCTGGGAGTGTTACAGTGCTGTCATAGAAGCTTACAGCATGGAAACAGGCCCTTCGGCCCAAGGGCCTGTATTTACAATTAAACTAGTCCCATTGGCCTGTATTTGGTCTGTATCCCTCCATACCTAGCCCATCCATGTACCTGTCTAAATGTTTCTGAAATGACAAAATTGTACTCGCCTCCAGCACCTCTGCCCATTTCAGACACTCATCATACTCTGTGTGAAAAAATTGCCTCTCTAGACACTTTCATATCTTTCCCCTCTCACCTTAATCCTGAGTCCTCTAGTTCTTGATTCCCATACCATGTGGGCAAGCTGTTGGTTATCTACCTTATCTCATGATTTTATAGACCTCTATAAAGTCACCAGACTCCTATTTTCCAGGGAAAAAGTTCCAGCCTGTCCAGCCTCTCCTTATACCTCAATTCTTCCAGTCCAGGTAACATTCTACTAAATCTTTTCTGCACTCTTCCTAGTTTAATAATACTCCTAGCTAACCTTCCACCGTCCACATACTCTATCCAAAGCACAGAAGGATATGCATCCAAGGTAAGTTCCATGCACCATCAGCTTTGACCTACATCGGTTTTACTATTAATATTTCCAACAATAATGTCATTGTACCAGCTGTCTACCCTTATCCAACCTTTTCTTTCTGTACCTCACCCCCATTCCCTCCATGAATTATTTGCTGTTCAGAACACAATGCGTTATTGTAAATGCCCCCCAGCTTGTACATGTCTCACTCTTTGCTGAATTGCCCCCATTCTCTGGGATTTCCCCTGTAATGCATTTAAACTCCCTTCCTTGTTGATATTTCAAAAAAAGCCTTTTGTATTCTGTCCAAGCTTTCGGTGTCATGTCCTAATTTCAGCCAACATCACCTTCTAGGCAATCTGGTGATACTTGTGTGTGTTAACTGTAGGATAGGATAGGTTAAAGGAGAGCCAGCAAGTGCTGATAGTGCTGAAATCATTGAGGATGGAGCATTGGGAACCTCACATCAGTAGTTGCTAATGCCCTTTGTAACATGGCATTATTTTGTAAAGTTTTGACTGAAGTTACAGTTAATGGGGAAGATATAATAAAGAGCACTTCTATCTTAAGTGTACAATTTTCTTTCTTTATTTATTCATGGGATGTGGGCATTGCTGACCAGGCCCAGCATTTATAGCCCATCCCTAATTACCCAGAGGGCAGTTAAGAACCACTCACATTGCTGTGGGTCTGGAATCACATGTAGACCAGACCAGGTAAGGATGGTAGTTTCCTTCCTTAAAGGGCATTAGTGAACCAGATGGGTTTTTGTGACAGTTGTCAATGGATTCATGGTCACCATGAAACATTTAATTCCAGATGTTTTTATTGAATTCAAATTCTACCGTCACCTGTGGTGGGATTCGTATCCAGGTCCCCAGCACATTACCTGGGTCCCTGGATGAACAGACCAGCGATAATACCACTAGGCCATCACCTCCCCACAATGTCCAACTGCGGATCTGCTAGAAGGTTCTATTTCACTTGGCTTGACCAGCAAAATGAGGGGAAAGGTATCCATAAAAACTCTAGGTCCTTTCAGGTCATCCCAAATATTTAAAGCTATTGGAACACTGTTGCTAAATCTAGAACGTTCTTCCTCACAGTACTGAAGAAGGTAATCACCATCACCTTCTTGAGGGCAGTTGGCGATGGACATTATATTCTGGACTTGTCAGCAGCACCGACATCCCATGACAAATAAAAATAATCTCCCTCCACTGTCAGCATACAGAGACAGCAGTCTGTGCCATCTACACACTCTGTAACAACTCACCAATCACACTTTCCAAACCCACAGCCTTTACCACCAAGAAGGGCAATAATAGGTGATGTATGACGTTACCAGCAGCTGCAAGCTCCCCTGCCAGACCCATACCACCCTGACTCGGAATGATATTGCTGTTACTTTCACTGTTCGTGGGTCAAAATCCTGGAATTCTTTTCCTAGTCACACTGTGGATATACAACGTGGTAACGTTTTGTGCTAAATTAGAGATTTAGATAAGTTTTAAATACCAAAAAATGGGGAAAAAATAAGCAGGCTAGCAAATTATATAAAAAAAGGATAGTAAGATCTTTATATAAACAAAGAGCAAGGCTAAAGTAAACCTTGGGTCCTCGGAGAATGGGAAATAGTAGTGAGGAAATGACTGAGGAATTGATTACACATGTTGTATCATTGCTCACAGTGAAGGACCCCAGTAATATTTGAAAAATACTGAATAATCGAGGGGCAAAAGAGTAAGGGAATAAATACAATAGCCAACACTGGAGGAAGAGTACTAGGGAAATTAATAAGGGTAAAGGCTGAAAAATCCCCTGGGCGGGGTGCATCTTCGGATTTTAAAATAAGTAGCCACAGAGATAATGGATGTGCTGGTAATAATCTTCCAGGAACTCTTAGGTTCTGGTTTAAGTCCCAGAAGATTGGGAAAACTGTCAAGGTAACATAAACAAACATTGCAGGGAAAGTTCAGCAGGTCTGGCAGCATCTGTGAAGAGAAATCAGTTAATATTTTGGGTCCGGTGACCCTTCCTCAGAACTCAACCCGAAACATTAACTCCGATTTCTCTCCACAGATGCTGCCAGACCTGCTGAGCTTTTCCTGCAATTTCTGTGCGTGTTTCTGATTTACAGCATCCGAAGTTGTTGTGGTTACTATTTTATGAAGGTTAACATGTTTATTTAGAAAAAAGAGACAAAAAAAGCAAGTACAAATCAACCACTAGGCTTAAAATCAGCCATTGGTAAAATGCCTGAGTCTGTTCTAAGGGATATCAAAGCAGCATATTTAGAAATAAGAATTTAATCAAACAGAGTTCAGGTAGTTTTATGAAGGTGAAGTTGTGCCTGACCAATTAATTAGAATTATTTAAAGAAGTTGCAAGCAGGATAGATAAAGGGGGTCCTATAGATGTACTATAGATTTCCAAACAACATTTGATAAGGTACCACAAATGAGGTGACTTAATAAGATGAGATCCCATGGTTTTGGGTGTAGTGTACAAGTATGAATAGAGGATTGACTGACTTACAGAATACAGAGTTGGGATGCATTGTTGGGAAGTTTATGTCGAAGAAGGCAAACCTGTAACTACTGGAGTATCGCAGGAATCAGTGCTGGGACCACAAATATTTATAGTGCATATTAATGACTTGATTGAGGGAAGTGAATGTACTGTAGCTAAGTTTGTCAATAATACAAAAATAGGCTAGTGGTAAGGATGAAATTCCCATGGAGGGCTACAGGCAAGTAAAGCAAGGAGGAAAACACTTGGCAAAATATCATGTGGGGAAGTGTGAGGTTCTACACTTTGGCAGGAAGATTAGAGGAGCTGAATATTATTTATATGGACGAAACTGTAGTGTAGAGTGAGGCTAGACCTGTATCCTCTGTAGGTTAGAAGAGTCAGAGGTAACTGAATTGAAACATAATAAAGACCTTGAGGGGAACTTGACCACGTGGGTGTTGAATCTTTAAATATTTTTAAGGCAGAGGGAGATTGACTCTCGATTACTGAGGGGGATGAAAGATTATCAGGGGATATGCAGGAATGTTCACAGTATTCCAGCTGTATCTGATAGTGCCTTGTATAGTTTTAGCAATATCTCCCTATTTTTATACTCCAAGGGAAAATATGCTTTCAACACCCACGTGGTCAGGTCCCCCTCAAGGTCTTTATTATGTTTCGATTTAGTCACCTCTGACTCTTCTAGCCTGCAGAGGATACCGGTTGAGCCTTTCTCCTGTGGCAGTCTATTCATTCCAGGCATGAGTCAAATTGGTGGTTGGTGGCGTTGTATTTTTTGACTGGATGGACCATGTGGAGTTTAATAATGATGTGGAGGAGCCGGTGTGGGACTGGGGTGGACAAAGTTAAAAATCACACAACACCAGGTTATAGTCCGACAGGTTTATTCGGAAGCACTAGCTTTCGGAGCACTGCTCCTTCAGGTGGTTGTGATGAAGGAGCAGCGCTCTGAAAGATAGTGCTTCCAAATAAACCTGTCGGACTATAACCTGGTGTTGTGTGATTTTTGAATTTAATAATGACTAGTCTTTAGCTGATTTTAATCACTGCGATGCTGACCTCCACGTGTTTTCTCCCCGACAGGTATGGTGTGGTCAGAAATCTTGCTTGTTGTATGACAGAGCTGGCCATGAGAACTTCATGTGCCCAGAGTCCCAGCAGTGCCAGGCCAGCCCACGGCTCAAGTGTTTCTCTCCTCCATGCACCGACTGGGGAGAGTGCAACGCCTTAAACTCTCCTCCTGTTGACTCTAAATGCCACCCCAACACTGGCCAGCTGAACAACAACTGTGCAAAGATCACACTCATCTTTAATAAGGAGAAGATTCCGAAGGTAAGGAAGGTTGTGCAGGTGCAAGGAATTCCCAGCTGAGCCATCGGTGCTGTTGAAAGCTGCTTCAGGACCTGTGTTCCCTCCTGCTGTGAGAGAAATCCTCAGCGTTTACTATCCTGCTCTTGTGTGAAACAAGTGGGAAGTGCCCAATGCATTTGTTCTTGAACAGTCTAATGGAAACTGTTGGCACTCACCCCAGGCCGAATGATTTTGTGGCACAGTACTAGTGTCACTGCCTTTGGACTGGGATGCCCAGGTTTGAGTCCCCCCCCCTGCTGCAGAGGTGTGCAGTAATGTCCCTGTACACGTAGATTAGCAACATAGTATCATCGGATCCCTACAGTGCGGAAAGATGCCATTCCACACCGACCCTCCGGCAAAATCCCACCCACACTCAGCCCCCTCTGCCCTATCCCTGTAACCCTGCGTTAACCATGGCTAATCCACCTGAGCCTGCCCTTCCCTGGATACTTCAGACAATGTAGGTTCAATACAAAAAACCTAACCAGAAGGCTGCCACTTTTCATATAACAGAATGAATCTAAGGTCGGATTGCCCTCTCTTCTCGTTCTGTTGCCCATACCCTGGCGATGGGATACAGAGGAATTTGAAAACATAAAAATCTGGAATTAAGAGTCTAATAATGATGATGAATTGATTGTCGGAAAAACCCATCTGGTTCACTAATGTCCTTCAGGGAAGGAAATTGCCGTCCTTACCTGGTCTGGCCTCCAGACCCACAGCAATGTGGTTGACTCTTAACTGCCCTCTGGGTAATTAGAGATGGGTGATAAATGCTGCCCAGACAGAGCTGTCCATATCTTGTCAATGAATAAAGAAAATGTTTTGCACAGGACTCTGAGTGCTAACCGGTTGACATTTTGTCTGTTTCTCTGTTCTAGCACAAAATGTCCCTTTGCCAACCCAATAAGTTTGGGAAATGCCTGAGCAATGAAATCACTGATGATAAGCCATCCCAGTATGAAACCTGGCTTAATAGATCTGAAGGTTTTATTTATGTAGTTTGTTTGCGAAGGTAGTTAGTGACTGAACATTTTCAAATGAAGCTGTCAGTGTTTGGTAACAAAAAACTCAAATTTATTGCACAAAAGAAAACAAAACTGTTTACATATAAAACAGCTTAAAAAGAATCTGGACGCAGTGAGCAAGAAGAAAGATTTAGCCTTTTTCCCTGCAGTATCTTTTGCGGTTACTCAGTCCCAGTGCTGTATGAGTCCTAGAGATATACGGCATGAAAAGAGATCCTTCAGGCCAACCCAATATCCTCAATTAATCTGGTCCCAGTTGCCAGCACTTGGCCTATACCCGTCTAAACCCTTCCTATTCATATTCCCATGCGGATGTCTTTTAAATATTGTAATTGTACCAGCCTCCACCACTTCCTTGGCAGCTCGTTCCATGCATACACCACCCTCTGTGTGAAAACGTTGCCCCTAAGGTCCATTTTAAATCTTTCCCCTCTCACCCTAAATCTATGCCCTCTAGTTTCGCACTCTCCTACCCTGGGGAAGTGACCTTGGCTACTTACCTGATCTATGCCCCTCATATTTTGTAAACCTCTGTAAAGTCACCTCTCAGTCTCCAACACTCCAGAGAAAGCAGCCCCAGCCTATTCAACCTCTCCCTGTAGCTCAAACACTCTAATTCTGGCAACATTCTTGTGAATGTTTTTCTGAACCCTTTCAAGTTTCACAACATCTTTCCTATAGCAGGGAGACCAGAATTAAATGCAGTGATCCTATGTTAACTCTTTTTAATTTGTAAGTAACTGGTACCTTTCCGTTCTGGTAACCAAGAGAGCTCTTTCTGGTTCTGGGGACTGGTTATTTATTGAACTTTGATGGCCAAGATTCCTTTTCAGCTCTTAAGGTTTGGAGATTTCTGCATTATTAACACACTACCCTTCTGCGAGAATGAAACCGTTCTTTCAAGCTAAATACAAACTGCGAGTTACCCTGATTTTTTTTCTCATGTTATAAAGCATTAGCATTGTAAACACTTCATTAACACATCCTGCCTGGCAATCAAGTCATATTCTTTCTTGGACAGTAAGTTGTATCTTTAGTTATCTGTTCCAGTTGACTTTCCAACTTTTTAAAGAAATACGATTACTTTTCGCAGAACTGTAACCATATATCTATTTCATTTCTACTTTCCATTATCATTTGGGATTTTGAAATTCATTGTAAATGTCTATCGCACTATCCAGTCTCATCCCCCTCAAACTTTCCTCCAATGCATCGTGGAGAAACACCAGGTTTGTGAGACATTAGAGCTCTGAATATTAACTGTCTTGCAGAAAAGGGGGTGGCATGGTGGCTCAGTGGTTAGCACTGCTGCCTCACAGCACCAGGGTCCCAGGTTCGATTCCAGCCTTGGGCATCTGTCTGTGTGGGTTTCCTCCAGGTGCTCCGGTTTCCTCCCACAATCCAAAAGATGTGCAGGTCAGGTGAATTGGCCATGCTAAATTGTCCATAATGTCAGATGGAAATGGGTCTGAGTGGGTTACTCTTCGGAGGGTCAGTGTGGACTGGTTGGGCCGAAGAGCCTGTTTCCACACTGTAGGGAATCTAATCATGGATTTTCAGGAATTAGATGTGTAGGGTGTTTTTTTTTTAATTGCTGGATGTGTTTGTGGATGAGTTGTAAGATTTATTCTGCATGTGAGTCATCCACCACTTCACCTGGGTGACCCCCAAATTATCTTCTGTTTCCTGTCTCCAGGGCATCACTGTGGAATATATCTGCTCAGAACTGAGGTATCTACCAGTTCTGCGGAGCCTTTCCAAGGAGCGGACTCTGTTTGTGTTGTGTGACCTCGCTAACAGCTCTGACAGTGCAGTGGAAGTGGCCATTGTAAGTAAGTCCCTGGAAGGGGATGTCAATAGGTTACGTGAGTACTGGAATAAACTGGAACAGAAAGTGGGAAATGTGCGCTTGTCCATTTTGGGAGAAAGAATGGGAAAAAGAATGCTATTTAAATAGAGAAATATTGCAGAACTCAGTGTTATAGAGGGTATCTGGATTTCCAGGTACCGTGAATTATAAAGTTAATACTCTGATACAGCAAGTGGTTTGGAAAACAATAGTTGAAAGGGAGATGGAAGGCACAATGAGGGGCGTCTTACTGCAGCTGGATAGTGCAGTGGTCAGACAACGTCAGGAATACGACAAGAATCTCCTTATTTGAGAGAATATTATTGTGTTCAATACCAGTCAGAGAAAGACCACGTGACTTATTATTGGGATAAAGGCCTCTCTCATGAGGATTGGAATTCTGGAGTTCAGAGTGATCTTACTGAAACATGCATGATCCTGAGGAGACTTGACAGACAATACACCAGGAGAATGTTTCCTCCTGTGGCTGAGACTAGAACCAGGAACGCTGTTTAAGAATGAAGTGGTCTCACTTTTAAAATGGGGATGAGGAGAATGGTTTTGTTTTAGAAGGAGAGCACAGCAGGTCAGGCAGCATCCGAGAAGCAGGAAAATTGACATTTCGGGTAAAAGCTTTTGCCCGAAACGTCAGTTTGCCTGCTCCTTGGATGCTGCCTGACCTGCTGTGTTTTTCTAGCACTACTCTGATCTAAACTCTGGTTTCCAGCATCTACAGCTCTCACTTTTGCCTTGTTTTAGAGGGACACTGGTCTGGAATTCTCTCACTCAGAAAACAGCAAAGGCTGAGTCACTATTTATTTGAGGCTGAGTTGGATTGTTTTGGTAGACAAGAGTATGAGGTTCAGACAGGAAACTGGAGCTGAGATCATAAGCAGAATTCTGTTAAACATTGGGGCAGGCCCAAAGGGCTGAATGGCCTACTCTAACTCTGAAGTCTAGAGTTCTTGTTTGTTTGATGACTGATCAGTCCATTCTCCATCTGCAAACTTTCTGCGAATGATGGGTCAGAAGAGATTTACCAAGTTGTTGCCGGCAAAGGAAGGTTTGAGCTGTAAAGGGATGCTGGATAGGCTGGGAATTTTTTCCCTGGAGTGGAGGAGACTGAGAGGTGACCTTATAGACATTTATAAAATCATGAGGGGCATGGATAGTGGAAATGGCAGGTGTCATCTTTTCGTTATGGCGGGGATTTTTAAGATTAGGGGACATATTTTTAAGGTAAGAAGGGAAAGATTTTAAAAAGACATCGGGGCAACTTTTCTTTTTACACAGAGTAGTTTGTGTGTGGAATGAAGTTCCAGAGGAAGTGGTGGATGTGGATACAATTACAACATTTAAAATACACTTGGATAAGTTCATGAATGGGAAAGGTCTGGAGGGATATGGGCCGAGCGCAGGCAGGTGGGACTAGTTTAGTTTGAGATAGTTTTGGGCATGGCCTAGTCTGCGTCCGTGCTGTATGGCTCGATAATGAGTTTTCACGTCTTCGTTGTGCTTCTTTCCCCTGCTCTCCCCCTGCCGCCCCCCGCCCCAACCACATCTCAGTCATTTACCCAACACGGTGAGGACCGGGATGGGATCCTGATCCGGGAGGCAGTCACAAAAATTGTCGACAATGTGACCAAGCGACAGAACAGCACGATGATGCTCGCAGTCATCGAGGTGAAAGTAGAGACAGCTTATGTTCCTCATTCCCAGCCAGGTAATACCAACTATTCCCTTCTCAAAGTAACAACAAACGCTTCCTGCAGCTGCAGTATATCGCTTTTATTCCTTTATTGCTGTGACCCGGCCTCCTGTTTGTCATCCTCCGTGGCTGTATGGTGTTTAACTGAAGTCTCCTCTACATTGGGGAGACAGGCCGCCTACTTGCGGAACGTTTCAGAGAACACCTCTGGGACACCCGCACCAACCAACCCAACCGCCCCGTGGCTGAGCATTTTAACTCCCCCTCCCACTCCACCAAGGACATGCAGGTCCTTGGACTCCTCCATCGCCAAACCATAGCAACACGACGGCTGGAGGAAGAGCACCTCATCTTCCGCCGAGGAACCCTCCAACCACAAGGGATGAATGCAGATTTCTCCAGCTTCTTCATTTCCCCTCCCCCCATCTTTTCTCAGTCCCAACCCTCGGACTCAGTACCGCCTCCTTGACCTGCAATCTTCTTCCCGACCTCCTCACCCCCCACCCCCTCTCCGGCCTATCACCCTCACCTTAACCTCCTTCCACTTATCGTATTCCCAACGCCTCTCCCCCAAGTCCCTCCTCCCTACCTTTTATCTTAGCCTGCTTGGCACACCCTCCTCATTCCTGAAGAAGGGCTTATGCCCGAAACATTGATTCTCCTGCTCCTTTGATGCTGCCTGACCTGCTGCGCTTTTCCAGCAACACATTTTTCAGCTCTGATCTTCAGCATCTGCAGTCCTCACTTTCTCCTAGTTGATTTTACCTGAAGTCTGTGTTGTATCTGTAACTCAGGCTCTGAAGCTGTATGGAGCTGGGTTCATCTCGAGGTGATGCTGCCTGCGTGGTACTGAGCAAATGCAGCACAACTTTTAACAGAGCCATTACCTTGAAGCCTTGTCTATCCTCCCTGCCCGAAGGAATGGTTGGTGTCCTGTTCAATATTTATCCCTCAGTTCACATCGGCTTTTAAAATAAAAGTTGGCAGACGTAATTAAGGGGCAGGCACAGCACAGAAATAAATGAAGGCACTACTGCAACGTAGAGACCAATCAAACAAGTGAGATTTTTATTTTGGGATGTTTTGGTGTTTGTTGATGGAGGAATGTTGACCGAAATCCTGAGAAGAATTCTGGAATAGAGTCAGGATGTGCTGATTGTACTTCACAGAGAAAGCAGTATTTGTGCAGAGAAACCTTGAACTTTTCAGGTCCACGATCTTTAATCAAAACTCAAAGGTCCTCCACCTCCTCTCCATCTTCATCTTCTCCTCCGGATTGTTCTGTAGTGATGTTGGCATGCAGCAGAATTGACAGATAAATTTGGTTAGCCCCCTACCCTCCAACAGAACATAGAACAGGCTGGCACATGAACAGTCCCTTCAGCCCACAATGTTGTGCTGAACATGATGCCAAGTTAAACTGATCCCTTCTGCCTGCCCTTGGTCCCAATCCCTCCATTCCTTGCTTATTCCTGAGCTTTTCTAGAGGTCTCTTAAATGCCCCTATTGTATCTGCCTGCACCGCATGCCTGACAGTGCGTTCCAGACTCCTGCCACTCGATGTAAAATAAACATGCCCCTCACGTCTCCTTTGAACTTTTCCCATTCCCTTAAATGCATGCCCTGTGGAATTAGACATTTCAGCTCTGGGGATAAACATTCTGACTGTCAACCTCACTCCGACAGCAACATGGAGTCCTGTCTCTTGTACTCCATTCCCCGCCCAATAAAGGCAAGTATGCCATACACCTTCTTTACCACCCTAACTACTTGTGTGGTCACTTTCAGGGATCTATGGACTAAGATCCCTCTGTACATCAATGCTGGTCAGAGTCCTGCCAATAACTGGAGACCTTTCTTTAACATTTGATCTCCCAAAGTGCAGCACCTCACACTTGCCTGGATTAAACTCCATCTGCCATTTCTCCGCCCATATCAGTAACTGATCTGCATCCCTTGGCAACTTTCAACACTATCCACAACTCCACCGACCTTTGAGTGGGAGGGGAGGGTTTAGCCTTGACCCTAGGCTGTGTTTAATCTTTAGATTAATGCTGTTACAATTACTCACTACTGAAGTCCGGATCCAGGCTCCAGGCTTCCCCTCCCCCACTGCCATTGTTGCCACCACATGGAACATAGAACAATACGGCACAGAACAGGCCCTTCGGCCCTCCATGTTGCGCCGACCTGTGAACTAATCTAAGCTCATCCCCCTACACTATCCCATCATCATCCATGTGCTTATCTAAGGATTGTTTGAATCTCCCTAATGTGGCTGAGTTGACTACATTAGCAGGTAGGGCATTCCACACCCTTACCACTCTCTGAGTAAAGAACCTGCCTCTGACATCTGTCTTAAATCTATCACCCCTCGATTTGTACTTATGCCCCATCGTACACACTGATGTCATCATCCTAGGAAAAAATGTTCACTGTCTACATGATGTGTAGACAGAAACTGCCTGACCTGCTGAGTTTCTCCAGCACTTTGTGTTTTCTCTCTGCATAACCTCGTGATTTCAGGTTTCAGCATACACAGTAGTTTGTTCTTCATTTTCCTGTCAGTCTTCCTCCTTCAGCTTGTGTGACTTTTTTTTGAATAAAGGGACGATCTAGTCGCTTTTGCTGTGCGGTAGTTGGCTGCTGACCGTACCTGGGATTGTGAAGGGCGCCGTAAAAATGCGAGCGGTTTGTTTGTTTGCAAGCAAAATGCAATTCTTCTGATGTTATTGTTCCACATTCTCCCCTGTTCCTGTTTTGTTGTGAATCGTGGATGGTGCAGCGTATCTGATTCCAGTGCTCAGCGTGGCATTCGGAATGGTGTGGCTGATCTGTATCATCATCTGCATCTGGTGGACCCGCAAACGGAGAAAAGAGCGAGAGAGAAGCCGGCCGTCCATGGATGACATGGTGAACAATCAGTGGGAGCCCCTGAACCCCATCAGGAACCCCATCGATAAACCCTGCAGCAACAAAGACCTTCAGTGTGAATGCAAAAACTTAATGGCTCCTTGCAGCCGGACCCTAATGGCAAGAGAGGAGGTGGAGGAGGAGTTGGGGGTGGACAAATGCGCCTCCCAAAGGTGTACAATTACATTCTTGCCAGCAAAAGGCGATGTTAAATCTTCACCGTTGACTCCAGTCAAACAGGTGCATCGAATGGGCAACAGGGAGAAACACTGCCTAAAAAATGTGAACTCTTCAAATTGTGAAGGAGGTAAGGATCTTTCTGTATGAACCTACGGGAGAGTTGTTTTGTGCCTAAGAGTTTTTTTTTAAGAAAAAGAGAGAGAGAAAAGGAGGAGGATAAATTAAGAGAAATTCTCCTTTTACCTCCTTGTCCCATTGAGACTGAAACCATCTCTTGAAGTCTTCATGGTCAGTGAGTGTCTCTTTCTTTTATCTTTTGGTGTGTGTATAAAGCATTATTTACCAAGTGTCTCTTTAAATCTTGTATAAATTATTTGTGACTTGTTCAGTGTCAAGATCTCTTTGCCAGTTGCTATATTGTGTGTTATTGTCTCTCCTCCTAAATGGTCATTGGAGGAGGGTAGCACCCTTGTGTGTCCCTTAGCAACAGAAAAGGAGGAACCAAGCTTATTATTCAGTGTCCTCCCATTTTACACCAAATGCATTGTTTACATAGGTTTTGTCGTGGTCCTCTTCTTTCGCAGTACTTGAGCGTTATGTTCCTGTTCCCCAACGAGGTGTTTTCGATGTTCAGTCAAGCAATTGGCCTGATCTTTTGGGTGACCTTTCACCTTATTTGCCCAAAGCTACATTGGTGACAGTTGCCTGCTGTTGGGTCAGATTTTGGGGAAGGGCTGGGACAGGGTTGGGGTGAGAAGTGGAGATTTGTAGACTTTATCAGCGTCACAGTCGTGGCTCATGCTGACAGAGTTTGTGCCTTCAGTGAATGTGCTGTTGTTTTTCATCAAGCCCTCACCTCCAGCTTTCTGTTTCTGGGAAATTGGTGACTTGCTAGACTTTGGGGAGCAGAAAAGGGGAAAAATGAGATTTTATATATTGATGAGAGGGGAGTGGTGATAAGGCAAAGAGGAGCTGTGCAATGAGTCTGAACTTGTCCCCTTCATTGATGACTGTCAAAATAGTCAAGAGGGGAGTGATTTCCCAGGATTCCAACCTTAACAAGTAAAGGTAAGGAATGGAATAGGAGACAATAGCTTCAATAGATGTGTCTTCTGCAAATATTAGGATCGGAGGAAGGAGTTGGAGGGGTGGGAGGAGCAATTTCTTGACAGGGAAAATACCACAGGATCAAAGTGCCTTGTTTCTTTCTGTCTGGTCTTCTAAAGGACGTGAATTTATCCACAAGGTTTTTCTCTCCCTCTCAGTATATCTTGAAGGAAGCTTTGTGTGACAGGTTGCCTTAGAAGGGTGCGGTGGAGTCCCCTTATTTTTGGTTTTAGTTTAATTTTGTATGCAGTGAGATCCCACAGAGAGCAACCGGCCTCATGACCCAGAGTGACCCCGCTCTCTAGTCACCAGGAGCTGGGAACGATTACAGTATTGGAGTGGCCAGTGCCTGAAGGTTGAATTGCTATAGCAACTGTCAAAGACTGTCCTGCTGATTTTTGATTTTTTATATAAATAAATAAATATAAATGACAAGGTGAACTATGTACCTTCCTTACTGTCCAATAATAAAATAAACAATTGTAAGTGTATGATCAAAGCTTCTGTATATATGTATATACTTAAGGAATCGATGTGTATATTTGATTAAATAATTTAAGATAGATATTAATACAAGTTTTTTTTTTGTTTAAATGCCATTCCTTAATTTATATTGAAAAGGAACTTTCATGGCATTTTTCTTACAAGCGGGCACACAGACACATCTTTTACTCTAGTATTCCATTCAAAACCTTGAAGTTCACAATTGGCTAAACACATTTTCTTTAGTTTAAAAAAAAAATGCCCAAACTGTAAGTAGATTTGGCGTGCTTTCAATCTCTGCTTCTGCAGTCTGACCCATTGCTTGCACATCATCATTCCCACAAACTGGGAATACTCCCCCCCCCCCCCCCCCCCCCCGGCCCCCAGGTTCATTTCCCGAGAAGGTTGTTATCGGGGAAGGTGGAGAGTGAAGTGGGAGTGGCTGCTTGCGTTTAGATCTGGCGAAAATTCCGAATCACCCAAAATTGAAAGCTGGGATTTCTCTTTTCTCTTTTACAACAAAAAAGTGAAAATTCATGTGTTCAGGTCACTGAAAACACAAGAATTTGGTCTGATTGATATATTCAGTGACCGACAGAATTAAAGAGACATGTCCAAATCTCTCCTCCAATGCAGCCTGTGTTCAGCTCTTAGTGATGGTGCAAAGGCAGAACAGCTTTTTTTGATATTTGTGGCAAGAGTGTGATTGTGTGCTCAGACAGAACTTTTCAAAACTGTTCAGTTACATCGTAGGGCTAAATTAATTGAGCTCTACATGTCAAGTGTTTCCCCAGCCACACTGGTACCCCAATTCCCACCTTCAAATGTTGCAGAATGTTTAATTCTGGTCTTGGAATGTTGGAGAGCACATTGTACAGAAACACTGGTGCTCAGGCCTTTACTCCGTGGGTATATTCACCAGCTCTCTCCTGGGGCGGGGTGTTAAAACCCATTATGCAAACATAAAAGGGAATGTATTTCTGCTTTGAGCAGAGGAAAGAATGAAGGGAACACTTTATTTGTTTTATATATCTTAGTTTGTTTTTTTTTATTTTGCTTTGTTCCAGCACAGACACTAATGGGTGATATGTTCCACCCTGTGACAAATTACCCTTATACAGAAGAAATGGTTTCAATTCAAAACAAGGAAACAAAAAATATGTGGCCTTATATTCTTTTGGTTTCTCCTCTGGACTTAATTGTAAATTCATTTGGGTTAAATCCAAACCATCATCACCCAACACAAGTGCCCATAATCTTATTCTGATTTCACTGCTGCAGGGTTTATATATATTTATATACATATATGTGTGTGTGTGTATATATATAAATATATATATGTAAAATATATATTTGGCTATGGATTCATTTTGATACTAAATACTTAATGGGCAAACTGTGACATTTTCTTTCTGAATTATGGATGAGAGCTTTTGTTTTCTGAATCACGTGGCATCTTTATTGATGTCAATTACACAGCAGGAGGCTGGAAAAATAATCCCGTTCATGAAATGGGGTGAAAAAAACTTTTAAAAATGCGGGCTGGCTGATTTAAAATGAAAATGACAAGAACAATTTATGTACGGACTCGAAATAAAGTTGTAATTTTTTTTTGTAAAAGGACGCTCGCATTGCCCTGCAGAAGTCCTGTGTTCATTTAGAGCATTTTGTTTGACATGTTCTTAGAGATAACTTTCAAAAAAAAACTATTTATTAAAGCGTTTTATATTAACGTCTCCCAGTGTGTCTGATGCCTTTTATTCTTGGGGAGAAGTGATGGCTTATCATGAGGGAGAGAGCATATTTATTCCTGCCTCTGTCCAGACCATTCAGTGCTGGAAGTGTTAGCAGCAACTTGGAGGCTGCCAGCAGATGCATAGGATAACCACCAAGTTCCTCTCCAAGCCACTCAACATCCTGACTTGGAAATATATCACCGTTCCTTCACTGTCACTGGGTCAAAATCCTTGAATTCCCTCCCTAAGGGCATTGTAGGTCAACCCACAGCACACGGACTGCAGTGGTTCAAGAAGGCAGCTCACCCCCACCTTCTCAAGGGGCAACTAGGGACAGGCAATAAATGATGTTGCTAGCATTAGAGGTCATAGGTTTAAGGTGAGAGGGGAAAGATGTAAAAAGGACCTTAGAGCTAATGAGTAGTATGGAATGAGCTGCTGGAGGAAATGGTGGAGGCTGGTACAATTACAACATTCCAAAGGCATTTGGATGGGTATATGAATAGGAAGGGTTTTGGAGGGATGTGGGGCAAGTGCTAACAAGCAGGAGTAGATTAGTTCAGGATATCTGGTCGGCATGGACAAGTTAGACTGAAGTTTCTGTGCTGTATGACTGTGACTCTATGATGCTATTGTCCCAAATTCCCAATTAAAGGAGATGTGTGAGGCATGTTAGGGTGGTAGGTGCCTGGAACGCACTGCCTGGGGAGGTGGTACAAGTAGTTAGAGTAGAAACATTTAAAGGGCATTTAGACAGAGACAGGAACAAGCAGGGAATAGAGGGATACGGACCATCTGCAGGCAGATGGGATTAGTTCAGAATAACATCGTGGCCAGCACAGACATAATGGGCCAAAGGGCCTGTTCCTGTGCTGGGTACTATTCCATGTTCTACATTCTGTGCAGTGCAAGCACTTTCACTATGGCCTTTTCCATTGTGTGTCCTGGTGTGGAAATCTCACTTGGATCAGCACGGATTATCCAGCATCCAGTACCTGAGCTCATGCTGGTAAAACCAGGTACTTGCATTTGTATAGTGCTTTGTAGTAATCTACTTTGATGCTTTACAACCAATGAGGTACTTTTCGAATTGTCACTGTTTCGAGGAAACCCTGCAGCCAGTGTCTGCAAGAGCAGGGTCAGCCGGCCGGCCGGGCGGGTGGGTGGGTGGGTATATGTATCTGTGACCTCAAGAAAATGGAATTTCAGCAGACATAGAGAATCCAGGCCCCCAGACTGTCGCTATTCACTATAACCCTGGCTGATTCTCTCACACTCACACACTCTCTCTCACGCACACACACTCTCACTCTCACACTGTCACACTCACAATCTCTCACATACTCACACTCATTCTCACTCTGTCTCACTCACTCAGTTTCAGACTCTCACTCTCTCTCTCTGTCAGACTCTTTTCCTGTCTGCTTCCTATGTCCATGGATTACTGAAGGAACTAAGATCCTGTGCATCTCAGCGTTAACGATGCCGAGATTTAGGTGTTGAGGATTCTAAAATTCCTTGACCCACTTCATCACAGACTGATACAATTAACCCCCCCCCCCCCCCCTCCCCCATCCTGATGCACTTTCCCTGGCTGTGAAATTTAAAAAGCTCTGACTGACCAGCAGTTAACCCCTTCAGAATCTTCTCTCTCAGTGCCCAACCATCTTCAGCTGCTTCATCAATGACCTTCCCTCCGTCATAAGGTCAGAAATGGGGATGTTCGCTGATGCTTGCCCAATGTTCACCACCATTTGTGATTCCTCAGAAACTGAAGCAATCCGTGCTCAAATGCAACAAGATCTGGACAATCTCCAGGCTGGGGTTGACAAGTGGCAAGTAACATTCACACCCCACAAATGCCAGGCTATGACCATCACCAATAAGAGACAATCCAACCACTGCCCCGTGACATTCAGTGGTGTTATCATCACTGAATCCCCTACTATCAACATACCATTGATGAGACATTTAACTGGACACACCACATAAACATAGTGGCCCCAAGAGCAGGTCAGAGGCTGGGAATACTACCTCCTGACTCCCCACTTGCCCTGGATGGAGGCAGCTCCAACAACACTCAAGAAGCTTGACACCATCCAGGACAAAGCAGCCGCTTGATTGGCCCCACATCCACAAACATCCACTCCCTCCACCACCGACACTCAGTAAAAGCAGTGTGTACCATCTACAAGATGCACTGCAGAAATTCACCAAAGATCCTCAGACAGCACCTTCCAAAACCCCCAACCACTTCCACCTAGAAGGACAAGGGCAGCAGATACATGGGAACACCACCCCCTGCAAGTTCCCCTCCGAGCCACTCACCATCCTGACCTGGAAATATATCGCCGTTCCTTCAGTGTCACTGGGTCAGAATCCTGGAATTCCCTCCCTAAGGGCATTGAGGGTCAACCCACAGCACATGGACTGCAGTGGTTCAAGAAGGCAGCTCACCCCCACCTTCTCAAGGGGCAACGAGGGACGGGTAATGGCCAGCATCACCCACATCCCACAAAATGAGTTTTAAAAAAAAAACTGGAGGCCAGACCAGGTACGGATGGCAGATTCCCTTCCCTAAAGGGCAGACAGGTTCTTACAACAATCAACAGTGCTTTCATGGCTGCCATTGGATTTACCTTTATTTTAGATTCTTTTCTTGAATTTAAGCCTCACCATCTGTTAGAGTAGCATTCAAACACTGGCCTCCACATCATTGGGTTGGAGTTTTTGACTAATCCAGTAACATTTCCATTTCACGTTTGTTTTGTTTTAACTGGAATGTGCAGCTGTTAAAAATGTTGAATAATTTATTTATTTGTTTCCCGTGGTTGATATAATTCCATATCTTTGGTTGATCTACATTGGCCAGGTCTCCCTTCATGTTTGTATCATTGATATTGATGAAATTAGAGGATTCTTGTTTATGGAGTTTTGGTCCCAACTTTTGAATTGTTTTATTCAGAGCACTTGTTGTTCTCTTTCGGGTCGACTCTGCATCATTACACAATAACAGACAGGAAAACGCTTTCTGTCCAGTTGCTTTGGCAATGTCCTTGTGGTAGTTTCCAAAAACAAAACATTCCAGAAGGGTGTCTTCCAGAACATTGATCCCAGTTTGATTTGAAAGACCCCACTCCCTCTGGAGAACCTCATTCTGTCTTCATTCGATCATTCCCATGGCAACCAGGTCTCCCTCTGTCCTACGTTTTCAAGTTTATCTCGAACCATGACCAGGGTGAGGTCTACAAGAGCATAATGTGAACTGGTTGCTCCACTTAAGTAGGTCAGAGAGGAGCACAGACAGAGGTGGTGTTCATTGATTGAGGGTGGCTCAGTGGTTAGCACTGCTGCCTCACAGCGCCAGGGACCCAGGTTCGATTCCAGCCTTGGGTGACTGTCTGTGCAGAGTTTGCACATTCTCCCAGTGTCTGTGCAGGTTTCCTCCCACAGTCCAAAGATGTGTAGGTTAGGGTGGATTGGCCATGGGAAATTGGCCATAGTGTTCAGGGATGTGCAGGTTAGGGTGGATTGGCCACGGAAAATTGGCCATAGTGTTCAGGGATGTGCAGGTTAGGGTGGATTGGCCACGGAAAATTGGCCATAGTGTTCAGGGATGTGCAAGTTAGGGTGGATTGGCCATGGGAAATTGGCCATAGTGTTCAGGGATGTGCAGGTTAGGGTGGATTGGCCATGGGAAATTGGCCATAGTGTTCAGGGATGTGCAGGTTCGGGTGGGTTAGCCATGGGAAATGCAGGGTAGGAGGGTGAGGTCTGGGTGGGATTTTTTTGAGGATAGGTGTGGACGCAATGGGTCAAATGACCTGTACCCACACTGTAGGGATTCTATTCTGTAAGAAACTAGGTTTGAAGAAGATCTAGGTTTGATGTCAGGACCTGGTGGTTTCTCCCTGAGGACACGGAGCCTCTGGGACAGGTTTGTGGGTTGGGGTGGGAGCTGCTGAATTCTGTCATCCGAGAGCTGGGATCTCATTGTGGGTGGAGGGTGAGGGGTGCGAAAAAGATGTCCCTTTATACTAATCAGTTGGGGCCTACATGGTCGCTGGTCTTAATTGCTTCCAGGTGGTTAGACTGTTAGAAAGCCTGAAGCAGTACATCGGAGTTGTTTCCAAATGTGACCTGAAACATTTTCACTGCCAAAGGAATCTGGTGATGAGGGCTGGTGAATCTGGTGATGTTACCTGAGGCCTGTCAGTATCTGCAGCAGCTTGCTAAGACATCCCACCACCGACATTAAAAGTATAAACACACAGTGAGGCCTAATAACCACTTCCTGTGCAGCGAGCCTGTCCCCAAACGGGGCATCTACTTATCGCTGACAAGATGGCACTGCCACTGAAGGAGAGTAGATTAGATTTAGATTCCCTACAATGTACAAAAGGCCCTTCGGCCCAACCAGTCCACACCGACCCTCTGAAGAGCAACCCACCCAGACCCATTTCCCTCTGACTAATGCACCTAACACTACGGGCAATTTAGCATGACCAATTCACCTGACCTATGCATCTTTGGAGTGTGGGAGGAAACTGGAGCACCCGGAGAGAACCCACCCAGACACTGGGAGAATGTGCAAATTACAGTGGAGTTTCCCAACTTCCAGTTTATCTCCTGCTTTCCCCGAGACGGGGAGGGGAGTGCATGTGTTTTGTTGGGAGTAGCTGCAGGAAGCGATGCCATAGTGATGTTATCACCGGATTGTTAACCCAGACACCCAGAGAATGTTCTGGGAACCCGGGCTCAAAGATGGTGGAATTTGAAATCAATAAAAAATCTGGAATTAAGTATCTAATGATGACTGTGTCTCTGTTGTCAATTGTCAGGAAAAACCCATCTGGGTCACTAATGTCCTTCAGGGAGGGAAACTACTATCCTTACCAGGTCTGGCCTACATGTGACTCCAGACCCATAGCAATGTGGGTGACCTATCAGAAAGATATTGTGAAACTTAAAAGGGTTCAGAAAAGATTTACAAGGATGTTGCCAGGGTTGGAGGATCTGAGCTACAGGGAGAGGCTGAACAGGCTGGGGCTGTTTTCCCTGGAGCGTCGGAGGCTGAGGGGTGACCTTATAGAGGTTTACAAAATTATGAGGGGCATGGATAGGGTAAATAGGCAAGATCTTTTTCCAGGGGTGGGGGAGTCCAGAACTAGAGGGCATTGCTTTAGGGTGAGAGAGGAAAGATATAAAAGAGACCTGAGGGGCAACGTTTTCACACAGAGGGTGGTACGTGTATGGAATGAGCTGCCAGAGGATGTGGTGGAGGCTGGTATAATTGCAACATTTAAGAGGTATTTGGATGGGTATATGAATAGGAAGGGTTTGGAGGGGGATGGGCCGGGTGCTGGCAGGTGGGACTAGATTGGGTTGGGATATCTGGTCGGCATGGACGGGTTGGACCGAAGGGTCTGTTTCCATGCTGTACATCTCTATGACTCTTAACTACCCTTAGGGCAATTAGGGTAGCCTAGCCAGTGATGCCCACATCCTGTGAATGAATGAATAAATAAAGCTGTTGTAGTTGTGTGGGAAAGACTAGATGGGCTTGAGCATCTTAGCTTGTCTCTGAGTAACCATCAATCTTAAACAGGGGCAAGTGGGTGTTGCAGCCATGGGATTATGATTCCCCATTCCCGGTGTACAAATCCACATACAGATGGATATTCTTGAATTCAATCTGTGTAAAAAAATAGGATTAGGAGAAGGCTGCACAATTCCTTGAATTCTGTTGCTCAGTAAGATTGGAGCTGCATTTGCACATTAACCTCACCTTCCAATCCCAAACCCCAATTTGCCATGATTTCCTGTAAATCCGACGTGCAGCTGAGTTGAGTAATTCCAATCGTCAAGGCTTTGGCACCATGACGCTGAAGTTCTGCTTTAACACAGGGATTTGCTGTAACAGGTTCAGGGAACATGCTGGTTCAGTCAGTGTGAGGCATTCCTGTTACAGAGATATGCTCTCACTGTGATGTTATCACTACCTGTTGATTAATGTGATTTGCTTTATTTCACAGTCGGATAACACTGGGTCCTGTAAACACTACTCTCTGTGTCAAAACTCCTGTCGATCACAGGTTAGTGTGAATCACTCTGGCACCGTGTCTCCACTTGTTTCTCTCCTGGGCCTGAGTGTGGACAGGAATCTGTGATGGCTGTCTCTGACAGTACTTCCGTTCTCTTCCCTCATCAACCCCCAAAACTCCCCCACACACACTCACTCACACACGCACCTCTGTCTCATACACACTTTCACTCTCACTCACACTCACACATACTCTCACTCACACACGCTGTCTCATACACACACTTTCATACTCACACAGACACCTCTGTCTCATAAGCACACTTTCACTCTCACTCACACATGCACTTCTGTCTCATACACTTTCACTCTCACTCACACTCACACACACTCTCACTCACACACGCACCTCTGTCTCATACGCACTTTCACTCTCACACACACACACTCTCACTCACACAGACACCTCTGTCTCATACACACACTTTCACTCACTCACACACACTCTCACTCACAAACGCACCTGTCACATACACACACTTTCACTCTCACTCTCACACTCTCACTTACACATGCACCTCTGTCTCATACACACACTTTCACTCACTCACACATACTCTCACTCACACACACACACCTCTGTCACATACACACTCACTCACACACTCTCACGTACACACGCACCTCTGTCTCATACACACTCACTCTCACTCACACACGCACCTTTGTCTCATGCACACACTTTCACTCTCACTCACACACACACCTCTGTCTCATACACACACTTTCACTCTCACTCACACACGCACCTCTGTCTCATACACACACTTTCACTCTCACTCACACACACTCTCACTCACACACGCACCTCTGTCTCATACACACACTTTCACTCTCACTCACACACACACTCACTCACACAGACACCTCTGTCTCATACACACACTTTCACTCTCACTCACACACGCACCTCTGTCTCATACACACACTTTCACTCTCACTCACACTCTCACTCACACACGCACCTCTGTCTCATACACACACTTTCACTCTCACTCACACACACACTCACTCACACAGACACCTCTGTCTCATACACACACTTTCACTCTCACTCACACACGCACCTCTGTCTCATACACACACTTTCACTCTCACTCACACTCTCACTCACACACGCACCTCTGTCTCATACACACACTTTCACTCACTCACACATACTCTCACTCACACACACACACCTCTGTCACATACACACTCACTCACACACTCTCACGTACACACGCACCTCTGTCTCATACACACTCACTCTCACTCACACACGCACCTTTGTCTCATGCACACACTTTCACTCTCACTCACACACACACCTCTGTCTCATACACACACTTTCACTCTCACTCACACACGCACCTCTGTCTCATACACACACTTTCACTCTCACTCACACACACTCTCACTCACACACGCACCTCTGTCTCATACACACACTTTCACTCTCACTCACACACACACTCACTCACACAGACACCTCTGTCTCATACACACACTTTCACTCTCACTCACACACGCACCTCTGTCTCATACACACACTTTCACTCTCACTCACACTCTCACTCACACACGCACCTCTGTCTCATACACACACTTTCACTCTCACTCACACACACACTCACTCACACAGACACCTCTGTCTCATACACACACTTTCACTCTCACTCACACACGCACCTCTGTCTCATACACACACTTTCACTCTCACTCACACTCTCACTCACACACGCACCTCTATCTCATAAGCACACTTTCACTCTCACTCACACATGCACTTCTGTCTCATACACTTTCACTCTCACTCACACTCACACACACTCTCACTCACACACGCACCTCTGTCTCATACGCACTTTCACTCTCACACACACACACTCTCACTCACACAGACACCTCTGTCTCATACACACACTTTCACTCACTCACACACACTCTCACTCACAAACGCACCTGTCACATACACACACTTTCACTCTCACTCTCACACTCTCACTCACACATGCACCTCTGTCTCATACACACACTTTCACTCACTCACACATACTCTCACTCACACACACACACCTCTGTCACATACACACTCACTCACACACTCTCACGTACACACGCACCTCTGTCTCATACACACTCACTCTCACTCACACACGCACCTCTGTCTCATGCACACACTTTCACTCTCACTCACACACACACCTCTGTCTCATACACACACTTTCACTCTCACTCACACACGCACCTCTGTCTCATACACACACTTTCACTCTCACTCACACACACTCTCACTCACACACGCACCTCTGTCTCATACACACACTTTCACTCTCACTCACACACACACTCACTCACACAGACACCTCTGTCTCATACACACACTTTCACTCTCACTCACACACGCACCTCTGTCTCATACACACACTTTCACTCTCACTCACACTCTCACTCACACACGCACCTCTGTCTCATACACACACTTTCACTCTCACTCACACATACTCTCACTCACACTCACACCTCTGTCTCATACACACTTTCACTCTCACTCACACACATACTTCTGTCTCATACACACACTTTCACTCTCACGCACACATACTCTCACTCATACACACACCTCTGTCTCATATACACACACACATACTCTCACTCACACACACTCTCACTCACACGCACCTCTGTCTCATACGCACACTTTCACTCTCACACACATATTCTCACTCACACACGCACCTCTCATACACACACTTTTAGTCTCACTCACACATACTCTCACTCACACACGCACCTCTGTCTCATACACACACTTTCACTCTCACACACATTCTCACTCACACACACACCTCTGTCTCAGACACACACTTTCACTCTCACACACATTCTCACTCACACACACACCTCTGTCCCATACACACACTTTCACTCACACATTCTCACTCACACACACACCTCTGTCTCATACACACACTTTCACTCACTCACACACACCTCTGTCTCATATGCACACTTTCGCTCACTCACACACGCACCTCTGTCCCATACACACACTTTCACTCTCACACACATTCTCACTCACACACACTCCTCTGTCTCATACACACACTTTCACTCACTCACACACACACACCTCTGTCTCATACGCACACTTTCGCTCACTCACACACACACCTCTGTCCCATACACACACTTTCACTCTCACTCTCACACACTCTCACTCACACACGCACCTCTGTATCATACACACACTTTTAGTCTCACTCACACATACTCTCACTCACACACGCACCTCTGTCTCATACACACACTTTCACTCTCACTCACACACAAACTCACTCACACAGACACCTCTGTCTCATACACACACTTTCACTCTCACTCACACACGCACCTCTGTCTCATACACACACTTTCACTCTCACTCACACTCTCACTCACACACGCACCTCTGTCTCATACACACACTTTCACTCTCACTCACACATACTCTCACTCACACACGCACCTCTGTCTCATACACACACTTTCAATCTCACTCACACACACTCTCACTCATACACGCACCTCTGTCTCATACACACACTTTCACTCTCACTCACACACGCACCTCTGTCTCATACACACACTTTCAATCTCACTCACACACACTCTCACTCACACACGCACCTCTGTCTCATACACACACTTTCACTCTCACACACATTCTCACTCACACACGCACCTCTGTCTCATACACACTCTTTCGCTCTCACTCACACACACTCTCACTCACACACACTCGTCTGTCTCATACACACTCCTCTGTCTCATACACACACTTTCACTCACTCACACACGCACCTCTGTCTCATACGCACACTTTCACTCTCACTCTCACATACTCTCACTCACACACGCACCTCTGTCTCATACACACACTTTCACTCTCACTCACACACACTCTCACTCACACAGACACCTCTGTCTCATACGCACACTTTCACTCTCACTCACACATACTCTCACTCACACATGCACCTCTGTCTCATACACTTTCAATCTCACTCATACACACTCTCACTCACACACGCACCTCTGTCTCATACATACACTTTCACTCTCACTCACACATACTCTCACACACACACACTCTCACTCACACAGACACCTCTGTCTTATACGCACACTTTCACTCTCACTCACACATACTCTCACTCACACTCTGTCTCATACACTTTCAATCTCACTCACACACACTCTCACTCACACACGCACCTCTGTCTCATACACACACTTTCACTCTCACACACATTCTCACTCACACACGCACCTTGTCTCATACACACTCTTTCGCTCTCACTCACACACACTCTCACTCACACACACTCCTCTGTCTCATACACACTCCTCTGTCTCATACACACACTTTCACTCACTCACACACGCACCTCTGTCTCATACGCACACTTTCACTCTCACTCTCACATACTCTCACTCACACACGCACCTCTGTCTCATACACACACTTTCACTCTCACGCACACATACTCTCACTCACACGCACCTCTGTCTCATAGACACACTTTCACTCTCACACACATTCTCACTCAGGCACGCACCTCTGTCTCATATGCACTCTTTCACTCACACTCACACACACTCTCACTCACACACACTCCTCTGTCTCATACACACACTTTCACTCACTCACACACACTCCTCTGTCTCATACACACACTTTCACTCACTCACACACACTCCTCTGTCTCATACACACACTTTCACTCACTCACACACACACGACTGTCTCATACGCACACATTCGCTCACTCACACACACTCCTCTGTCTCATAGACACACTTTCACTCACTCACACACACTCCTCTGTCTCATAGACACACTTTCACTCACTCACACACACTCCTCTGTCTCATACGCACACTTTCACTCACTCACACACGCACCTCTGTCTCATACGCACACTTTCACTCTCACTCACACACACACACCTCTGTCTCATACGCACACTTTCACTCTCACTCTCACTCTCACACACTCTCACTCACACACGCACCTCTGTATCATACACACACTTTTAGTCTCACTCACACATACTCTCACTCACACACGCACCTCTGTCTCATACGCACACTTTCTCTCACTCACACACACTCCTCTGTCCCATACACTCACTCTCACTCTCTCACACTCTCACTCACACATGCACCTCTGTCTCATACACACACTTTCACTCTCACTCACACACACTCTCACTCACACACGCACCTCTGTCTCATACACACACTTTCTCTCACTCACACACACTCCTCTGTCCCATACACTCACTCTCACTCTCTCACACTCTCACTCACACATGCACCTCTGTCTCATACACACACTTTCACTCTCACTCACACACACTCTCACTCACACACGCACCTCTGTCTCATACACACACTTTCACTCTCACTCACACATACTCTCACTCACACACACACCTCTGTCTCATACACTTTCAATCTCACTCACACACACTCTCACTCACACACGCACCTCTGTCTCATACACAAACTTTCACTCACTCACACATACTCTCACTCACACACACTTTCACTCTCACTCAACATACTCTCACTCACACACGCATTCTGTCACATACACACTTTCACTCTCACTCACACACTCACTCTACACACGCACCACTGTCTCATACGCACACTTTCACTCTCACTCACGCACACTCTCACTCACACACACAACTCTGTCTCATACGCACACTTTCACTCTCACTCACACATACTCTCACTCACACTCACACCTCTGTCTCATACACACTTTCACTCTCACTCACACACATACTTCTGTCTCATACACACACTTTCACTCTCACGCACACATACTCTCACTCATACACACACCTCTGTCTCATATACACACACACATACTCTCACTCACACACACTCTCACTCACACGCACCTCTGTCTCATACGCACACTTTCACTCTCACACACATATTCTCACTCACACACGCACCTCTCATACACACACTTTTAGTCTCACTCACACATACTCTCACTCACACACGCACCTCTGTCTCATACACACACTTTCACTCTCACACACATTCTCACTCACACACACACCTCTGTCTCAGACACACACTTTCACTCTCACACACATTCTCACTCACACACACACCTCTGTCCCATACACACACTTTCACTCACACATTCTCACTCACACACACACCTCTGTCTCATACACACACTTTCACTCACTCACACACACCTCTGTCTCATACGCACACTTTCGCTCACTCACACACGCACCTCTGTCCCATACACACACTTTCACTCTCACACACATTCTCACTCACACACACTCCTCTGTCTCATACACACACTTTCACTCACTCACACACACACCTCTGTCTC
This sequence comes from Chiloscyllium plagiosum, assembly GCF_037043375.1. Taxonomy (NCBI): domain Eukaryota; kingdom Metazoa; phylum Chordata; class Chondrichthyes; order Orectolobiformes; family Hemiscylliidae; genus Chiloscyllium; species Chiloscyllium plagiosum. Next base: position 8,264,429 of record NW_028270146.1, read on the forward strand.
ATACGCACACTTTCGCTCACTCACACACACTCCTCTGTCCCATACACACACTTTCACACTCACTCTCACACACTCTCACTCACACACGCACCTCTGTATCATACACACACTTTTAGTCTCACTCACACATACTCTCACTCACACACGCACCTCTGTCTCATACACACACTTTCACTCTCACTCACACACACACTCACTCACACAGACACCTCTGTCTCATACACACACTTTCACTCTCACGCACACACGCACCTCTGTCTCATACACACACTTTCACTCTCACTCACACTCTCACTCACACACGCACCTCTGTCTCATACACACACTTTCACTCTCACTCACACATACTCTCACTCACACACGCACCTCTGTCTCATACACACACTTTCACTCTCACTCACACACACTCTCACTCACACATACTCTCACTCACACACGCACCTCTGTCTCATACACACACTTTCAATCTCACTCACACACACTCTCACTCATACACGCACCTCTGTCAAATTCACACACTTTCACTCTCACTCACACACGCACCTCTGTCTCATACACACACTTTCACTCTCACACACATTCTCACTCACACACGCACCTCTGTCTCATACACACACTTTTGCTCTCACTCACACACACTCTCACTCACACACACTCCTCTGTCTCATACACACACTTTCACTCACTCACACACGCACCTCTGTCTCATACGCACACTTTCACTCTCACTCTCACATACTCTCACTCACACACGCACCTCTGTCTCATACACACACTTTCACTCTCACTCACACACACTCTCACTCACACAGACACCTCTGTCTCATACGCACACTTTCACTCTCACTCACACATACTCTCACTCACACACACTCTCACTCACACACGCACCTCTGTCTTATACGCACACTTTCACTCTCACTCACACATACTCTCACTCACACTCTGTCTCATACACTTTCAATCTCACTCACACACACTCTCACTCACACTCACACCTCTGTCTCATACACACACTTTCACTCTCACGCACACATACTCTCACTCACACGCACCTCTGTCTCATAGACACACTTTCACTCTCACACACATTCTCACTCAGACACGCACCTCTGTCTCATATGCACTCTTTCACTCTCACTCACACACACTCTCACTCACACACACTCCTCTGTCTCATACACACACTTTCACTCACTCACACACACTCCTCTGTCTCATACACACACTTTCACTCACTCACACACACTCCTCTGTCTCATACACACACTTTCACTCACTCACACACACACCTCTGTCTCATACGCACACATTCGCTCACTCACACACACTCCTCTGTCTCATAGACACACTTTCACTCACTCACACACACTCCTCTGTCTCATACGCACACTTTCACTCACTCACACACGCACCTCTGTCTCATACACACACTTTCACTCTCACTCACACATACTCTCACTCACACACGCACCTCTGTCTCATACACACACTTTCACTCTCACTCACACACGCACCTCTGTCTCATACACACACTTTCACTCTCACTCTCACTCTCACACACTCTCACTCACACACGCACCTCTGTATCATACACACACTTTTAGTCTCACTCACACATACTCTCACTCACACACGCACCTCTGTCTCATACGCACACTTTCTCTCACTCACACACACTCCTCTGTCCCATACACTCACTCTCACTCTCTCACACTCTCACTCACACATGCACCTCTGTCTCATACACACACTTTCACTCTCACTCACACACACTCTCACTCACACACGCACCTCTGTCTCATACACACACTTTCTCTCACTCACACACACTCCTCTGTCCCATACACTCACTCTCACTCTCTCACACTCTCACTCACACATGCACCTCTGTCTCATACACACACTTTCACTCTCACTCACACACACTCTCACTCACACACGCACCTCTGTCTCATACACACACTTTCACTCTCACTAACACATACTCTCACTCACACACACACCTCTGTCTCATACACTTTCAATCTCACTCACACACACTCTCACTCACACACGCACCTCTGTCTCATACACAAACTTTCACTCTCACTCACACATACTCTCACTCACACACACTTTCACTCTCACTCAACATACTCTCACTCACACACGCATTCTGTCACATACACACTTTCACTCTCACTCACACACTCACTCTACACACGCACCTCTGTCTCATACGCACACTTTCACTCTCACTCACGCACACTCTCACTCACACACACAACTCTGTCTCATACGCACACTTTCACTCTCACTCACACATACTCTCACTCACACTCACACCTCTGTCTCATACACACTTTCACTCTCACTCACACACATACTTCTGTCTCATACACACACTTTCACTCTCACGCACACATACTCTCACTCATACACACACCTCTGTCTCATATACACACACATACTCTCACTCACACACACTCTCACTCACACGCACCTCTGTCTCATACGCACACTTTCACTCTCACACACATATTCTCACTCACACACGCACCTCTCATACACACACTTTTAGTCTCACTCACACATACTCTCACTCACACACGCACCTCTGTCTCATACACACACTTTCACTCTCACACACATTCTCACTCACACACACACCTCTGTCTCAGACACACACTTTCACTCTCACACACATTCTCACTCACACACACACCTCTGTCCCATACACACACTTTCACTCTCACACACATTCTCACTCACACACACACCTCTGTCTCATACACACACTTTCACTCACTCACACACACCTCTGTCTCATACGCACACTTTCGCTCACTCACACACGCACCTCTGTCCCATACACACACTTTCACTCTCACACACATTCTCACTCACACACACTCCTCTGTCTCATACACACACTTTCACTCACTCACACACACACCTCTGTCTCATACGCACACTTTCGCTCACTCACACACACACCTCTGTCCCATACACACACTTTCACTCTCACTCTCACACACTCTCACTCACACACGCACCTCTGTATCATACACACACTTTTAGTCTCACTCACACATACTCTCACTCACACACGCACCTCTGTCTCATACGCACACTTTCACTCTCACTCACACACACACCTCTGTCTCATACGCACACTTTCGCTCACTCACACACACACCTCTGTCCCATACTCACACACTCACTCTCACTCTCACACACTCTCAGTCTCACACGCACCTCTGTATCATACACACACTTTTAGTCTCACTCACACATACTCTCACTCACACACGCACCTCTGTCTCATACGCACACTTTCTCTCACTCACACACACTCCTCTGTCCCATACACACACACTCATTCTCACTCTCACACACTCTCACTCACACATGCACCTCTGTCTCATACACACACTTTCACTCTCACTCAACACACTCTCAATCACACACGCACCTCTGTATCATACACACACTTTTAGTCTCACTCACACATACTCTCACTCACACACGCACTCTGTCTCATACACACTTTCACTCTCACTCAACATACTCTCGCTCATACACGCATTCTGTCACATACACACTTTCACTCTCACTCACACACGCACCTCTGTATCATAGACACACTTTTAGTCTCACTCACACATACTCTCACTCACACATGCACCTCTGTCTCATACACACACTTTCACTCTCATTCACACACACACTCACTCACACAGACACCTCTGTCTCATACACACACTTTCACTCTCACTCACACACGCACCTCTGTCTCATACACACACTTTCACTCTCACTCACACTCTCACTCACACACGCACCTCTGTCTCATACACACTTTCACTCTCACTCACACACTCACACACATGCATCTCTGTCTCATACGCACACTTTCACTCTCACGCACACTCTCACTCACACACACAACTCTGTCTCATACGCGCACTTTCACTCTCACTCACACATACTCTCACTCACACTCACACCTCTGTCTCATACACACACTTTCACTCTCACGCACACATACTCTCATACACACGCACCTCTGTCTCATATACACACATACTCTCACTCACACACACTCTCACTCTCACTCACACACGCACCTCTGTCTCATACGCACACTTTCACTCTCACTCACACACACTCTCACTCCACAGACACCTCTGTCTCATACGCACACTTTCACTCTCACTCACACATACTCTCACTCACACACGCACCTCTGTCTCATATACTTTCAATCTCACTCACACACACTCTCACTCACACACGCACCTCTGTCTCATACACACACTTTCACTCTCACTCACACACGCACCTCTGTCTCATACACACACTTTCAATCTCACTCACACACACTCTCACTCACACTCACACCTCTGTCTCATACACACACTTTCACTCTCACGCACACATACTCTCACTCACACACGCACCTCTGTCTCATATACACACACACATACTCTCACTCACACACACTCTCACTCACACGCACCTCTGTCTCATACGCACACTTTCACTCTCACTCACACACACTCTCACTCACACACGCATCTCTGTCTCATATGCACACTTTCACTCTCACACACATTCTCACTCACACACGCACCTCTGTCTCATACACACACTTTCACTCTCACTCACACATACTCTCACTCACACACGCACCTCTGTCTCATACACACACTTTCAATCTCACTCACACACACTCTCACTCACACTCACACCTCTGTCTCATACACACACTTTCACTCTCACGCACACACACTCTCACTCACACCTCTGTCTCATACACACACTATCACTCTCACACACATTCTCACTCAGACACGCACCTCTGTCTCATATGCACTCTTTCACTCTCAGTCACACACACTCTCACTCACACACACTCTCACTCACACACGCACATCTGTATCATACACACACTTTTATTCTCACTCACACATACTCTCACTCACACACGCACTCTGTCTCATACACACTTTCACTCTCACTCAACATACTCTCGCTCACACACGCATTCTGTCACATACACACTTTCACTCTCACTCACACACGCACCTCTGTATCATACACACACTTTTAGTCTCACTCACACATACTCTCACTCACACCTCTGTCTCATACACACACTTTCACTCTCACACACATTCTCACTCAGACACGCACCTCTGTCTCATATGCACTCTTTCACTCTCACTCATACACACTCTCACTCACACACGCACCTCTGTATCATACACACACTTTTAGTCTCACTCACACATACTCTCACTCACACACGCACTCTGTCTCATACACACTTTCACTCTCACTCAACATACTATCGCTCACACACGCACTCTGTCTCATACACACTTTCACTCTCACTCACACACTCACTCTCAAACGCATCTCTGTCTCATACGCACACTTTCACTCTCACTCACACACACTCTCACTCACACGCACCTCTGTCTCATACGCACACTTTCACTCTCACTCACACACACTCTCACTCACACACGCACCTCTGTCTCATATGCACACTTTCACTCTCACACACATTCTCACTCACACGCGCACCTCTGTCTCATACGCACACTTTCTCTCACTCACACACACTCCTCTGTCCCATACACACACACTCATTCTCACTCTCACACACTCTCACTCACACACGCACCTCTGTCTCATACGCACACTTTCTCTCACTCACACACACTCCTCTGTCCCATACACACACACACATTCTCACTCTCACACACTCTCACTCACACATGCACCTCTTTCTCATACACACACTTTCACTCTCACTCAACACACTCTCAATCACACACGCACCTCTGTATCATACACACACTTTTAGTCTCACTCACACATACTCTCACTCACACACGCACTCTGTCTCATACACACTTTCACTCTCACTCAACATACTCTCGCTCATACACGCATTCTGTCACGTACACACTTTCACTCTCACTCACACACGCACCTCTGTATCATAGACACACTTTTAGTCTCACTCACACATACTCTCACTCACACACGCACCTCTGTCTCATACACACACTTTCACTCTCACTCACACACACACTCACTCACACAGACACCTCTGTCTCATACACACACTTTCACTCTCACTCACACACGCACCTCTGTCTCATACACACACTTTTACTCTCACTCACACTCACACACGCACCTCTGTCTCATACACACTTTCACTCTCACTCACACACTCACACACATGCATCTCTGTCTCATACGCACACTTTCACTCTCACGCACACTCTCACTCACACACACAACTCTGTCTCATACGCACACTTTCACTCTCACTCACACATACTCTCACTCACACTCACACCTCTGTCTCATACACACACTTTCACTCTCACGCACACATACTCTCATACACACGCACCTCTGTCTCATATACACACATACTCTCACTCACACACACTCTCACTCACACGCACCTCTGTCTCATACGCACACTTTCACTCTCACTCACACACACTCACACTCTCACTCACACACACACCTCTGTCTCATACGCACACTTTCACTCTCACTCACACACACTCTCACTCCACAGACACCTCTGTCTCATACGCACACTTTCACTCTCACTCACACATACTCTCACTCACACACGCACCTCTGTCTCATATACTTTCAATCTCACTCACACACACTCTCACTCACACACGCACCTCTGTCTCACACACACACTTTCACTCTCACTCACACATACTCTCACTCACACACGCACCTCTGTCTCATACACACACTTTCAATCTCACTCACACACACTCTCACTCACACTCACACCTCTGTCTCATACACACACTTTCACTCTCACGCACACATACTCTCACTCACACACGCACCTCTGTCTCATATACACACACACATACTCTCACTCACACACACTCTTACTCACACGCACCTCTGTCTCATACGCACACTTTCACTCTCACTCACACACACTCTCACTCACACACGCATCTCTGTCTCATATGCACACTTTCACTCTCACACACATTCTCACTCACACACGCACCTCTGTCTCATACACACACTTTCACTCTCACTCACACATACTCTCACTCACACACGCACCTCTGTCTCATACACACACTTTCAATCTCACTCACACACACTCTCACTCACACTCAAACCTCTGTCTCAAACACACACTTTCACTCTCACGCACACACACTCTCACTCACACCTCTGTCTCATACACACACTATCACTCTCACACACACACACTCTCACTCACACTCAAACCTCTGTCTCAAACACACACTTTCACTCTCACGCACACACACTCTCACTCACACCTCTGTCTCATACACACACTATCACTCTCACACACATTCTCACTCAGACACGCACCTCTGTCTCATATGCACTCTTTCACTCTCAGTCACACACACTCTCACTCACACACACTCTCACTCACACACGCACATCTGTATCATACACACACTTTTATTCTCACTCACACATACTCTCACTCACACACGCACTCTGTCTCATACACACTTTCACTCTCACTCAACATACTCTCGCTCACACACGCATTCTGTCACATACACACTTTCACTCTCACTCACACACGCACCTCTGTATCATACACACACTTTTAGTCTCACTCACACATACTCTCACTCACACCTCTGTCTCATACACACACTTTCACTCTCACACACATTCTCACTCAGACACGCACCTCTGTCTCATATGCACTCTTTCACTCTCACTCATACACACTCTCACTCACACACGCACCTCTGTATCATACACACACTTTTAGTCTCACACACACATACTCTCACTCACACACGCACTCTGTCTCATACACACTTTCACTCTCACTCAACATACTATCGCTCACACACGCACTCTGTCTCATACACACTTTCACTCTCACTCACACACTCACTCTCAAACGCATCTCTGTCTCATACGCACACTTTCACTCTCACTCACACACACTCTCACTCACACGCACCTCTGTCTCATACGCACACTTTCACTCTCACTCACACACACTCTCACTCACACACGCACCTCTGTCTCATATGCACACTTTCACTCTCACACACATTCTCACTCACACGCGCACCTCTGTCTCATACGCACACTTTCACTCTCACACACATTCTCACTCACACACGCATCTCTGTCTCATACACACACTTTCACTCTCACACACATTCTCACTCACACACGCACCTCTGTCTCATTCACACTCTTTCACACTCACTCACACACACTATCACTCACACACCCTCCTCTGTCTCATACACACTCCTCTGTCTCATACACACACTTTCACTCACTCACACACGCACCTCTGTATCATACGCACACTTTCACTCTCACTCACACACATTCTCACTCACACACGCACCTCTGTCTCATACACTTTCAATCTCACTCACGCACACTCTCCCTCACACTCATAACTCTGTCTCATACGCACACTTCCACTCTCACTCACACACATTCTCACTCACACACGCACCTCGGTCTCATACGCACACTTTCACTCTCACTCACACACATTCTCACTCACACACGCACCTCTGTCTCATATGCACACTTTCACTCTCACACACATTCTCACTCACACACGCACCTCTGTCTCATACACACACTTTCACTCTCACTCACACACATTCTCACTCACACACGCACCTCTGTCTCATACGCACACTTTCACTCTCACTCTCACACACTCTCACTCCACAGACACCTCTGTCTCATACGCACACTTTCACTCTCACTCACACACACTCTCACTCACACAGACACCTCTGTCTCATACGCACACTTTCACTCTCACTTACACATACTCTCACTCACACACGCACCTCTGTCTCATACATACACTTTCACTCTCACTCGCACATACTCTCACACACACACACTCTCACTCACACATGCAGCTCTGTCTCATACACTTTCAATCTCACTCACACACACTCTCACTCACACTCACACCTCTGTCTCATACACACACTTTCACTCTCACGCACACATACTCTCACTCACACACACTCTCACTCACACGCATCTCTGTCTCATATGCACTCTTTCACTCTCACTCACACACATTCTCACTCACACCTCTGTCTCATACACACACTTTCACTCACTCACACACGCACCTCTGTCTCATACGCACACTTTCGCTCACTCACACACACTCCTCTGTCTCATACACACACTTTCACTCACTCACACACGCACCTCTGTCTCATACGCACACTTTCACTCTCACTCACACACACTCTCACTCACACCTCTGTCTCATACACACACTTTCACTCTCACACACATTCTCACTCACACGCACCTCTGTCTCGTCCGCACACTGTCACTCTCACACACATTCTCACTCACACACGCACCTCTGTCTCATACGCAAACTTTCACTCTCACTCACACACACTCTCACTCACACCTCTGTCTCATACACACACTTTCACTCTCACACACATTCTCACTCAGACACGCACCTCTGTCCCATACACACACTTTCACTCTCACTCACACACACTCTCACTCACACCTCTGTCTCATACACACACTTTCACTCACTCACACACACTCCTCTGTCTCATACACACACTTTCACTCACTCACACACACTCCTCTGTCTCATACACACACTTTCACTCACTCACACACGCACCTCTGTCTCATACGCACACTTTCGCTCACTCACACACACTCCTCTGTCTCATACACACACTTTCACTCACTCACACACGCACCTCTGTCTCATACGCACACTTTCGCTCACTCACACACACTCCTCTGTCTCATACACACACTTTCGCTCACTCACACACACTCCTCTGTCTCATACACACACTTTCACTCACTCACACACACACCTCTGTCTCATACGCACACTTTCACTCTCACTCTCACTCTCACACACTCTCACTCACACACGCACCTCTGTATCATACACACACTTTTAGTCTCACTCACACATACTCTCACTCACACACGCACCTCTGTCTCATACGCATACTTTCTCTCACTCACACACACTCCTCTGTCCCATACACACACACTCACTCTCACTCACACACACTCTCACTCACACACGCACCTATGTATCATACACACACTTTCACTCTCACTCACACATACTCTCACTCACACACGCACTCTGTCTCATACACACTTTCACTCTCACTCAACATACTCTCACTCACACACGCATTCTGTCACATACACACTTTCACTCTCACTCACACACTCACTCACACACGCACCTCTGTCTCATACGCACACTTTCACTCTCACTCACATACACACTCTCACTCACACACATAACTCTGTCTCATACGCACACTTTCACTCTCACTCACACATACTCTCCCTCACACTCACACCTCTGTCTCATACACACTTTCACTCTCACTCACACACATACCTCTGTCTCATACGCACACTTTCACTCTCACTTACACATACTCTCACTCACACACGCACCTCTGTCTCATACATACACTTTCACTCTCACTCGCACATACTCTCACACACACACACTCTCACTCACACATGCACCTCTGTCTCATACACTTTCAATCTCACTCACACACACTCTCACTCACACTCACACCTCTGTCTCATACACACACTTTCACTCTCACGCACACATACTCTCACTCACACACACTCTCACTCACACGCATCTCTGTCTCATATGCACTCTTTCACTCTCACTCACACACATTCTCACTCACACCTCTGTCTCATACACACACTTTCACTCACTCACACACGCACCTCTGTCTCATACGCACACTTTCGCTCACTCACACACACTCCTCTGTCTCATACACACACTTTCACTCACTCACACACGCACCTCTGTCTCATACGCACACTTTCACTCTCACTCACACACACTCTCACTCACACCTCTGTCTCATACACACACTTTCAATCTCACACACATTCTCACTCACACGCACCTCTGTCTCATACGCACACTGTCACTCTCACACACATTCTCACTCACACACGCACCTCTGTCTCATACGCAAACTTTCACTCTCACACACATTCTCACTCAGACACGCACCTCTGTCCCATACACACACTTTCACTCTCACTCACACACACTCTCACTCACACCTCTGTCTCATACACACACTTTCACTCACTCACACACACTCCTCTGTCTCATACACACACTTTCACTCACTCACACACGCACCTCTGTCTCATACACACACTTTCACTCACTCACACACACTCCTCTGTCTCATACACACACTTTCACTCACTCACACACACTCCTCTGTCTCATACACACACTTTCACTCACTCACACACGCACCTCTGTCTCATACGCACACTTTCGCTCACTCACACACACTCCTCTGTCTCATACACACACTTTCACTCACTCACACACGCACCTCTGTCTCATACGCACACTTTCGCTCACTCACACACACTCCTCTGTCTCATACACACACTTTCACTCACTCACACACGCACCTCTGTCTCATACGCACACTTTCACTCTCACTCACACACACACCTCTGTCTCATACGCACACTTTCACTCTCACTCTCACTCTCACACACTCTCACTCACACACGCACCTCTGTATCATACACACACTTTTAGTCTCACTCACACATACTCTCACTCACACACGCACCTCTGTCTCATACGCATACTTTCTCTCACTCACACACACTCCTCTGTCCCATACACACACACTCACTCTCACTCACACACACTCTCACTCACACACGCACCTATGTATCATACACACACTTTCACTCTCACTCACACATACTCTCACTCACACACGCACTCTGTCTCATACACACTTTCACTCTCACTCAACATACTCTCACTCACACACGCATTCTGTCACATACACACTTTCACTCTCACTCACACACTCACTCACACACGCACCTCTGTCTCATACGCACACTTTCACTCTCACTCACATACACACTCTCACTCACACACATAACTCTGTCTCATACGCACACTTTCACTCTCACTCACACATACTCTCCCTCACACTCACACCTCTGTCTCATACACACTTTCACTGTCACTCACACACATACCTCTGTCTCATATGCACACTTTCACTCTCACTTACACATACTCTCACTCACACACGCACCTCTGTCTCATACATACACTTTCACTCTCACTCGCACATACTCTCACACACACACACTCTCACTCACACATGCACCTCTGTCTCATACACTTTCAATCTCACTCACACACACTCTCACTCACACTCACACCTCTGTCTCATACACACACTTTCACTCTCACGCACACATACTCTCACTCACACACACTCTCACTCACACGCATCTCTGTCTCATATGCACTCTTTCACTCTCACTCACACACATTCTCACTCACACCTCTGTCTCATACACACACTTTCACTCACTCACACACGCACCTCTGTCTCATACGCACACTTTCGCTCACTCACACACACTCCTCTGTCTCATACACACACTTTCACTCACTCACACACGCACCTCTGTCTCATACGCACACTTTCACTCTCACTCACACACACTCTCACTCACACCTCTGTCTCATACACACACTTTCACTCTCACACACATTCTCACTCACACGCACCTCTGTCTCATACGCAAACTTTCACTCTCACACACATTCTCACTCAGACACGCACCTCTGTCCCATACACACACTTTCACTCTCACTCACACACACTCTCACTCACACCTCTGTCTCATACACACACTTTCACTCACTCACACACACTCCTCTGTCTCATACACACACTTTCACTCACTCACACACGCACCTCTGTCTCATACACACACTTTCACTCACTCACACACACTCCTCTGTCTCATACACACACTTTCACTCACTCACACACACTCCTCTGTCTCATACACACACTTTCACTCACTCACACACGCACCTCTGTCTCATACGCACACTTTCGCTCACTCACACACACTCCTCTGTCTCATACACACACTTTCACTCACTCACACACGCACCTCTGTCTCATACGCACACTTTCGCTCACTCACACACACTCCTCTGTCTCATACACACACTTTCACTCACTCACACACGCACCTCTGTCTCATACGCACACTTTCACTCTCACTCAGACACACACCTCTGTCTCATACGCACACTTTCACTCTCACTCTCACTCTCACACACTCTCACTCACACACGCACCTCTGTATCATACACACACTTTTAGTCTCACTCACACATACTCTCACTCACACACGCACCTCTGTCTCATACGCATACTTTCTCTCACTCACACACACTCCTCTGTCCCATACACACACACTCACTCTCACTCACACACACTCTCACTCACACACGCACCTATGTATCATACACACACTTTCACTCTCACTCACACATACTCTCACTCACACACGCACTCTGTCTCATACACACTTTCACTCTCACTCAACATACTCTCACTCACACACGCATTCTGTCACATACACACTTTCACTCTCACTCACACACTCACTCACACACGCACCTCTGTCTCATACGCACACTTTCACTCTCACTCACATACACACTCTCACTCACACACATAACTCTGTCTCATACGCACACTTTCACTCTCACTCACACATACTCTCACTCACACTCACACCTCTGTCTCATACACACTTTCACTCTCACTCACACACATACCTCTGTCTCATACGCACACTTTCACTCTCACACACACATACTCTCACTCACACACGCACGTCTGTCTCATACACACACTTTTAGTCTCAATCACACATACTCTCACTCACACACGCACCTCTGTCTGATACACACACTTTCACTTTCACACACATTCTCACTCACACACACACCTCTGTCTCATACACACACTTTCACTCTCACACACATTCTCACTCACACGCACCTCTGTCTCATACGCACACTGTCACTCTCACACACATTCTCACTCACACACGCACCTCTGTCTCATACGCAAACTTTCACTCTCACTCACACACGCTCTCACTCACACACGCACCTCTGTCTCATACACACACTTTCACTCTCACACACATTCTCACTCAGACACGCACCTCTGTCCCATACACACACTTTCACTCTCACTCACACACACTCTCACTCACACCTCTGTCTCATACACACACTTTCACTCACTCACACACACTCCTCTGTCTCATACACACACTTTCACTCACTCACACACACTCCTCTGTCTCATACACACACTTTCACTCACTCACACACACTCCTCTGTCTCATACACACACTTTCACTCACTCACACACGCACCTCTGTCTCATACGCACACTTTCGCTCACTCACACACACTCCTCTGTCTCATACACACACTTTCACTCACTCACACACGCACCTCTGTCTCATACGCACACTTTCGCTCACTCACACACACTCCTCTGTCTCATACACACACTTTCACTCACTCACACACGCACCTCTGTCTCATACACACACTTTCACTCTCACTCACACACACACCTCTGTCTCATACGCACACTTTCACTCTCACTCTCACTCTCACACACTCTCACTCACACACGCACCTCTGTATCATACACACACTTTTAGTCTCACTCACACATACTCTCACTCACACACGCACCTCTGTCTCATACGCATACTTTCTCTCACTCACACACACTCCTCTGTCCCATACACACACACTCACTCTCACTCACACACACTCTCACTCACACACGCACCTATGTATCATACACACACTTTCACTCTCACTCACACATACTCTCACTCACACACGCACTCTGTCTCATACACACTTTCACTCTCACTCAACATACTCTCACTCACACACGCATTCTGTCACATACACACTTTCACTCTCACTCACACACTCACTCACACACGCACCTCTGTCTCATACGCGCACTTTCACTCTCACTCACATACACACTCTCACTCACACACATAACTCTGTCTCATACGCACACTTTCACTCTCACTCACACATACTCTCACTCACACTCACACCTCTGTCTCATACACACTTTCACTCTCACTCACACACATACCTCTGTCTCATACGCACACTTTCACTCTCACACACACATACTCTCACTCACACACGCACGTCTGTCTCATACACACACTTTTAGTCTCAATCACACACATTCTCGCTCACACACACACCTCTGTCTCATACACACACTTTCACTCACTCACACACACACACCTCTGTCCCATACACACATACTCACTCTCACTCTCACACACTCTCACTCTCACATGCACCTCTGTCTCATACACACACTTTCATTCTCACTCAACATACTCTCGCTCACACACGCATTCTGTCACATACACACTTTCACTCTCACTCACACACACACACACGCATCTCTGTCTCATACGCACACTTTCACTCTCACTCATGCGCACACTCACTCACACTCACACCTCTGTCTCATACACACTTTCACTCTCACTCACACACATACCTCTGTCTCATACACACACTTTCACTCTCACGCACACATACTCTCACTCACACACGCACCTCTGTCTCATATACACACACATACTCTCACTCACACACACTCTCACTCACACGCACCTCTGTCTCATACGCACACTTTCACTCTCACTCACACACACTCTCACTCACACACGCACCTCTGTCTCATACACACACTTTCACTCTCTCACACATTCTCACTCACACACACACACCTCTGTCCCATACACACACTTTCACTCGCACACGCATTCTCACTCACACACACACCTCTGTCTCATACACACACTTTCACTCACTCACACACACACACCTCTGTCTCAGACGCACACTTTCACTCACTCACACACACACCTCTGTCTCGTACGCACACTTTCACTCTCTCACACATTCTCACTCACATACACCCCTCTGTCTCATACACACACTTTCACTCTCACACACATTCTCACTCACACACACACACCTCTGTCCCATACACACACTTTCACTCTCACACACATTCTCACTCACACACACACCTCTGTCTCATACACACACTTTCACTCACTCACACACACACCTCTGTCTCATACACACACTTTCACTCACTCACACACACACCTCTGTCTCATACGCACACTTTCACTCACTCACACACACACCTCTGTCTCATACGCACACTTTCGCTCACTCACATACGCACCTCTGTCCCATACACACACTTTCACTCTCACTCTCACTCTCACACTCTCACTCACACACGCACCTCTGTATCATACACACACTTTCACTCTCACTCACACACACACCTCTGTCCCATACACACGCTCACTCTCACTCTCACACACTCTCAGTCACACACGCACCTCTGTATCATACACACACTTTTAGTCTCACTCACACATACTCTCACTCACACACGCACCTCTGTCTCATACGCACACTTTCTCTCACACACACACTCCTCTGTCCCATACACACACACTCACTCTCACACACTCACTCTGTCTCATACACACTTTCATTCTCACTCAACATACTCTCGCTCACACACGCATTCTGTCACATACACACTTTCACTCCCACTCACACACGCACCTCTGTATCATACACACACTTTTAGTCTCACTCACACATACTCTCACTCACACACGCATTCTGTCACATACACACTTTCACTCTCACTCACACACTCACTCTACACACGCACCTCTGTCTCATACGCACACTTTCACTCTCACTCACGCACACTCTCACTCACACACACAACTCTGTCTCATACGCACACTTTCACTCTCACTCACACATACTCTCACTCACACTCACACCTCTGTCTCATACACACTTTCACTCTCACTCACACACATACTTCTGTCTCATACACACACTTTCACTCTCACGCACACATACTCTCACTCATACACACACCTCTGTCTCATATACACACACATACTCTCACTCACACACACTCTCACTCACACGCACCTCTGTCTCATACGCACACTTTCACTCTCACACACATATTCTCACTCACACACGCACCTCTCATACACTCTTTTAGTCTCACTCACACATACTCTCACTCACACATGCACCTCTGTCTCATACACACACTTTCACTCTCACACACATTCTCACTCACACACACACCTCTGTCTCAGACACACACTTTCACTCTCACACACATTCTCACTCACACACACACCTCTGTCCCATACACACACTTTCACTCTCACACACATTCTCACTCACACACACACCTCTGTCTCATACACACACTTTCACTCACTCACACACACCTCTGTCTCATACGCACACTTTCGCTCACTCACACACGCACCTCTGTCCCATACACACACTTTCACTCTCACACACATTCTCACTCACACACACTCCTCTGTCTCATACACACACTTTCACTCACTCACACACACACCTCTGTCTCATACGCACACTTTCGCTCACTCACACACACACCTGTGTCCCATACACACACTTTCACTCTCACTCTCACACACTCTCACTCACACACGCACCTCTGTATCATACACACACTTTTAGTCTCACTCACACATACTCTCACTCACACACGCACCTCTGTCTCATACGCACACTTTCACTCTCACTCACACACACACCTCTGTCTCATACGCACACTTTCGCTCACTCACACACACACCTCTGTCCCATACTCACACACTCACTCTCACTCTCACACACTCTCAGTCTCACACGCACCTCTGTATCATACACACACTTTTAGTCTCACTCACACATACTCTCACTCACACACGCACCTCTGTCTCATACGCACACTTTCTCTCACTCACACACACTCCTCTGTCCCATACACACACACTCATTCTCACTCTCACACACTCTCACTCACACATGCACCTCTGTCTCATACACACACTTTCACTCTCACTCAACACACTCTCAATCACACACGCACCTCTGTATCATACACACACTTTTAGTCTCACTCACACATACTCTCACTCACACACGCACTCTGTCTCATACACACTTTCACTCTCACTCAACATACTCTCGCTCATACACGCATTCTGTCACATACACACTTTCACTCTCACTCACACACGCACCTCTGTATCATAGACACACTTTTAGTCTCACTCACACATACTCTCACTCACACACGCACCTCTGTCTCATACACACACTTTCACTCTCATTCACACACACACTCACTCACACAGACACCTCTGTCTCATACACACACTTTCACTCTCACTCACACACGCACCTCTGTCTCATACACACACTTTCACTCTCACTCACACTCTCACTCACACACGCACCTCTGTCTCATACACACTTTCACTCTCACTCACACACTCACACACATGCATCTCTGTCTCATACGCACACTTTCACTCTCACGCACACTCTCACTCACACACACAACTCTGTCTCATACGCACACTTTCACTCTCACTCACACATACTCTCACTCACACTCACACCTCTGTCTCATACACACACTTTCACTCTCACGCACACATACTCTCATACACACGCACCTCTGTCTCATATACACACATACTCTCACTCACACACACTCTCACTCTCACTCACACACGCACCTCTGTCTCATACGCACACTTTCACTCTCACTCACACACACTCTCACTCCACAGACACCTCTGTCTCATACGCACACTTTCACTCTCACTCACACATACTCTCACTCACACACGCACCTCTGTCTCATATACTTTCAATCTCATTCACACACACTCTCACTCACACACACACGCACCTCTGTCTCATACACACACTTTCACTCTCACTCACACACGCACCTCTGTCTCATACACACACTTTCAATCTCACTCACACACACTCTCACTCACACTCACACCTCTGTCTCATACACACACTTTCACTCTCACGCACACATACTCTCACTCACACACGCACCTCTGTCTCATATACACACACACATACTCTCACTCACACACACTCTCACTCACACGCACCTCTGTCTCATACGCACACTTTCACTCTCACTCACACACACTCTCACTCACACACGCATCTCTGTCTCATATGCACACTTTCACTCTCACACACATTCTCACTCACACACGCACCTCTGTCTCATACACACACTTTCACTCTCACTCACACATACTCTCACTCACACACGCACCTCTGTCTCATACACACACTTTCAATCTCACTCACACACACTCTCACTCACACTCACACCTCTGTCTCATACACACACTTTCACTCTCACGCACACACACTCTCACTCACACCTCTGTCTCATACACACACTATCACTCTCACACACATTCTCACTCAGACACGCACCTCTGTCTCATATGCACTCTTTCACTCTCAGTCACACACACTCTCACTCACACACACTCTCACTCACACACGCACATCTGTATCATACACACACTTTTATTCTCACTCACACATACTCTCACTCACACACGCACTCTGTCTCATACACACTTTCACTCTCACTCAACATACTCTCGCTCACACACGCATTCTGTCACATACACACTTTCACTCTCACTCACACACGCACCTCTGTATCATACACACACTTTTAGTCTCACTCACACATACTCTCACTCACACCTCTGTCTCATACACACACTTTCACTCTCACACACATTCTCACTCAGACACGCACCTCTGTCTCATATGCACTCTTTCACTCTCACTCATACACACTCTCACTCACACACGCACCTCTGTATCATACACACACTTTTAGTCTCACTCACACATACTCTCACTCACACACGCACTCTGTCTCATACACACTTTCACTCTCACTCAACATACTATCGCTCACACACGCACTCTGTCTCATACACACTTTCACTCTCACTCACACACTCACTCTCAAACGCATCTCTGTCTCATACGCACACTTTCACTCTCACTCACACACACTCTCACTCACACGCACCTCTGTCTCATACGCACACTTTCACTCTCACTCACACACACTCTCACTCACACACGCACCTCTGTCTCATATGCACACTTTCACTCTCACACACATTCTCACTCACACGCGCACCTCTGTCTCATACGCACACTTTCTCTCACTCACACACACTCCTCTGTCCCATACACACACACTCATTCTCACTCTCACACACTCTCACTCACACACGCACCTCTGTCTCATACGCACACTTTCTCTCACTCACACACACTCCTCTGTCCCATACACACACACTCATTCTCACTCTCACACACTCTCACTCACACATGCACCTCTTTCTCATACACACACTTTCACTCTCACTCAACACACTCTCAATCACACACGCACCTCTGTATCATACACACACTTTTAGTCTCACTCACACATACTCTCACTCACACACGCACTCTGTCTCATACACACTTTCATTCTCACTCAACATACTCTCGCTCATACACGCATTCTGTCACATACACACTTTCACTCTCACTCACACACGCACCTCTGTATCATAGACACACTTTTAGTCTCACTCACACATACTCTCACTCACACACGCACCTCTGTCTCATACACACACTTTCACTCTCACTCACACACACACTCACTCACACAGACACCTCTGTCTCATACACACACTTTCACTCTCACTCACACACGCACCTCTGTCTCATACACACACTTTTAATCTCACTCACACTCACACACGCACCTCTGTCTCATACACACTTTCACTCTCACTCACACACTCACACACATGCATCTCTGTCTCATACGCACACTTTCACTCTCACGCACACTCTCACTCACACACACAACTCTGTCTCATACGCACACTTTCACTCTCACTCACACATACTCTCACTCACACTCACACCTCTGTCTCATACACACACTTTCACTCTCACGCACACATACTCTCATACACACGCACCTCTGTCTCATATACACACATACTCTCACTCACACACACTCTCACTCACACGCACCTCTGTCTCATACGCACACTTTCACTCTCACTCACACACACTCACACTCTCACTCACACACGCACCTCTGTCTCATACGCACACTTTCACTCTCACTCACACACACTCTCACTCCACAGACACCTCTGTCTCATACGCACACTTTCACTCTCACTCACACACACTCTCACTCACACACGCATCTCTGTCTCATATGCACACTTTCACTCTCACACACATTCTCACTCACACACGCACCTCTGTCTCATACACACACTTTCACTCTCACTCACACATACTCTCACTCACACACGCACCTCTGTCTCATACACACACTTTCAATCTCACTCACACACACTCTCACTCACACTCAAACCTCTGTCTCATACACACACTTTCACTCTCACGCACACACACTCTCACTCACACCTCTGTCTCATACACACACTATCACTCTCACACACATTCTCACTCAGACACGCACCTCTGTCTCATATGCACTCTTTCACTCTCAGTCACACACACTCTCACTCACACACACTCTCACTCACACACGCACATCTGTATCATACACACACTTTTATTCTCACCCACACATACTCTCACTCACACACGCACTCTGTCTCATACACACTTTCACTCTCACTCAACATACTCTCGCTCACACACGCTTTCTGTCACATACACACTTTCACTCTCACTCACACACGCACCTCTGTATCATACACACACTTTTAGTCTCACTCACACATACTCTCACTCACACCTCTGTCTCATACACACACTTTCACTCTCACACACATTCTCACTCAGACACGCACCTCTGTCTCATATGCACTCTTTCACTCTCACTCATACACACTCTCACTCACACACGCACCTCTGTATCATACACACACTTTTAGTCTCACTCACACATACTCTCACTCACACACGCACTCTGTCTCATACACACTTTCACTCTCACTCAACATACTATCGCTCACACACGCACTCTGTCTCATACACACTTTCACTCTCACTCACACACTCACTCTCAAACGCATCTCTGTCTCATACGCACACTTTCACTCTCACTCACACACACTCTCACTCACACGCACCTCTGTCTCATACGCACACTTTCACTCTCACTCACACACACTCTCACTCACACACGCACCTCTGTCTCATATGCACACTTTCACTCTCACACACATTCTCACTCACACGCGCACCTCTGTCTCATACGCACACTTTCACTCTCACACACATTCTCACTCACACACGCACCTCTGTCTCATACACACACTTTCACTCTCACACACATTCTCACTCACACACGCACCTCTGTCTCATTCACACTCTTTCACACTCACTCACACACACTATCACTCACACACCCTCCTCTGTCTCATACACACTCCTCTGTCTCATACACACACTTTCACTCACTCACACACGCACCTCTGTCTCATACGCACACTTTCACTCTCACTCACACACATTCTCACTCACACACGCACCTCTGTCTCATACACTTTCAATCTCACTCACGCACACTCTCCCTCACACTCATAACTCTGTCTCATACGCACACTTCCACTCTCACTCACACACATTCTCACTCACACACGCACCTCGGTCTCATACGCACACTTTCACTCTCACTCAACATACTATCGCTCACACACGCACTCTGTCTCATACACACTTTCACTCTCACTCACACACTCACTCTCAAACGCATCTCTGTCTCATACGCACACTTTCACTCTCACTCACACACACTCTCACTCACACGCACCTCTGTCTCATACGCACACTTTCACTCTCACTCACACACACTCTCACTCACACACGCACCTCTGTCTCATATGCACACTTTCACTCTCACACACATTCTCACTCACACGCGCACCTCTGTCTCATACGCACACTTTCTCTCACTCACACACATTCTCACTCACACACGCACCTCTGTCTCATACACACACTTTCACTCTCACACACATTCTCACTCACACACGCACCTCTGTCTCATTCACACTCTTTCACACTCACTCACACACACTATCACTCACACACCCTCCTCTGTCTCATACACACTCCTCTGTCTCATACACACACTTTCACTCACTCACACACGCACCTCTGTCTCATACGCACACTTTCACTCTCACTCACACACATTCTCACTCACACACGCACCTCTGTCTCATACACTTTCAATCTCACTCACGCACACTCTCCCTCACACTCATAACTCTGTCTCATACGCACACTTCCACTCTCACTCACACACATTCTCACTCACACACGCACCTCGGTCTCATACGCACACTTTCACTCTCACTCACACACATTCTCACTCACACACGCACCTCTGTCTCATATGCACACTTTCACTCTCACACACATTCTCACTCACACACGCACCTCTGTCTCATACGCACACTTTCACTCTCACTCTCACACACTCTCACTCCACAGACACCTCTGTCTCATACGCACACTTTCACTCTCACTTACACATACTCTCACTCACACACGCACCTCTGTCTCATACGCACACTTTCACTCTCACTCTCACACACTCTCACTCCACAGACACCTCTGTCTCATACGCACACTTTCACTCTCACTCACACACACTCTCACTCACACAGACACCTCTGTCTCATACGCACACTTTCACTCTCACTTACACACACTCTCACTCACACATGCACCTCTGTCTCATACACTTTCAATCTCACTCACACACACTCTCACTCACACTCACACCTCTGTCTCATACACACACTTTCACTCTCACGCACACATACTCTCACTCACACACACTCTCACTCACACGCATCTCTGTCTCATATGCACTCTTTCACTCTCACTCACACACACTCTCACTCACACCTCTGTCTCATACACACACTTTCACTCACTCACACAAACTCCTCTGTCTCATACACACACTTTCACTCACTCACACACGCACCTCTGTCTCATACACACACTTTCACTCACTCACACACACTCCTCTGTCTCATACACACGCTTTCACTCACTCACACACACTCCTCTGTCTCATACACACACTTTCACTCACTCACACACGCACCTCTGTCTCATACGCACACTTTCGCTCACTCACACACACTCCTCTGTCTCATACACACACTTTCACTCACTCACACACGCACCTCTGTCTCATACGCACACTTTCGCTCACTCACACACACTCCTCTGTCTCATACACACACTTTCACTCACTCACACACGCACCTCTGTCTCATACGCACACTTTCACTCTCACTCACACACACACCTCTGTCTCATACGCACACTTTCACTCTCACTCTCACTCACTCTCACTCACACACGCACCTCTGTATCATACACACACTTTTAGTCTCACTCACACATACTCTCACTCACACACGCACCTCTGTCTCATACGCATACTTTCTCTCACTCACACACACTCCTCTGTCCCATACACACACACTCACTCTCACTCACACACACTCTCACTCACACACGCACCTATGTATCATACACACACTTTCACTCTCACTCACACATACTCTCACTCACACACGCAATCTGTCTCATACACACTTTCACTCTCACTCAACATACTCTCACTCACACACGCATTCTGTCACATACACACTTTCACTCTCACTCACACACGCACCTCTGTCTCATACGCACACTTTCACTCTCACTCACATACACACTCTCACTCACACACATAACTCTGTCTCATACGCACACTTTCACTCTCACTCACACATACTCTCACTCACACTCACACCTCTGTCTCATACACACTTTCACTGTCACTCACACACATACCTCTGTCTCATACGCACACTTTCACTCTCACACACACATACTCTCACTCACACACGCACGTCTGTCTCATACACACACTTTTAGTCTCAATCACATATACTCTCACTCACACACGCACCTCTGTCTGATACACACACTTTCACTTTCACACACATTCTCACTCACACACACACCTCTGTCTCATACACACATACTCACTCTCACTCTCACACACTCTCACTCTCACATGCACCTCTGTCTCATACACACACTTTCATTCTCACTCAACATACTCTCGCTCACACACGCATTCTGTCACATACACACTTTCACTCTCACTCACACACACACACACGCATCTCTGTCTCATACGCACACTTTCACTCTCACTCATGCACACTCTCACTCACACTCACACCTCTGTCTCATACACACTTTCACTCTCACTCACACACATACCTCTGTCTCATACACACACTTTCACTCTCACGCACACATACTCTCACTCACACACGCACCTCTGTCTCATATACACACACATACTCTCACTCACACACACTCTCACTCACACGCACCTCTGTCTCATACGCACACTTTCACTCTCACTCACACACACTCTCACTCACACACGCACCTCTGTCTCATACACACACTTTCACTCTCTCACACATTCTCACTCACACACACACACCTCTGTCCCATACACACACTTTCACTCGCACACGCATTCTCACTCACACACACCTCTGTCTCATACACACACTTTCACTCACTCACACACACACACCTCTGTCTCAGACGCACACTTTCACTCACTCACACACACACCTCTGTCTCGTACGCACACTTTCACTCTCTCACACATTCTCACTCACACACACCCCTCTGTCTCATACACACACTTTCACTCTCACACACATTCTCACTCACACACACACACCTCTGTCCCATACACACACTTTCACTCACTCACACACACACCTCTGTCTCATACACACACTTTCACTCACTCACACACACACCTCTGTCTCATACGCAAACTTTCACTCACTCACACACACCCCTCTGTCTCATACACACACTTTCACTCTCACACACATTCTCACTCACACACACACACCTCTGTCTCATACGCACACTTTCACTCTCACTCTCACTCTCACACACTCTCACTCACACACGCACCTCTGTATCATACACACACTTTTAGTCTCACTCACACATACTCTCACTCACACACGCACCTCTGTCTCATACGCATACTTTCTCTCACTCACACACACTCCTCTGTCCCATACACACACACTCACTCTCACTCACACACACTCTCACTCACACACGCACCTATGTATCATACACACACTTTCACTCTCACTCACACATACTCTCACTCACACACGCACTCTGTCTCATACACACTTTCACTCTCACTCAACAAACTCTCACTCACACACGCATTCTGTCACATACACACTTTCACTCTCACTCACACACTCACTCACACACGCACCTCTGTCTCATACGCACACTTTCACTCTCACTCACATACACACTCTCACTCACACACATAACTCTGTCTCATACGCACACTTTCACTCTCACTCACACATACCCTCACTCACACTCACACCTCTGTCTCATACACACTTTCACTCTCACTCACACACATACCTCTGTCTCATACGCACACTTTCACTCTCACACACACATACTCTCACTCACACACGCACGTCTGTCTCATACACACACTTTTAGTCTCAATCACACATACTCTCACTCACACACGCACCTCTGTCTGATACACACACTTTCACTTTCACACACATTCTCACTCACACACACACCTCTGTCTCATACACACACTTTCACTCTCACACACATTCTCACTCACACGCACCTCTGTCTCATACGCACACTGTCACTCTCACACACATTCGCACTCACACAAGCACCTCTGTCTCATACGCAAACTTTCACTCTCACTCACACACGCTCTCACTCACACACGCACCTCTGTCTCATACACACACTTTCACTCTCACACACATTCTCACTCAGACACGCACCTCTGTCCCATACACACACTTTCACTCTCACTCACACACACTCTCACTCACACCTCTGTCTCATACACACACTTTCACTCACTCACACACACTCCTCTGTCTCATACACACACTTTCACTCACTCACACACGCACCTCTGTCTCATACACACACTTTCACTCACTCACACACACTCCTCTGTCTCATACACACACTTTCACTCACTCACACACACTCCTCTGTCTCATACACACACTTTCACTCACTCACACACGCACCTCTGTCTCATACGCACACTTTCGCTCACTCACACACACTCCTCTGTCTCATACACACACTTTCACTCACTCACACACGCACCTCTGTCTCATACGCACACTTTCGCTCACTCACACACACTCCTCTGTCTCATACACACACTTTCACTCACTCACACACGCACCTCTGTCTCATACGCACACTTTCACTCTCACTCACACACACACCTCTGTCTCATACGCACACTTTCACTCTCACTCTCACTCTCACACACTCTCACTCACACACGCACCTCTGTATCATACACACACTTTTAGTCTCACTCACACATACTCTCACTCACACACGCACCTCTGTCTCATACGCATACTTTCTCTCACTCACACACACTCCTCTGTCCCATACACACACACTCACTCTCACTCACACACACTCTCACTCACACACGCACCTATGTATCATACACACACTTTCACTCTCACTCACACATACTCTCACTCACACACGCACTCTGTCTCATACACACTTTCACTCTCACTCAACATACTCTCACTCACACACGCATTCTGTCACATACACACTTTCACTCTCACTCACACACTCACTCACACACGCACCTCTGTCTCATACGCACACTTTCACTCTCACTCACATACACACTCTCACTCACACACATAACTCTGTCTCATACGCACACTTTCACTCTCACTCACACATACTCTCACTCACACTCACACCTCTGTCTCATACACACACTTTTAGTCTCAATCACACATACTCTCACTCACACACGCACCTCTGTCTGATACACACACTTTCACTTTCACACACATTCTCACTCACACACACACCTCTGTCTCATACACACACTTTCACTCACTCACACACACACACCTCTGTCCCATACACACATACTCACTCTCACTCTCACACACTCTCACTCTCACATGCACCTCTGTCTCATACACACACTTTCATTCTCACTCAACATACTCTCGCTCACACACGCATTCTGTCACATACACACTTTCACTCTCACTCACACACACACACACGCATCTCTGTCTCATACGCACACTTTCACTCTCACTCATGCACACTCTCACTCACACTCACACCTCTGTCTCATACACACTTTCACTCTCACTCACACACATACCTCTGTCTCATACACACACTTTCACTCTCACGCACACATACTCTCACTCACACACGCACCTCTGTCTCATATACACACACATACTCTCACTCACACACACTCTCACTCACACGCACCTCTGTCTCATACGCACACTTTCACTCTCACTCACACACACTCTCACTCACACACGCACCTCTGTCTCATACACACACTTTCACTCTCACACACATTCTCACTCACACACACACACCTCTGTCCCATACACACACTTTCACTCGCACACGCATTCTCACTCACACACACACCTCTGTCTCATACACACACTTTCACTCACTCACACACACACACCTCTGTCTCAGACGCACACTTTCACTCACTCACACACACACCTCTGTCTCGTACGCACACTTTCACTCTCTCACACATTCTCACTCACACACACCCCTCTGTCTCATACACACACTTTCACTCTCACACACATTCTCACTCACACACACACACCTCTGTCCCATACACACACTTTCACTCTCACACACATTCTCACTCACACACCTCTGTCTCATACACACACTTTCACTCACTCACACACACACCTCTGTCTCATACACACACTTTCACTCACTCACACACACACCTCTATCTCATACGCACACTTTCACTCACTCACACACACACCTCTGTCTCATACGCACACTTTCGCTCACTCACATACGCACCTCTGTCCCATACACACACTTTCACTCTCACTCTCACTCTCACACTCTCACTCACACACGCACCTCTGTATCATACACACACTTTCACTCTCACTCACACACACACCTCTGTCCCATACACACGCTCACTCTCACTCTCACACACTCTCAGTCACACACGCACCTCTGTATCATACACACACTTTTAGTCTCACTCACACATACTCTCACTCACACACGCACCTCTGTCTCATACGCACACTTTCTCTCACACACACACTCCTCTGTCCCATTCACACACACTCACTCTCACACACTCTCACTCACACACGCACTCTGTCTCATACACACTTTCATTCTCACTCAACATACTCTCGCTCACACACGCATTCTGTCACATACACACTTTCACTCCCACTCACACACGCACCTCTGTATCATACACACACTTTTAGTCTCACTCACACATACTCTCACTCACACACGCACTCTGTCTCATACACACTTTCACTCTCACTCACACACTCACACACACGCATCTCTGTCTCATACACACTTTCACTCTCACTCACACACATACCTCTGTCTCATACACACACTTTCACTCTCACGCACACATACTCTCACTCACACACGCACCTCTGTCTCATATACACACACATACTCTCACTCACACACACTCTCACTCACACGCACCTCTGTCTCAAACGCACACTTTCACTCTCACACACACATACTCTCACTCACACACGCACTTCTGTCTCATACACACACTTTTAGCCTCAATCACACATACTCTCACTCACACACGCACCTCTGTCTGATACACACACTTTCACTCTCACACACATTCTCACTCACACACACACCTCTGTCTCATACACACACTTTCACTCTCACACACATTCTCACTCACACACACACACCTCTGTCCCATACACACACTTTCACTCGCACACGCATTCTCACTCACACACACACCTCTGTCTCATACACACACTTTCACTCACTCACACACACACCTCTGTCTCAGACGCACACTTTCACTCACTCACACACACACCTCTGTCTCGTACGCACACTTTCACTCTCTCACACATTCTCACTCACACACACCCCTCTGTCTCATACACACACTTTCACTCTCACACACATTCTCACTCACACACACACACCTCTGTCCCATACACACACTTTCACTCTCACACACATTCTCACTCACACACACACCTCTGTCTCATACACACACTTTCACTCACTCACACACACACCTCTGTCTCATACGCACACTTTCACTCACTCACACACACACCTCTGTCTCATACGCCCACTTTCGCTCACTCACATACGCACCTCTGTCCCATACACACACTTTCACTCTCACTCTCACACTCTCACTCACACACGCACCTCTGTATCATACACACACTTTCACTCTCACTCACACACACACCTCTGTCCCATACACACGCTCACTCTCACTCTCACACACTCTCAGTCACACACGCACCTCTGTATCATACACACACTTTTAGTCTCACTCACACATACTCTCACTCACACACGCACCTCTGTCTCATACGCACACTTTCTCTCACACACACACTCCTCTGTCCCATACACACACACTCACTCTCACACACTCTCACTCACACACGCACTCTGTCTCATACACACTTTCATTCTCACTCAACATACTCTCGCTCACACACGCATTCTGTCACATACACACTTTCACTCCCACTCACACACGCACCTCTGTATCATACACACACTTTTAGTCTCACTCACACATACTCTCACTCACACACGCACTCTGTCTCATACACACTTTCACTCTCACTCACACACTCACACACACGCATCTCTGTCTCATACGCACACTTTCACTCTCACTCACGCACACTCTCACTCACACTCACACCTCTGTCTCATACACACACTTTCACTCTCACGCACACA
Organism: Chiloscyllium plagiosum; assembly: GCF_037043375.1. Lineage (NCBI taxonomy): Eukaryota > Metazoa > Chordata > Chondrichthyes > Orectolobiformes > Hemiscylliidae > Chiloscyllium > Chiloscyllium plagiosum. The sequence continues at coordinate 8,295,349 of NW_028270146.1, forward strand.
TACTCTCACACACACGCACCTCTGTCTCATATACACACATACTCTCACTCACACATACTCTCACTCACACACGCACCTCTGTCTCATATGCACACTTTCACTCTCACACACATTCTCACTCACACACGCACCTCTGTCTCATACGCACACTTTCACTCTCACACACATTGTCACTCACACATGCACCTCTGTCTCATACACACTCTTTCACTCTCACTCACACACACTCTCACTCACACACACTCCTCTGTCTCATACACACTCCTCTGTCTCATACACACACTTTCACTCACTCACACACGCACCTCTGTCTCATACGCACACTTTCACTCACTCACACACACTCCTCTGTCTCATACACACACTTTCACTCACTCACACACACTCCTCTGTCTCATACACACACTTTTACTCACTCACACACGCACCTCTGTCTCATACGCACACTTTCGCTCACTCACACACACTCCTCTGTCTCATACACACACTTTCACTCACTCACACACGCACCTCTGTCTCATACGCACACTTTCACTCTCACTCACACACACACCTCTGTCTCATACGCACACTTTCACTCTCACTCTCACTCTCACACACTCTCACTCACACACGCACCTCTGTATCATACACACACTTTTAGTCTCACTCACACATACTCTCACTCACACACGCACCTCTGTCTCATACGCACACTTTCTCTCACTCACACACACTCCTCTGTCCCATACACACACACTCACTCTCACTCACACACACTCTCACTCACACACGCACCTATGTATCATACACACACTTTCACTCTCACTCACACATACTCTCACTCACACACGCACTCTGTCTCATACACACTTTCACTCTCACTCAACATACTCTCACTCACACACGCATTCTGTCACATACACACTTTCACTCTCACTCACACACTCACTCACACACGCACCTCTGTCTCATACGCACACTTTCACTCTCACTCACATACACACTCTCACTCACACACATAACTCTGTCTCATACGCACACTTTCACTCTCACTCACACATACTCTCACTCACACTCACACCTCTGTCTCATACACACTTTCACTCTCACTCACACACATACCTCTGTCTCATACGCACACTTTCACTCTCACACACACATACTGTCACTCACACACGCACGTCTGTCTCATACACACACTTTTAGTCTCAATCACACATACTCTCACTCACACACGCACCTCTGTCTGATACACACACTTTCACTTTCACACACATTCTCACTTACACACACACCTCTGTCTCATACACACACTTTCACTCACTCACACACACACCTCTGTCTCATACACACACTTTCACTCACTGACACACGCACACCTCTGTCCCATACACACATACTCACTCTCACTCTCACACACTCTCACTCTCACATGCACCTCTGTCTCATACACACACTTTCATTCTCACTCAACATACTCTCGCTCACACGCGCATTCTGTCACATACACACTTTCGCTCTCAGTCACACACACACACACGCATCTCTGTCTCATACGCACACTTTCACTCTCACTCATGCACACTCTCACTCACACTCACACCTCTGTCTCATACACACTTTCACTCTCACTCACACACATACCTCTGTCTCATACACACACTTTCACTCTCACGCACACATACTCTCACTCACACACGCACCTCTGTCTCATATACACACACATACTCTCACTCACACACACTCTCACTCACACGCACCTCTGTCTCATACGCACACTTTCACTCTCACTCACACACACTCTCACTCACACACGCACCTCTGTCCCTTACACACACTTTCACTCGCACACGCATTCTCACTCACACACACACCTCTGTCTCATACACACACTTTCACTCACTCACACACACACCTCTGTCTCAGACGCACACTTTCACTCACTCACACACACACCTCTGTCTCGTACGCACACTTTCACTCTCTCACACATTCTCACTCACACACACCCCTCTGTCTCATACACACACTTTCACTCTCACACACATTCTCACTCACACACACACACCTCTGTCCCATACACACACTTTCACTCTCACACACATTCTCACTCACACACACACCTCTGTCTCATACACACACTTTCACTCACTCACACACACACCTCTGTCTCATACACACACTTTCAGTCACTCACACACACACCTCTGTCTCATACGCACACTTTCACTCACTCACACACACACCTCTGTCTCATACGCACACTTTCGCTCACTCACATACGCACCTCTGTCCCATACACACACTTTCACTCTCACTCTCACTCTCACACTCTCACTCACACACGCACCTCTGTATCATACACACACTTTCACTCTCACTCACACACACACCTCTGTCCCATACACACGCTCACTCTCACTCTCACACACTCTCAGTCACACACGTACCTCTGTATCATACACACACTTTCTCTCACACACACACTCCTCTGTCCCATACGCACACACTCACTCTCACACACTCTCACTCACACACGCACTCTGTCTCATACACACTTTCATTCTCACTCAACATACTCTCGCTCACACACGCATTCTGTCACATACACACTTTCACTCCCACTCACACACGCACCTCTGTATCATACACACACTTTTAGTCTCACTCACACATACTCTCACTCACACACGCATCTCTGTCTCATACACACTTTCACTCTCACTCACACACATACCTCTGTCTCATATACACACACATACTCTCACTCACACACGCACCTCTGTCTCATATACACACACATACTCTCACTCACACACACTCTCACTCACACGCACCTCTGTCTCATACGCACACTTTCACTCTCACACACACATACTCTCACTCACACACGCACTTCTGTCTCATACACACACTTTTAGTCTCAATCACACATACTCTCACTCACACACGCACCTCTGTCTGATACACACACTTTCACTCTCACACACATTCTCACTCACACACACACCTCTGTCTCATACACACACTTTCACTCTCACACACATTCTCACTCACACACACACACCTCTGTCCCATACACACACTTTCACTCGCACACGCATTCTCACTCACACACACACCTCTGTCTCATACACACACTTTCACTCACTCACACACACACCTCTGTCTCAGACGCACACTTTCACTCACTCACACACACACCTCTGTCTCGTACGCACACTTTCACTCTCTCACACATTCTCACTCACACACACCCCTCTGTCTCATACACACACTTTCACTCTCACACACATTCTCACTCACACACACACACCTCTGTCCCATACACACACTTTCACTCTCACACACATTCTCACTCACACACACACCTCTGTCTCATACACACACTTTCACTCACTCACACACACACCTCTGTCTCATACACACACTTTCAGTCACTCACACACACACCTCTGTCTCATACGCACACTTTCACTCACTCACACACACACCTCTGTCTCATACGCACACTTTCGCTCACTCACATACGCACCTCTGTCCCATACACACACTTTCACTCTCACTCTCACTCTCACACTCTCACTCACACACGCACCTCTGTATCATACACACACTTTCACTCTCACTCACACACACACCTCTGTATCGTACGCACACTTTCACTCTCTCACACATTCTCACTCACACACACCCCTCTGTCTCATACACACACTTTCACTCTCACACACATTCTCACTCACACACACACACCTCTGTCCCATACACACACTTTCACTCTCACACACATTCTCACTCACACACACACCTCTGTCTCATACACACACTTTCACTCACTCACACACACACCTCTGTCTCATACGCACACTTTCACTCACTCACACACACACCTCTGTCTCATACGCACACTTTCGCTCACTCACATACGCACCTCTGTCCCATACACACACTTTCACTCTCACTCTCACACTCTCACTCACACACGCACCTCTGTATCATACACACACTTTCACTCTCACTCACACACACACCTCTGTCCCATACACACGCTCACTCTCACTCTCACACACTCTCAGTCACACACGCACCTCTGTATCATACACACACTTTTAGTCTCACTCACACATACTCTCACTCACACACGCACCTCTGTCTCATACGCACACTTTCTCTCACACACACACTCCTCTGTCCCATACACACACACTCACTCTCACACACTCTCACTCACACACGCACTCTGTCTCATACACACTTTCATTCTCACTCAACATACTCTCGCTCACACACGCATTCTGTCACATACACACTTTCACTCCCACTCACACACGCACCTCTGTATCATACACACACTTTTAGTCTCACTCACACATACTCTCACTCACACACGCACTCTGTCTCATACACACTTTCACTCTCACTCACACACTCACACACACGCATCTCTGTCTCATACGCACACTTTCACTCTCACTCACACATACTCTCACTCACACGCACCTCTGTCTCATATACACACATACTCTCACTCACACGCACATCTGTCTCATACGCACACTTTCACTCTCACTCACACACACTCTCACTCACACACGCACCTCTGTCTCATATGCACACTTTCACTCTCACACACATTCTCACTCACACACGCACCTCTGTCTCATACGCACACTTTCACTCTCACACACATTGTCACTCACACATGCACCTCTGTCTCATACACACTCTTTCACTCTCACTCACACACACTCTCACTCACACACACTCCTCTGTCTCATACACACTCCTCTGTCTCATACACACACTTTCACTCACTCACACACGCACCTCTGTCTCATACGCACACTTTCACTCTCACTCTCACATACTCTCACTCACACATGCACCTCTGTCTCATACACACACTTTCACTCTCACTCACACACACTCTCACTCCACAGACACCTCTGTCTCATACGCACACTTTCACTCTCACTCACACACACTTTCACTCACACACGCACCTCTGTCTCATACACACACTTTCACTCTCACTCACACATACTCTCACTCACACTCGCACCTCTGTCTCATACACACACTTTCAATCTCACTCACACACACTCTCACTCACACGCACCTCTGTCTCATACGCACACTTTCACTCTCACACACATTCTCACTCACACACACACCTCTGTCTCATACACACACTTTCACTCACTCACACACACACCTCTGTCTCATACGCACACTTTCACTCACTCACACACACACCTCTGTCTCATACGCACACTTTCGCTCACTCACATACGCACCTCTGTCCCATACACACACTTTCACTCTCACTCTCACACTCTCACTCACACACGCACCTCTGTATCATACACACACTTTCACTCTCACTCACACACACACCTCTGTCCCATACACACGCTCACTCTCACTCTCACACACTCTCAGTCACACACGCACCTCTGTATCATACACACACTTTTAGTCTCACTCACACATACTCTCACTCACACACGCACCTCTGTCTCATACGCACACTTTCTCTCACACACACACTCCTCTGTCCCATACACACACACTCACTCTCACACACTCTCACTCACACACGCACTCTGTCTCATACACACTTTCATTCTCACTCAACATACTCTCGCTCACACACGCATTCTGTCACATACACACTTTCACTCCCACTCACACACGCACCTCTGTATCATACACACACTTTTAGTCTCACTCACACATACTCTCACTCACACACGCACTCTGTCTCATACACACTTTCACTCTCACTCACACACTCACACACACGCATCTCTGTCTCATACGCACACTTTCACTCTCACTCACACATACTCTCACTCACACGCACCTCTGTCTCATATACACACATACTCTCACTCATACACACTCTCACTCACACGCACATCTGTCTCATACGCACACTTTCACTCTCACTCACACACACTCTCACTCACACACGCACCTCTGTCTCATATGCACACTTTCACTCTCACACACATTCTCACTCACACACGCACCTCTGTCTCATACGCACACTTTCACTCTCACACACATTGTCACTCACACATGCACCTCTGTCTCATACACACTCTTTCACTCTCACTCACACACACTCTCACTCACACACACTCCTCTGTCTCATACACACTCCTCTGTCTCATACACACACTTTCACTCACTCACACACGCACCTCTGTCTCATACGCACACTTTCACTCTCACTCTCACATACTCTCACTCACACATGCACCTCTGTCTCATACACACACTTTCACTCTCACTCACACACACTCTCACTCCACAGACACCTCTGTCTCATACGCACACTTTCACTCTCACTCACACACACTTTCACTCACACACGCACCTCTGTCTCATACACACACTTTCACTCTCACTCACACATACTCTCACTCACACTCGCACCTCTGTCTCATACACACACTTTCAATCTCACTCACACACACTCTCACTCACACGCACCTCTGTCTCATACGCACACTTTCACTCTCACACACATTCTCACTCACACACACACCTCTGTCTCATACACACACTTTCACTCACTCACACACACACCTCTGTCTCATACGCACACTTTCACTCACTCACACACACACCTCTGTCTCATACGCACACTTTCGCTCACTCACATACGCACCTCTGTCCCATACACACACTTTCACTCTCACTCTCACACTCTCACTCACACACGCACCTCTGTATCATACACACACTTTCACTCTCACTCACACACACACCTCTGTCCCATACACACGCTCACTCTCACTCTCACACACTCTCAGTCACACACGCACCTCTGTATCATACACACACTTTTAGTCTCACTCACACATACTCTCACTCACACACGCACCTCTGTCTCATACGCACACTTTCTCTCACACACACACTCCTCTGTCCCATACACACACACTCACTCTCACACACTCTCACTCACACACGCACTCTGTCTCATACACACTTTCATTCTCACTCAACATACTCTCGCTCACACACGCATTCTGTCACATACACACTTTCACTCCCACTCACACACGCACCTCTGTATCATACACACACTTTTAGTCTCACTCACACATACTCTCACTCACACACGCACTCTGTCTCATACACACTTTCACTCTCACTCACACACTCACACACACGCATCTCTGTCTCATACGCACACTTTCACTCTCACTCACACATACTCTCACTCACACGCACCTCTGTCTCATATACACACATACTCTCACTCATACACACTCTCACTCACACGCACATCTGTCTCATACGCACACTTTCACTCTCACTCACACACACTCTCACTCACACACGCACCTCTGTCTCATATGCACACTTTCACTCTCACACACATTCTCACTCACACACGCACCTCTGTCTCATACGCACACTTTCACTCTCACACACATTGTCACTCACACATGCACCTCTGTCTCATACACACTCTTTCACTCTCACTCACACACACTCTCACTCACACACACTCCTCTGTCTCATACACACTCCTCTGTCTCATACACACACTTTCACTCACTCACACACGCACCTCTGTCTCATACGCACACTTTCACTCTCACTCTCACATACTCTCACTCACACATGCACCTCTGTCTCATACACACACTTTCACTCTCACTCACACACACTCTCACTCCACAGACACCTCTGTCTCATACGCACACTTTCACTCTCACTCACACACACTTTCACTCACACACGCACCTCTGTCTCATACACACACTTTCACTCTCACTCACACATACTCTCACTCACACTCGCACCTCTGTCTCATACACACACTTTCAATCTCACTCACACACACTCTCACTCACACGCACCTCTGTCTCATACGCACACTTTCACTCTCACTCACACACACTCTCACTCACACGCACCTCTGTCTCATACGCACACTTTCACTCTCACTCACACATACTCTCACTCACACACGCACCTCTGTCTCATACACACACTTTCACTCTCACTCACACATACTCTCACTTACACACACACCTCTGTCTCATATACACACACATACTCTCACTCACACATACTCTCACTCACACACACTCTCACTCACACGCACCTCTGTCTCATACACACACTTTCACTCTCACACACATTCTCACTCAGACACGCACCTCTGTCTCATATGCACTCTTTCACTCTCACTCACACATACTCTCACTCACACACGCACTCTGTCTCATACACACTTTCACACTCACTCACATACTCACTCACACACGCATCTCTGTCTCATACGCACACTTTCACTCTCACTCACGCACACTCTCACTCACACACACAACTCTGTCTCATACGCACACTTTCACTCTCACTCACACATACTCTCACTCACACTCACACCTCTGTCTCATACACACACTTTCACTCTCACGCACACATACTCACACACACACGCACATCTGTCTCATATACACACACACATACTCTCACTCACACACACTCTCACTCATATGCTCCTCTGTCTCATACGTACACTTTCACTCTCACTCACACTCTCACTCACACACGCACCTCTGACTCATACACACACTTTCACTCTCACACACGTTCTCACTCACACACGCACCTCTGTCTCATTCACACTCTTTCACTCTCACTCACACACTCTCACTCACACACACTCCTCTGTCTCATACACACACTTTCACTCACTCACGCACGCACCTCTGTCTCATACGCACACTTTCACTCTCACTCTCACATACTCTCACTCACACACGCATCTCTGTCTCATACACACACTTTCACTCTCACTCACACACACTCTCACTCCACAGACACCTCTGTTTCATACGCACACTTTCACTCTCACTCACACATACTCTCACTCACACACGCACCTCTGTCTCATACACTTTCAATCTCACTCATACACACTCTCACTCACACACGCACCTCTGTCTCATACATACACTTTCACTCTCACTCACACATACTCTCACACACACACACTCTCACTCACACACGCACCTCTGTCTCATACGCACACTTTCACTCTCACTCACACACGCACCTCTGTCTCATACGCACACTTTCACTCTCACTCACACACGCACCTCTGTCTCATACACACACTTTCACTCTCACTCACACACACTCTCACTCCACAGACACCTCTGTTTCATACGCACACTTTCACTCTCACTCACACATACTCTCACTCACACACGCACCTCTGTCTCATACACTTTCAATCTCACTCATACACACTCTCACTCACACACGCACCTCTGTCTCATACATACACTTTCACTCTCACTCACACATACTCTCACACACACACACTCTCACTCACACACGCACCTCTGTCTCATACGCACACTTTCACTCTCACTCATACACACTCTCACTCACATACGACCCTCTGTCTCATACGCACACTTTCACTCTCACTCACACATACTCTCACTCACACCTCTGTCTCATACACACACTTTCACTCTCACGCACACATACTCACCCACACACGCACCTCTGTCTCATATACACACACACATACTCTCACTCACACACACTCTCACTCACACGCCCCTCTGTCTCATACGCACACTTTCACTCTCACTCACACACACTCTCACTCACACGCCCCTCTGTCTCATACGCACACTTTCATTCTCACTCACACACACTCTCACTCACACACGCACCTCTGTCTCATATGCACACTTTCACTCTCACACACATTCTCACTCACACACGCACTCTGTCTCATACACACTCTTTCACTCTCACACACATTCTCACTCACACACACACACCTCTGTCTCATACACACACTTTCACTCACTCACACACACACCTCTGTCCCATACACACACTTTCACTCTCACTCTCACACACTCTCACTCACACTCGCACCTCTGTCTCATACGCACACTTTCACTCTCACTCTCACACACACACGCACCTCTGTCTCATACGCACACTTTCTCTCACTCACACACACTCCTCTGTCCCATACACACACACTCACTCTCACTCTCACACACTCTCACTCACACACGCACCTCTGTCTCATACACACACTTTCACTCACTCACACACATTCTCACTCACACACGCACCTCTGTCTCATACGCACACTTTCACTCTCACTCACGCACATTCTCACTCACACTCACACCTCTATCTCATACACACTTTCACTCTGACTCACACACACTCTCACTCACACACGCACCTCTGTCTCATACACACACTTTCACTCTCACTCACACACGCACCTCTGTCCCATACACACACTTTCACTCTCACTCACACACGCACCTCTGTCTCATACACACTTTCACTCTCACTCACACATGCACCTCTGTCTCATACGCACACTTTCACTCTCACTCACGCACACTCTCACTCACACTCACACCTCTATCTCATACACACTTTCACTCTGACTCACACACACTCTCACTCACAAACGCACCTCTGTCTCATACACCCACTTTCACTCTCACTCACATACGTACCTCTGTCTCATACACACACTTTCACTCTCACTCACACACGCACCTCTGTCTCATACACACACTTTCACTCTCACTCACACACGCACCTCTGTCTCATACACACTTTCACTCTCACTCACACACGCACCTCTGTCTCATACGCACACTTTCACTCTCACTCACACACGCACCTCTGTCTCATATGCACACTTTCACTCTCACTCACACATACTCTCACTCTCTCACTTACACATATTCTCACACACACACTCACACACTCACTGTCATTCATACATATACTCTCAACTCATTCACACGTGCTGTCACATGCTCACTCTCTCTAATGCACACACATACACCCAAACTCTCTCACTTTCTCCTGCTTACTGTCTCACATACTGTCACTCTCACGTACACATTCGTACTCACACACATCCTCCCATACACTCTCACTGTCTCACTTACACACACTGATTCTCTCTGACTGTTATACATGTGCACTCACACATTCGCTTACAGACACTCACCCTCACACTCTCACACATGTCACTCACACTGACCCCTCAGATACACTCTGTCTCTCATACACGTTTGTATACACACACACACACAGAGTCACTCACACACACCCTGATGCCCTCACAGACTCTCACTCTCTCTCTGCCCCACTGTGACCACCAGCGAGTTGTGATCATTTGATGTTCACCCTGAGCCATTCTAGCTCCGTTGCTCCAGGATTTTAGGTTAAAGTATTTCTTTCACAAAGTCTGCCTCTGACCTATTTCTGGCTTAGGACCTGAGCTTTGACAACAATTTGGAGCTGCTTATCTAGCAGCTTCTTAAGGTATTAAATATTAAAACGTACAAAGGAAGGTATTTCAGAGCAGCGGTTATCAGGCATGGTTTAACACCAAGCCATATAAAACAGGCCATTCAGCCCATCGAGCCAGCTGTGCCACTCAATTAGATCACTCCGTGATGTCGCTTTCCTGTGCTCTCTCTATGTCTCACCTTTATCTTTTTGATGTCGGTAGTCTCCATGAGGACAGGTCATGGGGACGATGCTGAGCTGGAAGTTTGGAACTGGGGTAAGGTGGTGGGAGGGGAAATGAGAAAACTGGTGAAGTCCACATTGACGCCCTGGGGTTGAAGTGTTCCGAGGTGGAAGCAAATGTGGCTGTGATAGCGAGTCTATTTCAGGACATGGTTGAAGAGCTTCAGGGCAGGGGAGATGACCTGGGTTGCAGTGAGAAAGAGATTCACTGAGATTCTTGTGGAGAGAGGAGGAGAACTTCTTCAAGGTCGGCATCCTTGCAAGAGGATTCGCAGGAAGGTTAAAATCAACTAGGAGAAAGTGAGGACTGCAGATGCTGGAAACCAGAGTTTAGATTAGAGTGGTGCTGGAAAAGCACAGATTCCTTGCAAGAGGATTTGCAGTAAGGTTAAAATTTCCTTTATCTAATTGTCTGCAGCCTTCCGTGGATAAACACACCCATGTCCCTCTGATTATCTTCCTCGGGTGCTACCACTCAGTGAGTACTATCTTGCCTCAGTCCTTTCCAAAATGCATCATCTCTCACTTTTCAGAATTAAATTCCATTTGCCACTGTTCAGCCCATCTGACCAGCCTAATTATATTGTCTTGGAGTCCAATGCTTTCCTCCTCACTATTTGCGACACCATCCGTTATTGTCGTCTGTCAGCTTATTGATTGTACCTCCTACATTCATGTCTAGATCATTAATGTATGCAGCAAACAACAAAGGACCCTGCACCGAATCCTCTGGTACTCCCTTGAATACAAGCTTATGGTCACAAAAACACCCTTCAACCATCTCTGTCTGCTTCCTGCTACCAAACCAATTTGGATCCAGTTTTCCAACTTGGCCTGGATCCCATGGTTTCTTAGCTTTTTAACCAGCCTGCCATGTAGACTTTGTCAGAAGCCTTACTGAAGGCCATGTAGACTACATCAACTGCACCACTCTCATCGAAACGTTTAGTCACCTCTTCAAAAAATTCAATCAAATTTGTTAAACATGATCTTTCCCTTATAAAGCTGCTTGGCTGTGATTAATCATTGCTTCTCAAAATGGAAATGAATGTAGTCCCTCAGGGAAATAATTAAACAACTTTCTTTCACAGATGTTAGACTGACTGGCCTGTAATTTCTGGGGCTCTCTCTGTCACCCTTCTTGAGTAACATTAGCTGTTCCCTAATCCTCTGGTACCCCTTCTTTGGCCGGAGAGCATTTGAAAATCCTGTCATATTTCCTGCTCTGCCTGAGGATTTATCCATTTTCAAACCTCAACCCTCAACTCTACCTCTCCTCTCTCATTGTTAATTCAAACCTCCCTGGTTTGACACCTATACTGTCCTTCTCTATTGTGAAGACAGATGCAAAGTACACATTTAAAACCTCAGCTTGATCTTCCAGTTCCACACACACATTGCCACTTTGGCCTGTAATTGACTCTATTTATTCCCTGGTCATTCCCTCACTCCTAAAGTACTTATAAACCACAGAACACTGCTCAGTGCTATCCACTTGTCTCCTCTCCTGTCCCGTCCCCTCACTGTTGTGGGCTGTTCATTGTTTTGAGTCTATGATAAACTTACTTTAGTTTCCCCTGACATCCTGGATCCTCTGGTCCTAGTAGTTTCCACCCTTCCCTTTTACGGGAACATGTTGGCCCTGCACTCTCACTATTCCCCTTTGGAATACCTCACTGCCTGGATATGGATTTTCCTGCAAATAGCTGCTGCGAGTTCACTTTTACCAGATTCTGTCTTAATTAAAACGGGCGCTCTCCCAATTCAGGAACTTTGTTTCTCATTCCTCTTTCTCCTTCTCCATCATTCCCTGACATCTTACGGAATTATGGTCATTATAATTGAAATGCTTTCCCAGTTCCACATCTGCCATTTGCCTCGCCTGGTTTTTTAAATGTAAGTCCAGCACCATCCCCTGTCTTGAAGGACTGTCTGTGTATTAGCTTAAAGGGCTGTCCTGGACACGGGTTAAGAATTCTGCGCCTGTCTCAGCCTTTCACTCTGTCACTCTGAACGGCCTGGACAGATTGGACATTGGGAAGATGTTTCACAGGCATGATTCGGAGGAGCCGGTGTTGGACTGGGGTGGACAAAGTTAAAAATCACACAACACTGGGATATAGTCCAACAGATTTATTTGGAAGCATTAACTTTCAGAGCGCTGCTCCTTCATCAGGCGGTTGTGGATTATAAGATTGTAAGAGACAGAATTTATCGCAAAAGGTTACAGTGTGATACAACTGAAATTACATATTGAAAAAGACCTGGATTGTTTGTTAAGTCTCTCAGCTTTTAGAATGACCGTGTTGGTTTCAGTTCTTTGGCAGGAGAGACGAGGATCCGAGGGCACAGCCTGAGAGTAAAGGGAAGAGCTTTGGAACGGACGGAAGGAGAAACGTCTTCAGCCAGAGAGAGTGAATCTATGGAACTCCCTGCCACAGAGGGCTGTGGAGGTCAGGTCATTGAGTATATTTAAGACTGAGTTAGAGAGGTTCTTGATTGTCAAGGGGATCCAAGGTTATGGGGAGAAAGCAGGAAATGGGATTGTAAAACCTATCAGCCTTGATTGAATGGCAGAGCAGGCTCAATGGGCTGAATGGCCTCATTTCTGCTTCTATGTCATAGTGTCTTACGTGATGTGGTCTATCCTAGTTACCATCAGGAGATTGAAATTCCTTGTTCTTATTGCCCTATAATTTTTACTCTTGTCTGAGATTTGCTGATGTATCTGTCTTTGTGTTTCTCTCTGACAGTTTAAGTGCCTGTAGTACACCCCCAGCAAAGTAATTACCCCCTTTTCAGTTTTCACGTTCTCCCCTTATGGCCTGGTTTAAGGAACTGTCGAAGATACTACAAGAAATGAAACGCAGGCCCGGCCAGAACACCTGCATCCAGTGAATAATCACTTTGAAAACCTCGGGCCACTGTCTGTGTGGAGTTTGCACATCCTCCCCGTGTCTGCGTGGGTTTCCTCCGGGTGCTCCGGTTTCCTCCCACAGTCCAACGATGTGAAGGTCAGATGGACTGGCCATGCTAAATTGCTCGTAGTGTTATGTGTATTAATCAGAGGGGAATGGGTTTGGGTGGGTTACTCTTCAGAGGGTAGGTGTGGACTGGTTGGGCTGAAGGGCCTGTTTCCATACTGTAGAGAATCTAACCTAATCTAATCTAACATAAAAGTGATCTCTCCGTTCATAGAGCCCTTATTCTTTTTTTAGATTGTTTTGGAATCTTTTCATTATTCAGTGTAAAGGTGATGCTTTGCACACAGGTTTTAAAAAGCTTCTGAGCAAGAACCTGAAATTGATGAGCACATTCCAACCTGGAAACTGTTGACTGATCGGCGCCTAACTGCCTGACCAGAGCACAGACCTGTTCCTTTCAATACGAATCCCTGTTGGCCATGTTGCATACCGAATCAGGCTTCTCTTTCAGTGAGTGACAACATTGCAACAGGGTGTCTATCTGGATAATCATGGGAAGGTGGTGGAGGACTGATAATGTCATAGAGTCAGAGTCATAGAGATGTACAGCATGGAAAGAGACCCTTCGGTCCAACCCGTCCATGCCGACCAGATATCCCAATGCACTAGGAGACAGTGAGGACTGCAGATGCTGGAAATCAGAGTAAAGAGTGTGGTGCTGGAAAAGCACAGCAGGTCAGGCAGCATCCGAGGAGCAGGAGACTCGATGTTCTGGGCATACGCCCTTCATCAGGAATCATGCTCCTGTTCCTCGGATGCTGCCTGACCTGCTGTGCTTTTCCAGCACCACACTCCCAATTCTGATGATGTCACTTGGCTAGTTATCCAGATAGCTCCAGTTAATGTCCTGTGGACCCAGGTTCAAACCCTATCCTAGCAAATGGTCAGATTCAAATTCAATAAAAAACTGGCATCATGATGATCACAAAATCGCAGTCAATGGTTGTAACAACCCTTCTGTCTCACGAGTGTCCTTCAGGGAAGGAAATCTGCCATCCTTACCTGGTCTGGCCTACATGTGACTCCAGACCCACAGCAATGTGGGCGACTCAACTGCTCACTGGGCAGTTGGGGGTGGAACCAGCCAGAGTTGCCCTGATCCTGTGAATAATGTAATCATAATTACAGAAACATTTGCAACAAAGTTTGTAAATGTTGTATTTCATCCAACTTTTGACCTATTAGGAAGGAGCAAGTGGATTGCTGAGTGTTGGAATGTGCAGACGAACATAGTGCCAGGGTTTGACATTAATTTAGCTGCAGTTCCCCTTGATGGGACTTGCCTCCATGACTCAGAAATACATCCCTGATCCCTCACTGTCACTGCTGCCCAGACAGACTCTCTCTCTCGAGTGGCTCTTCCCCTCGGCATCCCTTAGAGTACCAACCGAGTGATATCCGAAGTGAATGTGAGTTTGTCACTCGAAGGATATGTCATCGCTCATGAGCAGGAGGTGGATTGCACTGTCTTGGTGTTGGTCATTGGTGGGTAGGAAGCTGTGAGTATTATGTGGGTTATTCTGTGGGACAGACAATACCCTGTGTGCCAGGAGGGTTTGGGGCAGTATTGCAGAGCTGCCTGGTCTCAGGTTACCTGCTTCCTGCATTGCATTGCCAGTGAGATGATGTAACTAGCTAGCCTGATGCACTAGCTGTGTTCCTTCATCGCTGTGTTAACCCTTGCTGTCCTGCAGAGAATCCATGCTTTTAATTAATGCGCCTTGTCCACTCAGACTTGGTCAATAGATGATGAAATCGGCAAGTCTGTGTCTCTGAGCTGGACTCTGAGCTGCTTCAGCCATAGAGCAATGTGTCTGTGGTGGATACTCTGAAGAAGGCACACACACTTTATCATCAATATTCAGACTAGAGAAAGACAGTGTGGTCAAACGGCTACAAGACTAGATGGGATTGAGGTTCATAAGGAGGAAGTGTCAGCAATTCTGGAAAGTGTGAAAATAGATAAGTCCCCTGGGCCGGATGGGATTTATCCTAGGATCCTCTGGGAAGCCAGGGAGGAGATTGCCGAGCCTTTGGGTTTGATCTTTAAATCGTCATTGTCTTCAGGAACAGTACCAGAAGACTGGAGGATAGTAAATGCTGTCCCCTTGTTCAAGAAGGGGAGTAGAGACAACCCTGGTAATTATAGACCAGTGAGCCTTACTTCAGTTGTGGGTAAAGTGTTGGAAAGGGTTATAAGAGATAGGATTTATAATCCTCTAGAAAGGAATAAGTTGATTAGGGATAGTCAGCATGGTTTTGTGAAGGGCAAGTGGTGCCTCACAAATATCCTTCAGGGAATGAACTCTGCCATCCTTACCAGATCTGGCCCACATGTGACTCCAGACCTACATCAACGTGGGTGACTCTCAACTGCCCTCTGGGTAATTAGGGATGGGCAGTAAATGCTGTCCCAGCCAACAGTGACCTCATCCTGTGAATGATGTCATCACAATTGCAGAAACACTTGCAACAAATTTTGTTAATGTTGCATCCCATCCACTTTTTGTCCTTTTAGGAAGGAGCAAGTGGATTGCTGAGTGTTGGAATGTGCAGAGGAACATAGTGTCAGGGTTTGAATTCTTTGAGATGGTGACCAAACAGGTGGATGAGGGTAAGGTATTGATGGGGTGTATATGGATTTCAGTAAGGCGTTTGGTAAGGTTCCCCACTGTAGGCTATTGCACAAAATACGGAGGCCTAGGATTGAGGGTGACTTGGCGGTTTGGATCAGTAATTGGCTTGCTGAAAGAAGACAGAGGGTGGTGGTTCATCCTGGAGTTCAGTTACTAGTGGTGTACCGCAAGAATCTGTTCTGGGGCCACTGCTGTTTGTCATTTTTATAAATGACCTGGATGAGGGTGTAGAAGGATGGATTAGTAAATTTGCAAATGACACTAAGGTAGGTGGAGTTGTGGATGGTGCCAAAGGATGTTGACGGTTACAGAGGGACATAGATAAGCTGCAGTGCTGGGCTGAGAGGTGGCAAATGGAGTTTAATGTGGAAAAGTGTGAGGTGATTCACTTTGGAAAGAGTAACAGGAATACAGAGTACTGGGCTAATGGTAAGATTCCTGGTTGCGTAGATGAACAGAGAGATCTCAGTGATCATGTACATAGATCCCTGAAAGTTGCCAGCCAGGATGATGGAGTTGTTAAGAAGGCATACGGTGTGTTAGCTTTTATTGGTAGAGGGATTGAGTTTTGGAACCATGAGGTCATGCTGCAGCTGTACAAAACTCTGGTGTGGCCGCACTTGGAGTATTGTGTACAGTTCTGGTCACCGCATTATAAGAAGGATGTGGAAGCTTTGGAAAGGGTGCAGAGGAGATTTACCAGGATGTTGCCTGGTATGGAGGGAAGGCTGTTTTCATTGGAGAGGGGAAGGTTGAGAGGTGACTTAATAGAGACATATAAGATAATCAGAGGGTTAGATAGGGTGGACAGGGAGAGCCTTTTTCCTCGGATGGTGACGGCGAGCACGAGGGGGCATAGCTTTAAATTGAGGGGTGACAGATATGGGACAGATGTCAGAGGTAGTTTCTTTACTCAGGGAGAAGTAGGGGTGTGGAATGCCCCTCCTGCAACAGTAGTAGACCCACCAAGGGCATTTAAATGGTCATTGGGTAGACATATGGATGAAGATGGAATAGTGTAGGTTGGATGGGCTTCAGATTAGCTCCACAGGTCGGCACAACATCAAGGGCTGAAGGGCCTGTACTGCACTGGAATGTTCTATGTTCCACGCTGTGTGGATGAGAGGGTACTGTTCCTGGATGCAAACACCATCCACTCTTTTCCCGGTTCCAATTTGGTTCACCCGAAACACATAAACGGCATTCCCTGAAAGAAAAATCCAACTGTTTGATCTGGAGGCAAAATGGACTGGTTCTATTTCCTGGCTCGCTGAATCACGCTCAGTCACACATAACAGGGGGACTCCGACCTCTCCCATGTCGCTCACTTCCAACCATAGGCCTGAGCTGCTCCCAGCACAGCTCAGACTGAGAGCGGTTTCGAACCAATGGGGTGGGGAGTGCATGGAGCCCCCAAACACACCTCCACCCCACCCCACCCCACCCAACCCCCCCCCCGTTCCAGCTTTGTTCTAGCCCGTTCATTGATCATGGTGATCAGTCAATCCTTGCTGTCACTGTATTATCCAGTGTGCGGGAAGGGGAGAACAGTGTCCTTACAGTAGACTACTTTCAACTAACACTTTCATTCAGTCTCAACCCAGAATTACCAAGGTGACTTGTGAAAAAAACCAACAATGCGTTGAAAGGCAATCCGGGTGTAAAGAGGGGTGGATTAGGGGTGGGAGGGTGAGAGTCTGTCCTCTCAGCTGACAACAATGGAGGACAAGACTGGGAGATTCCCTAAAAGGGACATCAGCAAACCCTGCGGAGTGGGGGGCTTTCAATTACTCAATTGGAATTTCACCACCTGCCAGAATGGGATTTGACCCCAGGAACATTCCTAACGCAGTGACATAGGCCGAACCTTACTCTGTGGGATCCTGGGTGTTATTCCTGGGTTTGGTCTGAAGGATGTGGATATGTTGGGGTGAAATCTGTGTGTGTGTTGGAATGATTCGCAAAGACAAGGTCAATGTCCGTGGTCTTGGGCAGTGAATGGACCGTACACTGTGACACAGAGCTCTAGAGTGTCCCGTACTGAGGGGTCTGTAATTCCTACCTGATGCTGTCTCTGAGTCCTGCTTTAACAGACAGGGCAGGAGCTGCAGGACCAAGCTGTGGTGTTCACGAGAGGCTGGAGTTGTTCCCACTGTGGGTCAGGAACAACAGCTTGAAGCAACTGTCCAGGGAGATGAGGTTCCATTCAGTGACAGACTGCAACCAGACTTCTCCTGTGCTGGTACCTGACCCCTCCGTCCAGAAATAACCCTTCGATTGTTCCCCATCATCTCCCAGGGCTGCCTCTGGGGAATTTGACAGAGAGGCTGTGCTCTCATCCAGCATCAGCATCCAACCCCAGGGTCCTGAAGGTCGGGGTGGAGTGTGGGAGCATCCTGATGTGGAAACATATCGCCGTTCCCTCAGTGTCGCTGGATCAGAATCCTGGAATTCCCTCCCGTGGGGCATTGTGGGTCAACCCACAGCACATGGACTGCAGCGAGTCAAGATGGTTCAGAGGGGGGAGCTGAGAGAAAACCTTTTCTCCCTTGGGGGGGGGGGGGGGAGCAGGGTGGGGTCGGAATATGGAAGGTGGTGCCTGGGAGGCTGGGAGCATTGGAGTCGCATCTGGATGATGCCAGGGCACAGTAGGGTATGGACCAAGTGGAGGTCAATGGGATTAGTTTGGAGTTGTTTGGCAGCCCAGACATGTTGATGTGACAGGCCTGTTTCCATGATGGATGGTTCTCTGACTGTAAGGCAGCTCAGTATCACCTCCTCAAAGACAAGACGTGCTGCCCCAGCCATTGACACCCACATCCCATGGGTAGATCTTAAAAGCAACTTGATGATACCCCACTCCACCTCCCTGCTGTCTGTAGGATCCAACTGCTTGTCCCTGAGCTGCCAACCCTTCCATTCCAGTGGCTGGAGCTAATCTCTTCAATCTACTCCCACAAACCAGCCTCACTAAGGTGAGGGGGAATTGCTTCAGCCAGACAGTGGTCGATCTGTGGAGCTCATTGCCACAAAGGGACATGGAGACCAAGCCAAGTGTGTTTGAGCCAAAGATGGAAAGTTTCTTGACTGGCTGTACAGTATATTGGTGAGGCCACTGTTGGATTACTGCGTGCAATTCTGGTCTCCTTCCTATGTTGTGAAGGATGTTGTGAAACTTGAAAGGGTTCAGAAAATACTTACAAGGATGTAGCCAGGATTGGAGGATTTGAGCTATAGAGAGAGGCTGAATAGGCTGGGGCTGTTTTCCCTGGAGTGTCGGAGGCTGAGGGATGACCTTATAGAAGTTTACAAAATTATCAGGGGCGTGGATAGGGAAAATAGGCAAAGATTTTTTCCTGGGTTGGGCAGGTCCAGAACGAGAGGGCATAGGTTTAGGATAAGAGGGGAAAAATTTAAAAGGGACCTAACTTTTTCACACAGAGGGTAGTACGTGTATGGAATGAGCTGCCAGAGGATGTGGTGGAGGCTGGTACAATTACAACATTTAAGAGGCATCTGGATGGGTACATGAATGGGAAGGGTTTGGAGGGATATGGGCCGGGTGCTGGCAGGTGGGACTAGATTGGATTGGGATATCTGGTCAGCATGGACGAGTTGGACCGAAGGGTCTGTTTCCATGTTGTACATCTCTATGACTCTATGGTGAGGGGATGAAGGGTTATGGGGAGAGGGCAGGAGAATAGGGTTGGGAAACATGTCAGCCATGATGTAATGACAGAGCAGACTTGTTGGGCTGAATGACCTAGTTGTACTCCTGTTTCTTCTGGCCCTCCCACTCCCCCATGCTAGCTCCTCCTTTTCCAGCTGTCTCAGGCCAACCCACCCTGACTCCCTCAGTCAGACCTTGTGACTCCACCCCGATAACATCTCGTAACTTCACACTGACATCTCAGACCCCCGTCCATCTCTTTCCTTACATACACAATTAAACCTGTTGGACTATAACCTGGTGTTGTGTGATTTGTAACTTTGCCCACCCCAGTCCAACACCGGCATCTGCAAATCGGGCCAAATATAGACAGTGAAAAATATGATGTTCAAAGTTAGACCAGGTGGGTGAGAGAGAAGTCTTTTTTTTAAACTTGAACAACGATGGCGCAATGTCTGTAAAGTGCAGGCTGGTCTTTGATTCAGTGGTTGGTGTGTTGACCCGAGGTATATGTTCTGATGAAGAGTCACTGGACCCAAAACATTGTCTCTGTTTCTCTCTCTGCAGATGCTGCCAGACCTGCTGGGTTTCGCTAGCAGTCTTGCTTCAAGTTTCCCAGCATCTACAGTTCCACAGTTTTATTATATTCTGTACCTGGGTCATCTCTTTACTCAAAGACAGTGACTTAGTGGTATTATCCCTGGACTGTTAATCCAGAGACCCAAGTAATGTTCCAGGGACCTGGGTTCAAACCCTGCCGTGACAGATGGTGAAATTTTGATTCACTGGGGAAAGTCTGGAATTAAGTATTTAATGATGACCATGAATCCGTTGTCAGGAAAAACCCACCTGGGTCACTAATGTCCTTTAGGGAAGGAAACTGGTGTTCCACCAGCCCAGGTAATGTTCTGGGTTCACGTCCCACTACAGCAGATGGTGAAACATTAGCGTCACTGTAAATCTGCACTACACTGTCCAGCATTGACCGCAGAGTCTTTGTCTCTGTCACGAAACCCATCTGGGTCACTGATGTTCTCCAGACCTTGTGACTCCACCCCAATAACATCTCGTAACTTCACACTGACATCTCAGACCCCCGTCCATCTCTTTGTTTACAGATACAACTATTCCAGCACCCTCCTGACCAGCTATCCACATCTCTGTCCCCTTGGGAAACCTCTCATCGGAGACTCTGTAATTCCAACCTTATCATCTGCCATCCTTACCTGGTCTGGCTTACATGTGACTCCAGACCCACAGCAATGTGGTGACTCTTAGGGATGGGCCATAAGTAATGAAAGTTGAAACTTTATTGCTGGAACAGCACAGCAGGTCAGGCAGCATCCAGGGAACAGGAGATTCGACGTTTCGGGCACAGGCCCTTCTTCAGGAAGGGCCTTCTTTGATTCCTGAAGAAGGGCCTGTGCCCGAAACGTCGAATCTCCTGTTCCCTGGATGCTGCCTGACCTGCTGTGCTGTTCCAGCAATAAAGTTTCAACTTTGATCTCCAGCATCTGCAGACCTCACTTTCTCCTGCCATAAGTAATGACCCAGGCAGTGACACCCTCATCCCACGAGTGAATAAAGAAAACTTCCTTTCTCTCCGAGACTGTAATCACGAGCCTCCTCCGACACAGATGTCCAAAAGGATGGAGGTACTTTCAACTTGATTAGATTACTTACAGCGTGGAAACAGGCCCTTCGGCCCAACAAGTCCAAACCGACCCACAACCCATTCCCCTACATTTACGCCTTCACCTAACACTACGGGCAATTTAGCATGGCCAATTCACCCTAACTTATGCAGTTTTGGACTGTGGGAGGAAACCGGAGCACCCGGAGGAAACCCACACAGACACGGGGAGAATGTTCAAACTCCACACAGACAGTCACCTGAGGTGGAAATTGAACCCGAGTCTCTGGCGCTGTGAGGCAGCAGCGCTAACCACTGTGCCACCGTGCCACCCACAATGGGAGGGTGGAGGGAGCTGACTGACTGAAACCGTGGCGTAGGAGAGAGTCAGAAATGTGGTGGCAGCCGGTGTTAGTGAGGGAGGGGGGTCAGTGTGAGGGGGAGGGGGGTCAGTGTGGGGGAGTGGTCAGCATGTGGGAGGAGGGGTCAGTGTGGGAGGAGGGGTCAGTGTAGGAGAGGGGTCACTGGGGGGAGGAGTCAATGTTGGGGGAGGGGGTCAGTGTGGGGGAGGGGTCAGTGTTGGGCGAGGGGTCAGTGTGTAGGGGTGGAGTCAGTGTGTGGGGGAGGGGTCACTGGGGGGGTCAGTGTGGGGGGAAGGGTCAGCATGGGGGGTAGGGTCAGTGTGTGGGGAGGAGTCACTGGGGGAGGGGTCAGTGTGGGGGGGTGGGGTCAATGTGGGGGGAGGGGTCAGTGTGGTGGGGAGGGGGCAGTGTCGTGAGGGGTGTTGACGCGGTTCTCTCCAGCAGACAGTAAGCATTGAGAGTGTGTGTGTGGAGTGAGGGGTGGGTGTGGGGAGTGAGGGATGTGTGGGTGTGAGGGGGGTGTGTGGCGGTGTGTGGGTGTGTGGGGTGTGAGGGGTGTGTGTGGCTGTTTGTATGTGGGGAGTGAGGGGTGTGTGGCGGTGTGTGGCGGTGTGGGGTGTGAGGGGTGTGTGTGGCTGTGTGTATGTGGGGAGTGAGGGGTGTGTGGCGGTGTGAGGGGTGTGTGGCCGTGTGTGGCGGTGTGGGGTGTGAGGGGTGTGTGTGGCTGTGTGTATGTGGGGAGTGAGGGGTGTGTGGCGGTGTGTGTGGGTGTGAGGGGTGTGGGTGGTGGTGGGTGTGGGTGTGAGGGGTGTGTGTGGCGGTGGGTGTGGGTGTGAGGGGTGTGTGTGGCGGTGGGTGTGGGTGTGAGGGGTGTGTGTGGCGGTGGCTGTGGGTGTGAGGGGTGTGTGTGCGTGGGGGGGTGAGGGGTGTGTGTGTGTGGGGGGGTGAGGGGTGTGTGTGTGTGTGTGGGGGGGTGAGGGGTGTGTGTGTGGGGGGGGTGAGGGGTGTGTGTGTGGGGGGGTGAGGGGTGTGTGTGTGGGGGGGTGAGGGGTGTGTGTGTGGGGGGGTGAGGGGTGTGTGTGTGTGGGGGGGTGAGGGGTGTGTGTGTGTGGGGGGATGAGGGGTGTGTGTGTGGGGGGGTGAGGGGTGTGTGTGTGGGGGGGTGAGGGGTGTGTGTGTGGGGGGGTGAGGGGTGTGTGTGTGGGGGGTGTGAGGGGTGTGTGTGTGGGGGGGGTGAGGGGTGTGTGTGTATGTGGGGGTGAGGGGGGTGTGTATGTGGGGGTGAGGGGTGTGTGTGTGTGGGGGTGCGGGGTGTGTGTGTGTGTGGGGGTGCGGGGTGTGTGTGTGTGTGTGTGTGTGTGTGGGGGTGAGGGGTGTGTGTGTGGGGGTGAGGGGTGTGTGTGTGGGGGTGAGGGGTGTGTGTGTGGGGGTGAGGGGTGTGTGTGTGTGTGGGGGTGAGGGGTGTGTGTGTGGGGGTGAGGGGTGTGTGTGTGTGTGGGGGTGAGGTGTGTGTGTGTGTGTGTGGGGGTGAGATGTGTGTGTGTGTGTGTGGGGGTGAGGGGTGTGTGTGTGTGTGGGGGTGAGGGGTGTGTGTGTGTGTGGGGGTGCGGGGTGTGTGTGTGTGTGTGGGGGTGCGGGGTGTGTGTGTGTGTGTGGGGGTGCGGGGTGTGTGTGGGGGTGAGGTGTGTGTGTGTGGGGGTGAGGTGTGTGTGTGGGGGGGTGAGGTGTGTGTGTGGGGGGGTGAGGTGTGTGTGTGTGGGGGTGAGGTGTGTGTGTGTGTGGGGGTGAGGTGTGTGTGTGTGTGTGGGGGTGAGGTGTGTGTGTGTGTGTGGGGGGGGTGAGGTGTGTGTGTGTGTGTGTGTGGGGGTGAGGTGTGTGTGTGTGGGGGTGAGGTGTGTGTGTGTGTGTGGGGGTGAGGGGGGTGTGTGTGGGGGTGAGGGGGGTGTGTGTGGGGGTGAGGGGGGTGTGTGTGTGTGGGGGTGAGGGGGGTGTGTGTGTGTGGGGGTGAGGGGTGTGTGTGTGTGTGGGGGTGAGGGGTGTGTGGGTATGAGGGGTGTGTGTGGGGGTGTGTGGCGATGTGTGTGGCGGTTTGTGTGGGTGTGTAGGGGTGTGTGTGTGTGTGTGAGGGGTGTGTGTGTGTGTGTGGCGGTGTGTGTGGGTGTGGAGGGGTGTGTGTGTGTGTGTGTGGCGGTGTGGAGGGGTGTGTGTGTGTGTGTGGCGGTGTGTGGGGGTGTGTGTGTGTGTGTGTGTGTGGGGGTGTGTGAGTGTGTGTGTGTGTGGCGGTGTGTGGGGGTGTGTGTGTGTGGGGGTGAGGGGTGTGTGGGTATGAGGGTTGTGTGTGGGGGTGTGTGGCGATGTGTGTGGCGGTTTGTGTGGGTGTGTAGGGGTGTGTGTGTGTGTGTGAGGGGTGTGTGTGTGTGTGTGAGGGGTGTGTGTGTGTGTGTGTGGCGGTGTGTGTGGGTGTGGAGGGGTGTGTGTGTGTGTGTGTGGCGGTGTGTGTGTGTGTGTGTGTGTGGCGGTGTGTGTGTGTGTGTGTGTGTGGCGGTGTGTGGGGGTGTGTGAGTGTGGTTGTGAGGGGTGTGTGGCGGTGTGTGTGGGTGTGAGGGGTGGGTGTGGTGGTGGGTGTGTGAGGATATTTGTGCGCGCGGGTGTGTGTGGGCGCGAGGGTGTGTGTGTATGCTTGCGCGAGGGTGTGTGTGCGTGCACGAGGGTGTGTGTGTGTGTAGGTGTGCGCGATTTGAGGACGTTGTGGTTCTGGTGGGGGCTAGTGAAAGGTCAGTCCGAGAGACTGGGCAGCAGTCCCTCTCCACTGAGACACTTATCTCTGCGTTACTGCCACCTTCCCACTGACACCAGGCAAATCTGATTAACGGGTGAGTCTAAAATGGCATGGGTGAAGTTTGCATGAGATTGGCACCAATGAGGGAACGTCTGTGGGATGAGGGAACGTCTGTGGGACATGGGATCTGAAATGTGGCAGAGTTGGTGTCCCTGATGAACTCGGAATCCAAGAGGACTACCAAAGGCAAGGAATCTAAGTTGGAAGGTGTGAAACATCAAAGAGTAGAGACGAGACTCAGAGGTCGGTGTTACTTGATTGAAATATACCTGAGGGGGTCTCGATAAATGGGGTGAGGGGGGGTACTGTGTGAGGAGGATGTGGCCTCCTGTGAGAGAATTGAGAACGAGGGGTGGGGTAGGGGTCACGGTTTATCAGGCAGGGGTCAGCCATTTAGACCCGAGCTTTTCCCTCAGGGGATAATGAGTCCTTGGAGTTCTCGAGGAGGATGGTGGCAGCAGAGTCCTTGAGGTGGATAGATCCTTGATCAATGATGGGAAGGGGGAGATGAAAGGTTTCCTGGAGGGTGGGGGGCACGGTAAACCTATGGAGCTGTAGCCCCACTGCCAATTTTCCACGGAGGAACAGTAGGGTTCTCTCTTGGTAAATCGTCTATTCCTTGAGTGACAGTTGCGAGTGGCAGTCCCTCTGTTTGTGAGATCTTGCTATGCATTAATTGGCTGCTGTGCATTAATTGGCTGCTGTGCTTCCCACACTGCAACCATGACAACACATGGCTATTCATTCAGAAAGATGCTTTAGTGTGCCTCGAGGTCAGGAAAGGTGCTATAGAAATGCAAGTCTGTCTCGCTTGCTTTGCTGTTGATCCCCTCTTTTCCGATCACTGTTTCCGACTCCCCCAAAGTTTTGATTTGGTTCAGTACGTATCCAGCTGATTGTTTATCCGATGGGATTTCTGGTTCTGTGCTGTTTAGGGTGAGAGGGGCAACATTTCAAGGGGATAACTATTTCACACAGGGGGTGGTTTGTGTGTGGAATGAACTGCCAGAGGGAGCGATGGATGCGGGTACAGTTACAACATTTAACAGATATTTGGACAGGTACATCAATAGGAAAAGATTGGAGGGTTATGGGCCAGGAGCAGGCAAAGAGTTCAGTTTGGGAAACTTGGTCGCATGAACAAGTTGGGCCGAAGGGCCTGTTTCCGTGCTGTATGACTCTGACTAAACAGGACACTGGGACAAAGTGAGGACTGCAGATGCTGGAGATTAGAGTCAAAACGTGTGGCGCTGGAAAAGCACAGCCGATCAGGCAGCATCCGAGGAGCAGAAGATGAAGGGCTAACCCTCGAAACGTCGACTGTCCTGCTCCTCAGATGCTGCTGAAACAGGACACCTCCTGACCCAGAGATCTCTGGCCCCCTGCAGCAGGATGCCCCAGCGGTGGTGGGGTCCGGAGGGAACACTGTGTGTCTTTACGTTGCCTCCAGTCACTCTGCTATCCCTCACCGTGATATCATTGGCACTTGGACCATGTCACTGCTCGAAGGGCCCGTCCCCGCTCCCCGTCCCCACTCCCCGTCCCCCTTTGGAACAAACGATTGTTGCTTCTCTCAGTCGTTAACGTCAGGGTTCATGAGTGACTGCACCAGATCCCCAGTGTCTTTGCAAAGTTGTCTGTATGACAGAGGAGCTGGGCCTGGCTCCTCCTGTGTTGACCCACATGCCTCACTGATGATAGCAAGGGTGAAACCAGGGCTGAACAGGAGGTAAAGGTGAGAGTACAGAGGAACCTTGATTATCCGGCATTCGGTTATCCGAACATCGGATTATCCAGCAAGGTCACAAGGTCCCGATGCTCGGCTAAACTACATTATCTGGCATTCGATTATCCCGAATTTGATTAACCAATCGAAACGCTCCCCGCCCCTGTCCTTCGGATAATCGGGGTTCCTCTGTAAATGTCTCGGAGGGTTGTAGGACCGACGGAGCTCACAGAGACACAGACCGAGAAAGACACCGCGATTTTTGTGAAGACTTGTAGCTCAGCTTGTGGATCAGGCTGTAAGTTAGCTCGCTGAGCTGGAAGGTTTGTTCTCAGCTGTTTCGTCACCATGCTGGGGAACACCATCAGCGAGCCTCCAGTGAAGCGCTGGTGTTCTGTCCGGCTTTCTGTTTGTGTGTCTTGGTCTGTTGTGGTGGGAGATATCATTTCCGGTTCTGTCTCTGAGAGGTTGGTAAATGGGGTCCAAATCGATGTGTTTATTGATGGAGTTCTGGTTTGAATGCCAGGCCTCCAGGAATTCCCGTGTGTGTCTCTGTTTAGCCTGTCCCAGGATGGATGTGTTGTCCCAGTCGGAACGAAACATCGCAGAACAAACCTACCAACTCAGCGAGCAAACTTACAACCTGAGAAAGACAATGTTTGAGAGAAACCTTTAGATTAGATTAGATTAGATTACTTACAGTGTGGAAACAGGCCCTTCGGCCCAACAAGTCCACACCGACCCGCCGAAGCGCAACCCACCCATACCCCTACATTTACCCCTTTAACCTAACACTATGGGCAATTTAGCATGGCCAATTCACCTGACCCGCACATCTTTGGACTGTGGGAGGAAACCGGAGCACCCGGAGGGGGCCCACGCAGACACGGGGAGAATGTGCAAACTCCACACAGTCAGTTGCCTGAGTCGGGAATTGAACCCGGGTCTACAGGCGCTGTGAGGCAGCAGTGCTAACCACTGTGCCACCGTGCCGCCCATAAACCTTCTCTGACTTAATTCAGGAAATGTGACTCAGGAACATTCCTGGGTTAATGTGGCAAGGGAGATTGTACTGACAGGTGTCACACCCATACCAATGTCTGTCATTGTGCACCTTCATATTCTTCCTGTCTTTTCTTATCCAAGAGTTTGGAATTACTGATGAGAAATGTTCCGTTGCATTGAGCAGTTCTTGAGCAATTATTCCCTGCAGTGCTCAGCGTGGTTAACATACACGGTACTGGGAGCTCCCAGCCAAATGCCTTCTACAGCCTCAGGCCCAGTCACTCCCATTCCCTGATAGGCCTCTCCCTAACTCTCCCTTCTCCTACTCACTCCCCATCCCATGCCCATCTCTCCACGCCCATCCTACCCACCCTCTTGCCCTCCCCACTCAGGGGCAGATGGTAGGCACTGCATTAATAATCCAGAGACCCAGGCTGATTGTTTTGGGGGGCACAGGCTCAGCAGAGCAACTGGTGACATCAAAATTCAAATACATTATCGATTGTTGGAAATGCCCATCTGGGTCACTAATGTCCCTTTAGGGAGGGAAATCTGTCATCCCTACCTGGTCTGGCCTACATGTGACTCCAGACCCACAGCAATGTGGTTGACTGTGAACTGCCCTCTGGAGTGGCCTAGCAAACAACTCAATTTGTATTTATTCATTCTCTGGATGAGGGTATCACTGGCTTGGCCAACATTTATTGACCATACCTAATTACCCAGATTTGGAGATGCCGGTGTTGGACTGGGGTGGACAAAGTTAAAAATCACACAACACCAGGTTATAGTCCAACAGGTTTAATTGGAAGCACACTAGCTTTCGGAGCGTCGCTCCTTCATTAGAATCAATCTAAACATCAGGTCATAGACCGAGAACACAGGGGGCTAACACCTTCAACATATTGTCTAGCTATCACCATTGTTAACAGCTAACCCTTTTAAAAAAGGGTTTTGTGATTTACACATGAACGAAGTGAAACTATCACTGTATTCTAACATGTGAAAGGCTTAACATACAATCAATTTTTTAATGTATAATTTCAGTTACATCACACTGCAACTTTTTGCTATAAATTCTGATGAAGGAGCGTCGCTCCGAAAGCTAGTGCTTCCAATTAAACCTGTTGGACTATAACCTGGTGTTGTGTGATTTTTAACTAATTACCCAGAGGGATTGTTAATTCCAGATCTGTCATGGTGGGACTCGCACTCTGGTTCTCAGAACATTACCTGGGCCTCTGGATTAACAGTCAACCCCTCTAGGCCTAGTTCAGGGGCAGGGAAGAACTTTTTTTTTTTCCCTGGTCATGATGCCCCCATTCTAAATGTAAATAAAAATCCCCTCACTTCACTCCCAGTTCCACTCTGGCCTCTCTCCTGTTCGTCCCCCTCCAAACCCCTCGTGCTAACTGTTTGGACATTGTGATCAATCATTCACAGGCACTCAGTGGGAAATCAGGTTTCACATGTGTCCCTGGAAATAGACACAGATTACAGTTGGCACTGGAGGTTAGGAGGTGTATCTATGGAATTTGGAACCCTTTAAATAGATGCATTTGTGTAAAAATATATCTTCAGTTCTGCAACTGGCTTTCTGGAATATAAGACCCCCCCGCTCTCCCACTCCCTTCCCCCACTGCCCCACCCTACCGCCGCCCCCCCCTCGATCTTCCTGACTCCCCCTTTCCCCCGTGCTTCCTGACCTATGTTAGAAGGTGCTGCCTAACTTTCCCGGCTCCCTGGCCCAGACCAGGCTTTGAAATTCCAATGGAGCCTGTCATCTCATTGACTTTCCAGCTGATAAAAATAGAGCGTGTGGCCGGTCGGATT
Organism: Chiloscyllium plagiosum; assembly: GCF_037043375.1. Lineage (NCBI taxonomy): Eukaryota > Metazoa > Chordata > Chondrichthyes > Orectolobiformes > Hemiscylliidae > Chiloscyllium > Chiloscyllium plagiosum. Next base: position 8,325,593 of record NW_028270146.1, read on the forward strand.
GCTGGGTCATTTGGGACAGGCTGTTGCTGGGGGACAGCCAGGTGCAGGCAAGAGGCACTTGCTCTGAGTATTTTTGGATTTTCCCGTAAGCATCCATTGCCATCAATCAGCTCAGCTCCAGCCAGCACAGGCTGGTGTGTACCAGCCTGGACAGGAATGGGGCCAAGGGGAGAGAGAGAGAGAGAGAGAGAGAGAGAGAGACTGTGTGTGTGTGCACGTGTGTGTGTATGTGTGTGTATGTGTGCGTCTGTGTGTATATGTGTCTGTGTGCCTGTGTATGTGTGTGTAAGTATATGTGTCTGTGTGTGAGTGATGAGATGGTGTGTCTGTGAGAATGGAGAGGAGAGGGAGTGTGAGGAGGGTGTGCCTGTGTGTGTGTTAGTGTGTGTGTGCGCAGAAGCGGTGATGGTGAGTGTGTATGTGGGGAGGGTGGGTGTGTGGGTGTGAAGGGCTTGTGGGTGTGAGGAGGTGGTGTCTGTGAACAGGGGCTGGGTGTGAGTGGGGGTGCGTATGAGGAGGGGGTGAGTGTGAGGAGGAGGGTGGGTGTGAGCAGAGGTGGGTTTGACGAGGGGGTGCGTGTGAGTAGTGTGTGAGTGTGAGCATGGGGTGGGTGTGAGGAGGGGGTGGGTGTGAGCAGTGTGAGTGTGAGCTGGAGGAGGTATCAGGGTTGTAGTGGGGAGTGGGACACAGTGGATGACTGCTTCTCAGTGCCAAGTTAATCTGAGCCCCTCGTTTTATTGTGAACACATGCAAGAAGCTTAACAGGACCTGAAGGTTCGAAGGTGACTGGTCACCCTGCTGTGAAGCTGCTTTGGGAACCAGCGCAGCACTAACCCCGTCTGGCTCCGGTTTCTCTGGGCCCAGGTGAATGTATTTTTAACCAGTGTGTGTGGGGAGATGTTTCTGAGACGAGTACCCAGCTCCTTTGTAATGAGTTCCCGTCTTGTGACTGAGACTCTGGTTAAAAAGGGCAGCAGATACTCCTGGGCCTGAGGAAGGGAGCTCCTCACCTCACAGTAAACAGAGACACAGCAATGTACAGCACAGAAACAGAGATTTCGGCCCAACTCTGCATAACGACCAGATATACTAAATGAATCTCGACCCATTTATCAGCATTTGGCCCATATCCCTCCAAACCCTTCCCATTCATGTACCGGTAAATGCGTTGTAAATGTTGTAACTGTACCAGCCTCCACCTCTCCATCTGGCAGCTCATTCCATACACACACCACCATCTGCATTAAAACATTGACCCTTAGGTTCCTTTCGAATTTTTCCTCTCTCACCCTAAACCCTGTAGTTCTGGACACCTCCAACCCAGGGAATAGATGTTGTCTATTTATCCTATCCATGTCCCTCATGATTTTATAAACCTCTATAAGGTCACCCCTCAACCTCCAACGGTCCAGGGAGAACAGCCCCAGCCTGTTCAACCTCTCCCTATGGCTCAGATCCTCCAACCGAGGCAACATCCTTGTAAATCTTTTCTGAACCCTTTCAAGTTCCACAACATCTTTCCGATAGGAAGGAGACCAGAATTGCACGCAATATTCCAACAGTGGCCTAACCAATGTCCTGTACAGCTGCAACATGACCTCCCAACTCCTGTACTCAATACTCTGACCAATAAAGGAAACCATACCAGATGCCTCCTTCACTATCCTATCTACCTGCGACTCCACTTTCAAGGAGCTATGAACCTGCACTCCAAGGTCTCTTTGTTCAGCAACACTCCCTAGGACCTTCCCATTAAGTGTATAAGTCCTGCTAAGATTTGCTTTCCCAAAATGCAGCACCTCGCATTTATCTGAATTAAACTCCACCTGCCACTTCTCAGCCCATTGGTCTATCTGAATCATAGAAAACCTCCAGTGTGGAACCAGGCCCTTCAGCCCGACAAGTCCACACTAACCTGCTGAACAGTAGTCCACCTAAACCTATTCCTCTACATTTACCCCTAACTAATGCACAGGGAAAAAGTGCAAACACCACAGAGACAGTCACTCTAGGCTGGAATCGAACCCAAGTCCCTTGCGCTATTCGGCATTAATGCTAACCATTGAGCCACTGTGCCACCCTAGCAAGATCCGATCAAGATCCTGTTGTTCTCTGAGGTAACCTTCTTCACTGTCCACTACACCTCCAATTTTGGTGTCATCTGCAAACTTACTAACCATATCTCCTATGTTCGCATCCAAATAATTGATGTAAATGACAAAATGTAGAGGGCCCAGCACCGATCCTTGTGGCACTCCACTGGTCAGAGGCCTCCAGTCTGAAAAACAACCCTCCACCACCACCCTCTGTCTCCTACCTTCGACCCAGTTCTGTATCCAATGGCTAATTCTCTCTCTATTCCATGTGATCCTCAGCTTTTTAAAAATTATTCTTTTTCAGGATGTGGTCATCGCTGGCTGGGTCTCCATTTATTGGCCATCCCTAGCTGCTCTTGAACTGAGTGGCTCTCTGGGCTGATTCTGAGGGCAGTTAAGAGTAAACCCCATTGCTGTGGGTCTGGGGTTACATGTAGTCCAGGTCGTGGATTTGCTTACTAAAGGACTTGGTGAACCAGATGGGTTTTCTTCCCGACATTCAACACCAATTGTCATTAGATTTTTAATCAATTCAAATTTCATCATCTCCCATGGCCGGATTCAAACCTGGGTGCCCAGAACATTGGCGGCACGGTGGCCCAGTGGTTAGCACCGCTGCCTCACAGCGCCAGAGACCCGGGTTCAATACCTGCCTCGGGCAACTCTCTGTGTGGAGTTTGCACGTTCTCCCCGTGTCTGCGTGGGTTTCCTCCCACAGTCCAAAGATGTGCAGGTTAGGGTGGATTGGCCATGCTAAATTGCCCGTAGTGTTAGGTGAAGGGGTAAATGTAGGGGTATGGGTGGGTTGCTCTTCGGCGGGTCAGTGTGGACTTGTTGGGCCGAAGGGCCTGTTTCCACACTGTAAGTAATCTAATCTAATCTAATCATTAGCTGGTTGTCTGGATTAAGAGTCCCGCAACAGTAAGAGGGGGCCATTATCTTCCTGCCAATACTGAGTTGTGATTTCAGGGATAATTACGGAGCAAAGTGTCAGGGATAGTAGCCATGCCATCTTCTACATCCAGGTGGTGAACACCACAACATATAAAAGCAGAATTAGGCCGATTGAGTCTGCTCCACTATTCAATCGTGGCTGGTATGTTTCCCCTGCCTTCTCCCTGTGACACTTGATCCCCTGACTGATCACAATCCCATTTCTGTCTTAGATACACTTGGCCTCCACAGCTCTCTGCAGTAATGTGTTCCACCAACTCCCCCCCCCCGTCCTCTGGCTAAAGAAATTCCTCCTCATCTCAGTTCTAAAGGGTCCTCCCTTCACCCTGTGCCCTCGGGTCCTGGTCTCTCCTACTGGAACAGATGAAAAGCAGCACATCACACAGGGTCACTGGACACAAAACATCAACTATTTCTCACTGCCAGACCTGCTGAGATTTCTCTGCATTTGTTCCAAAAATGCGGATGAGAATATCGAACGTGAGGATTTGGGGAAATCGGTTGATGCCAGAGGGTCTGTCCTTGTTCCTCTCCCCCTCTAACCACGCCCAGCCTATTCCGAACCTACCCTGGAAAGGACAGGCTGGTTTTGGTGGAGGTTGATAATTTGCATCTTGGCTGATTCTTTCACCCTCTCGGCTGCGCCACAGACTATCCAGGATCTGGTTTCAGTGGCAGTGAGGCTTCAATCCTACATACAGTTGACAATGTCAGATTTTATGCAGAATGACCCAACCAATTTGTCCTAAACCTGCTCCCCCACCCCCTCCATGTCATTGACGCCTTTACTGAGAATTCCACATTGATCAGTGAGGTCAGTACAAGGTTTACAATTCCACCCAAATCCTTTTCCTGCTCCACTGCTGTTCATTAATTAATGGGAGATTAGGTTTCCGATTTCAGGCTGGATCATGTTGTGTTTAACCTCAATACAGCCCAGACATTTTTAACCAATTCACTGATCATTTGTTGCTTCCAATCTCATCAGTCCCGGTCAGAAAACCTCCACTGAAATTTGATGGAATATTTGAGGCTCCCACTGACTATTCCCAGCATTTGTGTTGATACCTCCCTCAGATCATCTGCCTCACTTTCTGATTAATGTCTTACATTACCCCTAACTGACCCAAACCCAAATCCTAACTCTTAATGTTCCTCGAATTACTCCTAACTAACCCAAACCCTAACCCAATCCCTAACCCTCCTACATTACCCTAACTAACCCAAACCCAAACCCTAACCCTCCTACATTATCCTAACTAACGTAAACCCAAACCCTAATCCTCCGACATTGTCTCTAACTAAACCAATGCCTAATCCTAACCCTCCTACAGTAACCCCAACCTTAACTCAAACCCTTTAGAGTCCCCTTAACTAGCCCTAACCCTAACCCTAACCATCTTACAATACCCTTAAGTAATCATAACCCGAAATCTGACCCTATACTCCTTGCTGTTAGCACCTCACCCCCTCTCTCCATCATCACCCCGATCACCCCCTCTCTCCATCATCCCCCCGATCACCCCCTCTATCCATCATCCCCCCGATCACCCCCTCTCTCCATCATCCCCCCCCGATCACCCCGTCTCTCCATCATCCCCCCGATCACCCCCTCTCTCCATCATCCCCCCCGATCACCCCCCTCTCTCCATCATCCCCCCCGATCACCCCCCTCTCTCCATCATCCCCCCCGATCACCCCCCTCTCTCCATCATCCCCCCCGATCACCCCCCTCTCCACCATCCCCCCGATCACCCCCTCTCTCCACCATCCCCCCGATCACCCCCTCTCTCCACCATCCCCCCGATCACCCCCTCTCTCCATCATCCCCCCGATCACCCCCTCTCTCCATCATCCCCCCGATCACCCCCTCTCTCCATCATCCCCCCGATCACCCCCTCTCTCCATCATCCCCTCTCTCCAACATCCCCCCCCCGATCACCCCTCTCTCCACCATCCCCCCGATCACCCCCTCTCTCCACCATACCCCCCTGATCACCCCCTCTCTCCACCATCCCCCCCGATCACCCCCTCTCTCCACCATCCCCCCGATCACCCCCTCTCTCCACCATCCCCCCCGATCACCCCCTCTCTACACCATCCCCCCCTGATCACCCCCTCTCTCCACCATCCCCCCGATCACCCCCTCTCTCCATCATCCCCCCGATCACCCCCTCTCTCCATCATCCCCCCGATCACCCCCTCTCTCCATCATCACCCCCGATCACCCCCTCTCTCCATCAACCCCCCGATCACCCCCTCTCTCCATCATCCCCCCGATCACCCCCTCTCTCCACCATCCCCCCCCGATCACCCCCTCTCTCCATCATCCCCCCCCAATCACCCCCTCTCTCCATCATTCCCCCGATCACCCCCTCTCTCCATCATCCCCCCGATCACCCCCTCCCTCCACCATCCCCCCCGATCACCCCCTCTCTCCACCATCCCCCCCGATCACCCCTCTCTCCATCACCCCCCCGATCACCCCCTCTCCATTATCCCCCCCGATCACCCCCTCTCCATTATCCCCCCCGATCACCCCCTCTCCATTATCCCCCCGATCACCCCCTCTCTCCATCATCCCCCCGATCACCCCCTCTCTCCATCATCACCCCCGATCACCCCCTCTCTCCATCAACCCCCCGATCACCCCCTCTCTCCATCATCCCCCCGATCACCCCCTCTCTCCACCATCCCCCCCCGATCACCCCCTCTCTCCATCATCCCCCCCCAATCACCCCTCTCTCTCCATCATCCCCCCGATCACCCCCTCTCTCCATCATCCCCCCGATCACCCCCTCTCTCCACCATCCCCCCGATCACCCCCTCTCTCCATCATCCCCCCCGTCACCCCCTCTCTCCACCATCCCCCCCCCGATCATCCCCTCTCTCCATCATCCCCCCGATCACCCCCTCCCTCCACCATCCCCCCCGATCACCCCCTCTCTCCACCATCCCCCCCGATCACCCCTCTCTCCATCACCCCCCCGATCACCCCCTCTCCATTATCCCCCCCAATCACCCCCTCTCCATTATCCCCCCCGATCACCCCCTCTCCATTATCCCCCCGATCACCCCCCTCTCCACCATCCCCCCCGATCACCCCCTCTCTCCACCATCCCACCCGATCACCCCCTCTCTCCATCATCCCCCCGATCACCCCCCTCTCCATCATCCCCCCGATCACCCCCTCTCTCCATCATCCCCCCGATCACCCCCTCTCTCCATCATCCCCCCGATCACCCCCTCTCTCCATCATCACCCCCGATCACCCCCTCTCTCCATCAACCCCCCGATCACCCCCTCTCTCCATCATCCCCCCGATCACCCCCTCTCTCCACCATCCCCCCCCGATCACCCCCTCTCTCCATCATCCCCCCCCAATCACCCCCTCTCTCCATCATTCCCCCGATCACCCCCTCTCTCCATCATCCCCCCGATCACCCCCTCCCTCCACCATCCCCCCCGATCACCCCCTCTCTCCACCATCCCCCCCGATCACCCCTCTCTCCATCACCCCCCCGATCACCCCCTCTCCATTATCCCCCCCGATCACCCCCTCTCCATTATCCCCCCCGATCACCCCCTCTCCATTATACCCCCCGATCACCCCCTCTCCATTATCCCCCCGATCACCCCCTCTCTCCATCATCCCCCCGATCACCCCCTCTCTCCATCATCACCCCCGATCACCCCCTCTCTCCATCAACCCCCCGATCACCCCCTCTCTCCATCATCCCCCCGATCACCCCCTCTCTCCACCATCCCCCCCCGATCACCCCCTCTCTCCATCATCCCCCCCCATCACCCCTCTCTCTCCATCATTCCCCCGATCACCCCCTCTCTCCATCATCCCCCCGATCACCCCCTCTCTCCACCATCCCCCCGATCACCCCCTCTCTCCATCATCCCCCCCGTCACCCCCTCTCTCCACCATCCCCCCCCCGATCATCCCCTCTCTCCATCATCCCCCCGATCACCCCCTCCCTCCACCATCCCCCCCGATCACCCCCTCTCTCCATCATCCCCCCCAATCACCCCCTCTCCATTATCCCCCCCGATCACCCCCTCTCCATTATCCCCCCGATCACCCCCCTCTCCACCATCCCCCCCGATCACCCCCTCTCTCCACCATCCCACCCGATCACCCCCTCTCTCCATCATCCCCCCGATCACCCCCCTCTCCATCATCCCCCCGATCACCCCCTCTCTCCATCATCCCCCCGATCACCCCCTCTCTCCATCATCCCCCCCGATCACCCCTCTCTCTCCATCATTCCCCCGATCACCCCTCTCTGTCCATCATTCGCCCGATCACCCCCTCTCTCCATCATCCCCCCCATCACCCCCTGTCTCCATCATCACCCCCGATCACCCCCTCTCACCATCATCCCCCCGATCACCCCCTCTCTCCATCATCCCCCCGATCACCCCCCTCTCCATTATCCCCCCGATCACCCCCTCTCTCCACCATCCCCCCCGATCACCCCTCTCTCCATCATCCCCCCCGATCACCCCCTCTCCATTATCACCCCGATCACCCCCCTCTCCACCATCCCCCCCGATCACCCCCTCTCTCCACCATCCCACCCGATCACCCCCTCTCTCCATCATCCCCCCGATCACCCCCTCTCCATCATCCCCCCGATCACCCCCTCTCTCCATCATCCCCCCCGATCACCCCTCTCTCTCCATCATTCCCCCGATCACCCCCTCTCTCCATCATACCCCCCATCACCCCCTCTAAAAATCATCACCCCCGATCACCCCCTCTCACCATCATCCCCCCGATCACCCCCTCTCTCCATCATCCCCCCGATCACCCCCCTCTCCATTATCCCCCCGATCACCCCCCTCTCCACCATCCGCCCCGATCACCCCCCTCTCCATTATCCCCCCGATCACCCCCCTCTCCACCATCCCACCCGATCACCCCCCCTCTCCATCATCCCCCCGATCACCCCCCTCTCCATCATCCCCCCGATCACCCCCTCTCTCCACCATCCCCCCCATCACTCCCTCTCTCCATCATCACCCCCGATCACCCCCTCTCTCCATCATCCCCCCCAATCACCCCTCTCTCTCCATCATTCCCCCGATCACCCCCTCTCTCCATCATCCCCCCATCACCCCCTCTCTCCATCATCACCCCCGATCACCCCCTCTCTCCATCATCCCCCCGATCACCCCCTCTCTCCAACATCCCCCCCCCGATCACCCCTCTCTCCACCATCCCCCCGATCACCCCCTCTCTCCACCATACCCCCCTGATCACCCCCTCTCTCCACCATCCCCCCCGATCACCCCCTCTCTCCACCATCCCCCCGATCACCCCCTCTCTCCACCATCCCCCCCGATCACCCCCTCTCTACACCATCCCCCCCTGATCACCCCCTCTCTCCACCATCCCCCCGATCACCCCCTCTCTCCATCATCCCCCCGATCACCCCCTCTCTCCATCATCCCCCCGATCACCCCCTCTCTCCATCATCACCCCCGATCACCCCGTCTCTCCATCATCCCCCCGATCACCCCCTCTCTCCATCATCCCCCCGATCACCCCCTCTCTCCACCATCCCCCCCCGATCACCCCCTCTCTCCACCATCCCCCCCCGATCACCCCCTCTCTCCATCATCCCCCCCCAATCACCCCTCTCTCTCCATCATTCCCCCGATCACCCCCTCTCTCCATCATCCCCCCATCACCCCCTCTCTCCATCATCACCCCCGATCACCCCCTCTCTCCAACATCCCCCCCCCGATCACCCCTCTCTCCACCATCCCCCCGATCACCCCCTCTCTCCACCATCCCCCCCTGATCACCCCCTCTCTCCACCATCCCCCCCGATCACCCCCTCTCTCCACCATCCCCCCGATCATCCCCTCTCTCCAACATCCCCCCCGATCACCCCCTCTCTACACCATCCCTCCCTGATCAACCCCTCTCTCCACCATCCCCCCGATCACCCCCTCTCTCCATCATCCCCCCGATCACCCCCTCTCTCCATCATCCCCCCGATCACCCCCTCTCTCCATCATCACCCCCGATCACCCCCTCTCTCCATCATCCCCCCGATCACCCCCTCTCTCCATCATCCCCCCGATCACCCCCTCTCTCCACCATCCCCCCCCGATCACCCCCTCTCTCCATCATCCCCCCCAATCACCCCTCTCTCTCCATCATTCCCCCGATCACCCCCCTCTCCATCATCCCCCCGATCACCCCCTCTCTCCATCATCCTCCCCAATCACCCCTCTCTCTCCATCATCCCCCCGATCACCTCCTCTCCATCATCCCCCCGATCACCCCCCTCTCCATTATCCCCCCGATCACCCCCTCTCTCCATCATCCCCCCCGATCACCCCTCTCTCTCCATCATCGCCTCGATCACCCCCTCTCTCCATCATCCCCCCCGATCACCCCCTCTCTCCATCATCGCCTCGATCACCCCCTCTCTCCATCATCCCCCCGATCACCCCCCTCTCCATTATCCCCCCGATCACCCCCCTCTCCACCATCCGCCCCGATCACCCCCTCTCTCCACCATCCCCCCCAATCACCCCCTCTCTCCATCATCCCCCCGATCACCCCTCTCTCCATCATCCCCCCGATCACCCCTCTCTCCATCATCCCCCCGATCACCCCCTCTCTCCATCATCTCCCCCAATCACCCCTCTCTCTCCATCATTCCCCCGATCACCCCCTCTCTCCATTATCACCCCCGATCACCCCCTCTCTCCATTATCACCCCCGATCACCCCCTCTCTCCATCATCCCCCCGATCACCCCCTCTCTCCAACATCCCCCCCCCGATCACCCCTCTCTCCACCATCCCCCCGATCACCCCCTCTCTTCACCATCCCCCCCTGATCACCCCCTCTCTCCTCCATCCCCCCCGATCACCCCCTCTCTCCACCGTCCCCCCGATCACCCCCTCTCTCCACCATCCCCCCCGATCACTCCCTCTCTCCACCATCCCCCCCTGATCACCCCCCTCTCCACCATCCCCCCCGATCACCCCCTCTCTCCATCATCCCTCCGATCACCCCCTCTCTCCACCATCCCCCCCGATCACCCCCTCTCTCAATCATCCCTCCGATCACCCCCTCTCTCCATCATCCCCCCCGACCACCCACTCTCTCCATCATCCCCCCCGACCACCCCCTCTCTCCATCATCCCTCCGATCAGCCCCCTCTCCACCATCCCCCCCGATCACCCCCTCTCTCCATCATCCCCCCGATCACCCCCCTCTCCATCATCCCCCCGATCACCCCCTCTCTCCATCATCCCCCCCAATCACCCCTCTCTCTCCATCATTCCCCCGATCACCCCCTCTCTCCATCATCCCCCCATCACCCCCTCTCTCCATCATCACCCCCGATCACCCCCTCTCTCCATCATCCCCCCGATCACCCCCTCTCTCCAACATCACCCCCCCGATCACCCCTCTCTCCACCATCCCTCCGATCACCCCCTCTCTCCGCCATCCCCCCGATCACCCCCCCTCTCCGCCATCCCCCCGATCACCCCCTCTCTCCAACATCCCCCCGATCACCCCCTCTCTCCGCCATCCCCCCGATCACCCCCTCTCTCCACCATCCCCCCGATCACCCCCTCTCTCCATCATCCCCCCGATCACCCCCCTCTCCATTATCCCCCCGATCACCCCCTCTCTCCATCATCCCCCCCGATCACCCCCCTGATCACCCCCCTCTCTCCATCATTCCCCCGATCACCCCCTCTCTCCATCATCCCCCCATCACCCCCTCTCTCCATCATCACCCCCGATCACCCCCTCTCTCCATCATCCCCCCGATCACCCCCTCTCTCCAACATCCCCCCCCCGATCACCCCTCTCTCCACCATCCCCCCGATCACCCCCTCTCTCCACCATACCCCCCTGATCACCCCCTCTCTCCACCATCCCCCCCGATCACCCCCTCTCTCCACCATCCCCCCGATCACCCCCTCTCTCCACCATCCCCCCCGATCACCCCCTCTCTACACCATCCCCCCCTGATCACCCCCTCTCTCCACCATCCCCCCGATCACCCCCTCTCTCCATCATCCCCCCGATCACCCCCTCTCTCCATCATCCCCCCGATCACCCCCTCTCTCCATCATCACCCCCGATCACCCCGTCTCTCCATCATCCCCCCGATCACCCCCTCTCTCCATCATCCCCCCGATCACCCCCTCTCTCCACCATCCCCCCCCGATCACCCCCTCTCTCCATCATCCCCCCCCAATCACCCCTCTCTCTCCATCATTCCCCCGATCACCCCCTCTCTCCATCATCCCCCCATCACCCCCTCTCTCCATCATCACCCCCGATCACCCCCTCTCTCCAACATCCCCCCCCCGATCACCCCTCTCTCCACCATCCCCCCGATCACCCCCTCTCTCCACCATCCCCCCCTGATCACCCCCTCTCTCCACCATCCCCCCCGATCACCCCCTCTCTCCACCATCCCCCCGATCATCCCCTCTCTCCAACATCCCCCCCGATCACCCCCTCTCTACACCATCCCTCCCTGATCAACCCCTCTCTCCACCATCCTCCCGATCACCCCCTCTCTCCATCATCCCCCCGATCACCCCCTCTCTCCATCATCCCCCCGATCACCCCCTCTCTCCATCATCACCCCCGATCACCCCCTCTCTCCATCATCCCCCCGATCACCCCCTCTCTCCATCATCCCCCCGATCACCCCCTCTCTCCACCATCCCCCCCCGATCACCCCCTCTCTCCATCATCCCCCCCAATCACCCCTCTCTCTCCATCATTCCCCCGATCACCCCCCTCTCCATCATCCCCCCGATCACCCCCTCTCTCCATCATCCTCCCCAATCACCCCTCTCTCTCCATCATCCCCCCGATCACCTCCTCTCCATCATCCCCCCGATCACCCCCCTCTCCATTATCCCCCCGATCACCCCCTCTCTCCATCATCCCCCCCGATCACCCCTCTCTCTCCATCATCGCCTCGATCACCCCCTCTCTCCATCATCCCCCCCGATCACCCCCTCTCTCCATCATCGCCTCGATCACCCCCTCTCTCCATCATCCCCCCGATCACCCCCCTCTCCATTATCCCCCCGATCACCCCCCTCTCCACCATCCGCCCCGATCACCCCCTCTCTCCACCATCCCCCCCAATCACCCCCTCTCTCCATCATCCCCCCGATCACCCCTCTCTCCATCATCCCCCCGATCACCCCTCTCTCCATCATCCCCCCGATCACCCCCTCTCTCCATCATCTCCCCCAATCACCCCTCTCTCTCCATCATTCCCCCGATCACCCCCTCTCTCCATTATCACCCCCGATCACCCCCTCTCTCCATTATCACCCCCGATCACCCCCTCTCTCCATCATCCCCCCGATCACCCCCTCTCTCCAACATCCCCCCCCCGATCACCCCTCTCTCCACCATCCCCCCGATCACCCCCTCTCTTCACCATCCCCCCCTGATCACCCCCTCTCTCCTCCATCCCCCCCGATCACCCCCTCTCTCCACCGTCCCCCCGATCACCCCCTCTCTCCACCATCCCCCCCGATCACTCCCTCTCTCCACCATCCCCCCCTGATCACCCCCCTCTCCACCATCCCCCCCGATCACCCCCTCTCTCCATCATCCCTCCGATCACCCCCTCTCTCCACCATCCCCCCCGATCACCCCCTCTCTCAATCATCCCTCCGATCACCCCCTCTCTCCATCATCCCCCCCGACCACCCACTCTCTCCATCATCCCCCCCGACCACCCCCTCTCTCCATCATCCCTCCGATCAGCCCCCTCTCCACCATCCCCCCCGATCACCCCCTCTCTCCATCATCCCCCCGATCACCCCCCTCTCCATCATCCCCCCGATCACCCCCTCTCTCCATCATCCCCCCCAATCACCCCTCTCTCTCCATCATTCCCCCGATCACCCCCTCTCTCCATCATCCCCCCATCACCCCCTCTCTCCATCATCACCCCCGATCACCCCCTCTCTCCATCATCCCCCCGATCACCCCCTCTCTCCAACATCACCCCCCCGATCACCCCTCTCTCCACCATCCCTCCGATCACCCCCTCTCTCCGCCATCCCCCCGATCACCCCCCCTCTCCGCCATCCCCCCGATCACCCCCTCTCTCCAACATCCCCCCGATCACCCCCTCTCTCCGCCATCCCCCCGATCACCCCCTCTCTCCACCATCCCCCCGATCACCCCCTCTCTCCATCATCCCTCCGATCACCCCCTCTCTCCGCCATCCCCCCGATCACCCCCTCTCTCCAACATCCCCCCGCCGATCACCCCTCTCTCCACCATCCCCCCGATCACCCCCTCTCTTCACCATCCCCCCCTGATCACCCCCTCTCTCCTCCATCCCCCCCGATCACCCCCTCTCTCCACCATCCCCCCGATCACCCCCTCTCTCCACCATCCCCCGCGATCACCCCCTCTCTCCACCATCCCCCCCTGATCACCCCCCTCTCCACCATCCCCCCCGATCACCCCCTCTCTCCATCATCCCTCCGATCACCCCTCTCTCCACCATCCCCCCCGATCACCCCCTCTCTCAATCATCCCTCCGATCACCCCCTCTCTCCATCATCCCCCCCGACCACCCACTCTCTCCATCATCCCCCCCGATCACCCCCTCTCTCAATCATCCCTCCGATCACCCCCTCTCTCCATCATCCCCCCCGACCACCCACTCTCTCCATCATCCCCCCCGACCACCCCCTCTCTCCATCATCCCTCCGATCAGCCCCCTCTCCACCATCCCCCCCGATCACCCCCTCTCTCCATCATCCCCCCGATCACCCCCCTCTCCATCATCCCCCCGATCACCCCCTCTCTCCATCATCCCCCCCAATCACCCCTCTCTCTCCATCATTCCCCCGATCACCCCCTCTCTCCATCATCCCCCCCGATCACCCCCTCTCTCCACCATCCCCCCGATCACCCCCTCTCTCCACCATCCCCCCCGATCACCCCCTCTCTCCACCGTCCCCCCCTGATCACCCCCCTCTCCACCATCCCCCCCGATCACCCCCTCTCTCCATCATCCCTCCGATCACCCCCTCTCTCCACCATCCCCCCGATCACCCCCTCTCTCCACCATCCCCCCCGATCACCCCCTCTCTCCACCATCCCCCCCTGATCACCCCCGTCTCCACCATCCCCCCCGATCACCCCCTCTCTCCATCATCCCTCCGATCACCCCTCTCTTCACCATCCCCCCCTGATCACCCCCTCTCTCCTCCATCCCCCCCGATCACCCCCTCTCTCCACCATCCCCCCGATCACCCCCTCTCTCCACCATCCCCCCCGATCACCCCCTCTCTCCACCATCCCCCCCTGATCACCCCCCTCTCCACCATCCCCCCCGATCACCCCCTCTCTCCATCATCCCTCCGATCACCCCTCTCTCCACCATCCCCCCCGATCACCCCCTCTCTCAATCATCCCTCCGATCACCCCCTCTCTCCATCATCCCCCCCGACCACCCACTCTCTCCATCATCCCCCCCGATCACCCCCTCTCTCAATCATCCCTCCGATCACCCCCTCTCTCCATCATCCCCCCCGACCACCCACTCTCTCCATCATCCCCCCCGACCACCCCCTCTCTCCATCATCCCTCCGATCAGCCCCCTCTCCACCATCCCCCCCGATCACCCCCTCTCTCCATCATCCCCCCGATCACCCCCCTCTCCATCATCCCCCCGATCACCCCCTCTCTCCATCATCCCCCCCAATCACCCCTCTCTCTCCATCATTCCCCCGATCACCCCCTCTCTCCATCATCCCCCCCATCACCCCCTCTCTCCATCATCACCCCCGATCACCCCCTCTCTCCATCATCCCCCCGATCACCCCCTCTCTCCAACATCCCCCCCCCGATCACCCCTCTCTCCACCATCCCTCCGATCACCCCCTCTCTCCGCCATCCCCCCGATCACCCCCTCTCTCCAACATCCCCCCGATCACCCCCTCTCTCCACCATCCCCCCGATCACCCCCTCTCTCCACCATTCCCCTGATCACCCCCTCTCTCCATCATCCCTCCGATCACCCCCTCTCTCCGCCATCCCCCCGATCACCCCCTCTCTCCAACATCCCCCCCCGATCACCCCTCTCTCCACCATCCCTCCGATCACCCCCTCTCTCCGCCATCCCCCCGATCACCCCCTCTCTCCGCCATCCCCCCGATCACCCCCTCTCTCCATCATCCCCCCGATCACATCCTCTCTCCATCATCCCTCCGATCACCCCCTCTCTCCGCCATCCCCCCGATCACCCCCTCTCTCCACCATCCACCCGATCACCCCCTCTCTCCGCCATCCCCCCGATCACCCCCTCTCTCCATCATCCCTCCGATCACCCCCTCTCTCCGCCATCCCTCCGATCACCCCCTCTCTCCGCCATCCCCCCGATCACCCCCTCTCTCCACCATCCCCCCGATCACCCCCTCTCTCCGCCATCCCCCCGATCACCCCCTCTCTCCGCCATCCCCCCGATCACCCCCTCTCTCCATCATCCCCCCGATCACCCCCCTCTCCATTATCCCCCCGATCACCCCCTCTCTCCATCATCCCCCCCGATCACCCCCCTCTCTCCATCATTCTCCCGATCACCCCCTCTCTCCACCATCCCCCTGATCACCCCCCTCTCCATTATCCCCCCGATCACCCCCTCTCTCCATCATCCCCCCCGATCACCCCCCTGATCACCCCCCTCTCTCCATCATTCCCCCCATCACCCCCTCTCTCCACCTTCCCCCCGATCACCCCCTCTCTCCACCATCCCCCCGATCACCCCCCTCTCCATTATACCCACGATCACCCCCTCTCTCCATCATCGCCCCCGATCACCCCCCTCTCCACCATCCCCCCGATCACCCCCTCTCTCCATCATCCCCCCCGATCACCCCCCTCTCTCCATCATTCCCCCCATCACCCCCCCTCTCCATCATCCCGCCCGATCACCCCCCTCTCTCCACCATCCCGCCGATCACCCCCCTCTCCATTATCCCCCCGATCACCCCCTCTCTCCATCATCCCCCCCCCCCCGATCACCCCCCTCTCTCCATCATTCCACCGATCACCCCCTCTCTCCACCATCCCCCCGATCACCCCCCTCTCCATTATCCCCCCGATCACCCCCTCTCTCCATCATCCTCCCCGATCACCCCCCTCTCTCCATTATCCCCCCGATCACCCCCTCTCTCCATCATTCCCCCGATCACCCCCCTCTCTCCATCATCCCCCCGATCACCCCCTCTCTCCATCATCCCTCCGATCACCCCCTCTCTCCACCATCCCCCCCGATCACCCCCTCTCTCCATCATCCCCCCCGAGCACCCCCTCTCTCCATCATCCCCCCCGATCACCCCCTCTCTCCACCATCCCCCCCGATCACCCCCTCTCTCCATCATCCCCCCCGAGCACCCCCTCTCTCCATCATTCCTCTGATCACCTCCTCTCTCCTTTTTCCTCGTCCTGCACACATGTTCCAAATTATGCTTCAAAGTTTATTTTCCAGAAAAGGATATGGAAGATATAGACTGTAGGGAAATAGATGGTGACATCTTGCAAAATGTCCATATTACAGAGGAGGAAGTGCTGGATGTCTTGAAATGGTTAAAGGTGGATAAATCCCCAGGACCTGATCAGGTGTACCCGAGAGCTATGCGGGAAGCTAGAGAAGTGATTGCTGGGCCTCTTGCTGAGATATTTGTATCATCGATAGTCACAGGTGAGGTGCCGGAAGACTGGAGGTTGGCTAACGTGGTGCCACTTTTTAAGAAGGGTGGTAAGGACAAGCCAGGGAACTATAGACCGGTGAGACTGACGTTGGTGATGGGCAAGTTGTTGGAGGGAATCCTGAGGGACAGGATGTACATACAGATGTATGGAATGAGCTGCTAGAGGAAGTGGTTGAGGCTGGTACAATTGCAACATTTAAGAGGCATTTGGATGGGTATATGAATAGAACATAGAACATTACAGCGCAGTACAGGCCCTTCGGCCCTCAATGTTGCGCCGACCTGTCATACCAATCTGAAGCCCATCTAACCTACACTATTCCATGTATGTCCATATGCCTGTCCAATGACGACTTAAATGTACTTAAAGTTGGCGAATCTACTACCGTTACAGTAAAGAAACTACCTCTGACATCTGTCTAATACCTATCTCCCCTCACTTTAAAGTTGTCCCCTCATGCTCACCATGACCATACTTGGAAAAAAGCTCTCCCTGTCCACCCTATCTAACCCTCTGATTATCTTGTATGTTTCTATTAAGTCACCTCTCAACCTTCTTCTCTCTAACAAAAACAGCCTCAAGTCCCTCAGCCTTTCCTCATAAGACCTTCCTTCCATACCAGGCAACATCCTAGTAAATCTCCTCTGCACCCTTTCCAAAGTTTCCACATCCTTCTTATAATGTGGTGACCAGAACTGTACACAATCCTCCAAGTGCGGCCGCACCAGAGTTTTGTACAGCTGCAGCATAACCTCCTGGTTCCGGAACTCGATCCCTCTATTAATAAAGGCCAAAACACTCTATGCTTTCTTAACAACCCTGTCAACCTGGGTGGCAACTTTCAAGGATCTGTGTACCTGGACACCGAGATCTCTCTGCTCATCTACACTACCAAGAATCTTACCATTAGCCCAGTACTTTGCATTCCGGTTACTCCGACCAAAGTGAATCACCTCACACTTGTCCGCATTAAACTCCATTTGCCACCTCTCAGCCCAGCTCTGCAGCTTATCTATGTCTCTCTGTAACCTACTACATCCTTTGTCACTATCCACAACTCCACCGACCTTAGTGTCATCTGCAAATTTACTAACCCACCCTTCTACGTCCTCATCCAGGTCGTTTATAAAAATGACGAACAGCAGTGGACCCAACACTGACCCTTGCAGTATACCACTGGTAACTGGACTCCAGGATGAACATTTCCCATCAACCACCACCCTCTGTCTTCTTTCAGCAAGCCAATTACTGATCCAAACTGCTATATCTCCCACAATCCCATTCCTCTACATTTTGTATAATAGCCTAATGTGGGGAACCTTATCGAACGCCTTGCTGAAATCCATATACACCACATCAACCGGTTTACTCTCATCTACCTGTTTGGTCACTTTGTCAAAAAACTCAATTAGATTCGTTAGGCACGACCCACCCTTCACATAACCGTGCTGACTGTCCCTGATCAGATTATTCTTTTCTAGATAGTTATAAATCCTATCTCTTATAACCTTTTCCAACACTTTACCAACAACTGAAGTGAGGCTCACTGGTCTATGATTACCAGGGTTGTCTCTACTACCCTTTTTGAATAAGGGAGCCACATTTGCTATCCTCCAGTCCTCAGACACTATTCCTGTAGATAATGATGATTTGAAGATCAATGCCAAAGGCTCGGCAATCTCTTCCCTTGCTTCCCAGAGGATCCTAGGATAAATCCCATCCGGCCCAGGGTCCTCGGGAGTGTTGCTGAACAAAGAGACCTTGGAGTGCAGGTTCATAGCTCCTTGAAAGTGGAGTCGCAGGTAGATAGGATAGTGAAGAAGGCGTTTGGTATGCTTTCCTTTATTGGTCAGAGTATTGAGTACAGGAGTTGGGAGGTCATGTTGCGGCTGTACAGGACATTGGTTAGGCCACTGTTGGAATATTGAGTGTAATTCTGGTCTCCTTCCTATCGGAAAGATGTTGTGAAACTTGAAAGGGTTCAGAAAAGATTTATAAGGATGTTTCAGGGTTGGAGGATTTGAGGTACAGGGAGAGGCTGAACAGGCTGGGGCTGTTTTCCCTGGAGTGTCGGAGGCTGAGGGGTGACCTTACAGAGGTTTACAAAATTATGAGGGACATGGATAGGGTAAATAGGCAAGGTCATTTCCTTGGGGTCGGGGAGTCCAGAACTAGAGGGCATAGGTTTAGGGTGAGAGGGGAAAGATATAAAAGAGACCTAAGGGGCAACTTTTTCACACAGAGGGTGGTACGGGTATGGAATGAGCTGCTGGAGGAAGTGGTGGAGGCTGGTACAATTACAACATTTAAGAGGCATTTGGATGGGTATATGAATAGGAAGGGTTTGGAGGGATATGGGCCGGGTGCTGGCAGGTGGGACTAGATTGGGTTGGGGTATCTGGTCGGCATGGACGGGTTGGACCGAAGGGTCTGTTTCCATGCTGTACATCTCTATGACTCCGAGGCACACTCTCATTCTACAATTCTTGTATTTTGTCACAGCCCACTCTCTGTATTAACTTCAGACACCAAAATGACTTCCTCTGCAAAATTGTTCATTTGGTTCCTGAGTCCATTTTGTTTGTACAAGGGGTGAATCAATAACTGACCAATTCAACATCTAGAGTCGAGAGTGTGGTGCTTGAAAAGCACAGCAGGTCAGGTAGCATCCAATGAGCAGGCGAATCGACATTTTGGGCATAAGCCCTTCATCAGGAATGAGGCTGTGAGCCATATGGAGGCTGAGAGATAAATGGGAGGGGGATGTCGGGCTGGAGCGAGGTAGCTGAGAGTACTATAGGTAGATGGGGGTGGGGATGAAGGTGATAGGTCAGAGAAGAGGGTGGAGTGGATAGGTGGGAAGGAGGATTAGCAGGTAGGACAGATCATGAGGATGGTGCAGAGTTGGAAAGCTGGAGCTGGGGTAAGGTGATGGAAACTGGTGGTTGAGGAAACTGGTGAAGTCCACACTGATGCCCTGGGGTTGATGTGTTCCGAGGCGGAAGATGAGGTGGTGTTCCTCCAGGCATCGGGTAGTGAGGCAGCGGCGGTGAAGGAGGCCCAGGACTTGCATGTCCTTGGTGGAGTGGGAAGAGGAGTTAAAGTGTTTGGCCACAGGGCAGTGGGGTTGGTCGGTGCGGATGCCTCGGGGATGTTCCCTGAAGTGCTCTGCGCGTAGGCATCCTATTTCCCCAGTCATGATTTGGAGATGCCGGTGTTGGACTGGGGTGTACAAAGTTAAAATCACACAACACCAGGTTATAGTCCAACAGGTTTAATTGGAAGCACACTAGCTTTCGGAGCGACGCTCCTTCATCAGGTGGTAGTGGAGGGCTCAATCCTAACACAGAATTTATAGCAAAAATTTGCAGTGTGATGTAACTGAAATTATACATTGAAGAATTGATTGTTGAGCCTTTCATCTATTAGAATACAGTGATAGTTTCACTTCTTTCATGTGTAAATCACAAAACCCTTTTTTTTAAAGTTGCATTCTCGGGTTAGCTGTTAACAATGGTGATAGCTAGACAATATGTTGAAGGTGTTAGCCCCCTGTGTTCTCTGTCTATGACCTGATGTTTAGAAAAGGCTACGACAACGGATGAATGGGCACCGCACAACAATCAACAGACAGGAGGGTTCCCTCCCAGTTGGGTTACACTTCAGTGGTCCAGGACATTCAGCCTCGGACCTTCGGGTGACCATCCTCCAAGGTGGACTTCGGGACAGGCAGCAGATGAAAGTGGCTGAGCAGAGGCTGATAGCTAAGTTCGGTACCCATAGGGAGGGCCTCAACCGGGACCTTGGGTTCATGACCACCATTGCACTATACACGCACACAGATACTCCTACACACACACGGACACACACACACACACACACGGACACAGGTACATGCAGACATGCACACAGACACCCACACGTACCCTTATAGACACACACACTCCCACACTCTCACATACACCCCCCCACAGACTTAAGACACTCTGCACTCACTACACACACACACACACACTCACATTCTCACTCTCATCCCCCACTCCAGACAGACACACACAGACAGACGAAGACCCACATGCACACATATATTTTGTGGGGTGAATTTGTATTTTCAGGATTACATTGCACTTTGCTCAAAAACTGCATGCATTCATGTAGAACTCTGAGCTCAAAAACTGCATGAATTTATGTAAAACTCCGTTATCTCACTTTTTAGATTAGAATCAATCTAAACATCATGGCATAGACAGAGAACACAGGGGACCAACACCTTCAACATATTGTCTCGCTATCACCATTGTTAACAGCTAACCCGAGAATGCAACTTTTTAAAAAAAAAGACATGATTTGGAAGGCTTAACAGACAATCAATTTTTCAATGTATAATTTCAGTTACATCACACTGTAAATTTTTGCTATAAATTCTGTGTTACGATCGAGCCCTCCACAATCACCTGATGAAGGAGCGTCGCTCCGAAAGCTAGTGTGCTTCCAATTAAACCTGTTGGACTATAACCTGGTGTTGTGTGATTTTTAACTATTTACCCAGTGTAGAGGTGCTGGGCCTCCTCCATCGCCAAACCATTATCACCTAACGCCTGGAGGAAGAATGCCTCATCTTCCAACTTGGGACCCCCCAACCACACTGGATCAATTTGGATCTCACCAGTTTCCCCATTTCCCCTCGCCCCACCTTATCCCAGATCCAACCTTCCAACTCAGCATCGCCCTCATGACCTGTCCCACCTGCCCATCTTCCTTCCCACCTATCCACTCCACCCTCCTCTCTGACCTATCACCTTTACCCCTACCTCCATCCACCTATTACACTCTCAGCTGCCTTCCCCCCCAACCCCAGCCCCCTCCCATTTATGTCTCTATCCCTAAGGATCCCAGCCTTATTCCTGATGAAGGGCTTAGGCCAAAATGTTGATTCTCCTGCTCCTCGGATGCTGCCTGACCTGCTGTGCTTTTCCAGCACCACACGCTCGACTCTACTGTCCCCAATTAACCTACATTATCCTTCCAGTCCAGTCCCTAACAGCAATCATCAGCCTTTTGCTCTCGCTTTTTTAAAAACATGTTGCTGGCTAAGCATTTAATTCCCAGTTCCAAACCAAAAATGAGATTAAAATAAAACAAAGCAGAGATGATGCCCACACAGGGATAAACTAGTGGAGGGGCAGTCAGTGAGAGATTGGATTCAAATAGACATCTGGGAGGATGATGTACTTTGGCAACGGGTTAGGGAAAGGAAATATAATTTTAATCACACAGTTTTAAAACGTGTACAGTGTCAGAGGAGCCTGATGGAAAGGGGTGTGGTGTGTGGGGAAAAGTGGATATATGAGGGGCTGGTTAGAAAATCAGATACAATCTCGAGCATAATTGGCAGGCAGTTTGAGTATAAAAGCAGGAAGATTCTACTGCACTTCATGAAGGATGCTGAAACATTTCCCCACAAGATATTGCATCTGCCCAATCGCGTAACCTGTCCATATGCCTCCGTCACCCTCACCAAATACCTTCCCGTTTACTGTTGTCATTTGCGAGAGAGTGCTTTCACTTTGCCACATCCCAGTTATTAATATATACTGTAAATAACTGTGGGCCCAGCACTGATCCCTGTGGCACTCCACTAGTTACAGGTCGCCATCCTGAAAATGCCCCCCCTTATCCCAACTCTCTGTCTTCCATTAGTTAGCCAATCCTCTCTCCATGCCAATATACAGCAAGGACTGTTAGGTTATTAAGTAGGATAATGTGTGATTCCTTATTAAACACCTTCTGAAAATCCAAATATATTATATCAACTGCTTCCCCTTTATCTATCCAGCGTCTTACCTCCTCAAAGTATTCTAGTAAAGGTGTCAGGTATCATTTTCCCTTTGTGAAGACACCTTGGCTCTGCTTGATCGTATAATGCATTACTAAATGCTCTGCTATTACATTATTTCTGACAGACTCTAACATTTTCCCTAAGAAAGGATGTCAAGCCAACTGTCCTATAGTTACCTGGTTATTTGTGTCCTTCCCTGTGTAAATCAAGGAATTACATTAGCAGTTTTCCAATTGTCTGGGACTTATCCAGAATCTAAAGAATCCTGGAAGATTATTACCAGCACATCCGTTATCTCTGTAGTTACTTCCTTTAGTATGTGAGGATACATCCTGTCAGGTCCACAGCGCTAGGATGTGGCTCATTAGTACGAGTTATAGCGTCATACAGCACAGGAACAGACCCTTCGCTCCAATCAGTCTGTGCCAACCTTAATCCCAAACTAAACTACACCCACCTGCCTGCGTTTGGCCTATATTTCTCCAAACCTTTCCTATTCATGGTCTTATCCAAAAGTCTTTTAAATGTTATAACTGTCCCCCCCATCACCACTTCCTCTGGAAGTTCATTCCACAAATGAACCAGTGTAAAAAAAAAATGCTCCTCAAGTCTTTTCAAAGTCTTTCTCCTCTCACCTCAAAGATATACACCCCCATCTTGAAATCCCCACACTAAGGCAAAGACACCTGCCATCCACCTTATCTACACTCCTCATGATTTTACAAACCTCTATAAAGTCACCCCTCAACCTCCTACACTCCAGTGAGGAAGGCCCAAGCCTCTTAGGCGACACAGTGGCTCAGTGGTTAGCACTGCTGCCTCCTGGCATCAGGGAGCAGGGTTCGGTTTCACCTTCGTGCAACTGTCTGTGTGGAGTTTGCAGATTCTCCCCGTGTCTGTGTGGGTTTCCTCCCAGAATCCAAAGATGTGCAGGGTCAGGTGGATTGGCCATGGACTTTTCAGCGGTTTGGTGGGCATGCTTTTGTGCGGCACGGTGGCTCAGTGGTTAGCACTGCTGCCTCACAGCACCAGGGTCCCAGGTTCGATTCCAGCCTTGGGTGACTGACTGTGTGGAGTTTGCAAGTTCTCCCTGTGTCTGCGTGGGTTTCCTCCGGGTGCTCCGGTTTCCTCCCACAGTCACAAAGATGTGTGGGTCAGGTGAATTGGCCACGCTAAATTGCCCGTAGTGTTAGGTGCATTA
Source organism: Chiloscyllium plagiosum (assembly GCF_037043375.1). NCBI lineage: Eukaryota > Metazoa > Chordata > Chondrichthyes > Orectolobiformes > Hemiscylliidae > Chiloscyllium > Chiloscyllium plagiosum. The sequence continues at coordinate 8,349,447 of NW_028270146.1, forward strand.
GTCAGAGGGAAATGGGTCTGGGTGGGTTAATCTTTGAAGGGTCAGAGTGGACCTGTTGGGCCGAAGGGCCTGTGTCCACACTGTAGGGAATCTAATCTAATCTATCCAGCCTTACCTTACAACTCAAAACCTCCACACCCAGTAACATCCTGGTAAATCCTTTCCGAACCCTCTCCAGCTTAATGATATCCTGTTTTCATTGATGGAAAATAGGGGAGTGGAGGACCACCCAAACAAAATGCAGGGTCCCACTGCTCTCTCCTTTAGCATGAGGGATGTCCTCATGTATCACATCCAAGTGAGACATGACTTGAACTCTTCTCCTTGAGAGGGAGGTGACTGTGTCCATCACCCGGGGCTGTTGGGGAGAGCTCTGGTGGGTACTCTGGTGATCAGTGGCTGGCAGCTTCAGCTGCAGTGAAGGCACTGTAGCCCGGGGTGGGGTCAGGAGTGCACGGCCATGGAGGGACATTGAGGTGGGAAACCTCACCGCCTTTACAAAGGTACTTGGATGAGCACTTGAAGTGTTGTAGCCTTGCATGTTCTGGGCCACGTGCAGGGAAGTGGGGCGGGTGTAGGGACGGTGTCTCTGTGGTGTCCCCTTTGACCTTTCTGAGAGCCCCCTCCCTCACACTCAGGCTCTCTGGTGAGGTTTTGCCTATGGTGAGTGTGGGTCAGGTGTCCAGCCCAACCCCGCTTGGATTGTCTCAACAGCAAGGAACAAGACGAGGCCACTCGGCCCTTTGAGCCCTTCAATAACATCACGGCTCAACTCGACATCCCGATAATCGTCCATCTTTCAATATGATGTTGCTGTTTGGCACTCAACCTCAGTTCCCGGGACTTTATCCTGCTCACCTGATCCTCAGAGGCTGAAGGTAGCCCTTCAGATACTGATACAGGGCTCCTGCCTGAACCGTCGATTCTCCTGCTCCTTGGATGCTGCCTGACCGGCTGTGCTTTTCCAACACCACGCTAATCTAGACTCTAATCTCCAGCATCTGCAGTACCCACTTTCTTTGCGGATACTGATCACAAGCTTTCAGAGCACTGACCGTTTGAAGGACTATAACCTGGTGTCGTGTGACTTCTGACCTTGTCCACCCCAGTCCAACACCAGCACCTCCACATCACACACACTGAGGTAGTGCATGTCAAAATACAATGAGACCTGGACAATATCCAGGCTTGGGCTGACAAGTGGCAAGTAACGGTGGGCGGCACGGTGGCACAGTGATTAGCACTGCTGCCTCACAGCGCCAGAGACCTGGGTTCAATTCCCGCCTCAGGCGACTGACTGTGTGGAGTTTGCACGTTCTCCCCGTGTCTGCGTGGGTTTCCTTCGGGTGCTCCGGTTTCCTCCCATAGTCCAAAGATGTGCAGGTCAGGTGAATTGGCCATGCTAAATTGCCCATAGTGTTAGGTAAGGGGTAAATGTAGGGGTATGGGTGGATTGCGCTTCGGCGGGGTGGTGTGGACTTGTTGGGCCGAAGGGCCTGTTTCCACACGTAAGTAATCTAATCTAATCTAATCTAACATTCGTGCCACACAAATGCCAGGCTATGACCATCACCAATAACAGGCCATCTAATCATCACCCCTTGACATTCAATGGTGTTGCCATCACTGAATCTCCCCCTGTCAACATCCTGGGGGTTACTATTGGTCAGAAGATGACCTGGACTCACCACATACACTAAACGGCTACAACAGCAGGTCAGAGGCTGGGAATACTTTGGCAAGAAATTCACTTCCACCAACAAGGCACAAGTCAGGAGTGTGATGCAGCTCCAACAAGACTTAAGAAGTTCGACGCCATCCAGGACAAATCACCAAATCCACAAACATCCCCTCCCTCCATCACTGACATTCAGTAGCAGCAGTGTGCACCATCTACAAGATGCACTGCAGAAACTCACCAAAGATCCTCAGGCAGCACCTTCCAAACATATGGCCACTTGCGTCCAGAAGGACAAGGGCAGCAGATACATGGGAACACCACCCCCTGCAAGTTCCCCTCCGTGACCCTCACCATCCTGAGTTGGAAATATATCATTGTTCCTTCAGTGTCACTGGATCACAATCTTGGAATTCCCTCCCCAAGGGCATTGTGGGTCGACCCACAGCACCTGGACTGCAGTGGTTCAAGAAGGCAGCTCACCCCCACCTTCTCAAGGGGCAACTAGGGACGGGCAGTAAATGCTGGGCCCAGCCAGTGACACCCACATCCCAGAAGTGAATAAAGAAAAGTTTCTGGAGACCCAGAGGGAAATGGACCAATCTGCTGACAGCTCTGGACCTGGACAGAATCAATATTTTGAGATGGAGGAGTTTCGGGAGGAGGGTGTAGTGGGGGCATGGGGAGAGGGAGTGGAGACTGGTGGGGGGGATGCCCTCACTAGCTCAGGCTGGTGATGGGCATCTGTTCGTGTTCGTCATTAGGCCATAAGGTCATAAGATATAGAATTAGGCCATTCAGCCCATCTAGTCTGCTCCATCATTCACTCATGGCTATTTCTCAACCCCATCCTCCTGCCTTCTCCCTGTAACCCTGATACCCTCACTAATCAACAAAACTACCTGTCTCTGTCTTAAAGAGACTCAGTGACTTGGCCTCCACAGCTCTCTGCAACAATGAGTTCCGCAGATTCCCCACCCTTTTGGCTGAAGGAGATTCCTCCTCTCCTCAGTCAGAGATTGTCACGGGAATTGGATGGTAGGTGCATGCCATTGGCAAGAGGCCATGGAGTGTGTGTTTGAGTGGGTCACGTCAGGCTGAGCAGTGCCCTATCCACCCACTGTGTCTGAGGGTCAGCAGTTTGGAGGGTATCACAGACAGAGAGGAGGGACGGCCTAATCCTGACAGTTCTCTCTAACTTACTCTGTGACTGGGAGTGAGTGAGCGTTCTCTCACCCAGGGCATGTATAAGCAGCTGTGACGATGAATGTCTCACGGCAAGTGACTGTCTCAGTTAACAAGTGCAGAAAGTGCTGGTGAAGTCTGAAGGCAAATCATATAGCAGCACAGTGGCTCATTGGTTAGCACTACTGCCTCACAGTGTCTGGGACCCGAGTTTGATCCCAGCCTCGGGCGACCATCTGTGTGGAGTTTGCACCTTCTCTGTAAGGGAGTGCTCTGGTGTTCTTCCCACAGTCCAAAGCTGTGTAGGTGTGGCCTTGCAGAATGGCCCTATAGTAAGTGGATTAGCCAAGCTAAGTAGTGGGTCTGGATGGGATGCTGGTCAGAGGGCCAGTATAGGCTGAATGGCTACACCCCGGAGGCTCCCAGCCTTATTCCTGATGAAGGGCTCCAGCCCAAAACGTTGATTTTCCTGCTCCTCGGATGCTGCCTGACCTGCTGTGCTTTACCAGCAACACACTCTCGATGTAGGCTGAATGGCCTCTAACTGTACTGTCGGGATTTTACTGAACTCAAAACATTAACTCTGTTCTTTCCTCTCTCTCCACTGATGCTGCCAGACCTGCTGAGTTTCTCCAGCATTCTCTGTGCTTATTTCAGATCTGCAGGATTGTGCTTTTTTTTTGTTGACTTTTCTCTGTGACTCTCCAAAGGCCCACATCAGTGACGTGGTACAAAGGCCCAGGATCTGTCCATGGTGTTTCTCCTGGAGTGTTTTCACTGTGAATCCCATCTCCGTAATTCCACTGAGCTTTCTGGAGCTGCACTGACTCTCTGGAAGCAATTCCTGGCCAGTGATGGGGAAGAGGACACTCCTCTCCGATCACCAAGGCAGGGGCATGTTCCTTACTGCTCGGCCCCCAGTCTCTGAGAGCTTCCTGACCAGGCAGTTCACCTTCACCTTGCAGATCTCATCCTGGGACAGAGCTAACTCCTGGTCTCTGATGACAGCCATGAGTGAAGCTGGGTGTAGAAACTGTGACAATTAACTACAATCATTTTATTTTAGAAAAGTCGTACACTTACATTCGAGGGTTATGGAGGAAAAGACAGGAAAGTAAAGTTAGCCGTGACCTCACTGAACCACAGGACAGACTTGATGGGCTGAATGACCTACCTCTGGTCCTACATCTTATAGACTTCAAGTTCCTTAAGGTCAATGAAGGAAGTGTAATGACTGGTATAGAACATAGAAAAGTACAGCACAGTACTTTAGATATGATGCAGAGCTGGGCTGAGGAGTGGCAGATGGAGTTCAACCCTGCCAAGTGTGAGGTTGTCCATTTTGGAAGGACAAATAAGAATGCGGAATACAGGGTTAACGGTAGGGTTCTTAGTGAGGTGGAGGAACAGAGGGATCTTGGGGTCTATGTTCATAGATCTTTGAAAGTTGCCACTCAGGTGGATAGAGCTTGTAAGAAGGCCTATGGTGTATTAACGTTCATTAGCAGAGGGATTGAATTCAAGAGTCGTGAAGTGATGTTGCAACTGTACAGGACTTTGGTTAGGCCACATTTGGAGTACTGTGTGCAGTTCTGGTCGTCTCACTTTAGGAAAGATGTGGAAGCTTTGGAGAGGGTGCAGAGAAGATTTACCAGGATGTTGCCTGGAATGGAGAATAGGTCGTACGAGGATAGGTTGAGAGTGCTAGGCCTTTTCTCGTTGGAATGGCGAAGGATGAGGGGTGACTTGATAGAGGTTTATAAGATGATCAGAGGAATAGATAGAGTAGACAGTCAGAGACTTTTTCCCCGGGTACAGCAGAGTGTTACAAGGGGACATAAATTTAAGGTGAAGGGTGGAAGGTATAGGGGAGATGTCAGGGGTAGGTTCTTTACCCAGAGAGTGGTAAGGGCATGGAATGCGTTGCCTGTGGGAGTGGCAGAGTCAGAATCATTGGTGACCTTTAAGCGGCAATTGGATAGGTACATGGATGGGTGCTTAAGCTAGGACAAATGTTTGGCACAACATCGTGGGCCGAAGGGCCTGTTCTGTGCTGTATTGTTCTATGTTCTATGTTCTATGTTGTAAGTACAGGTCCTTCAACTCACAATGTTGTGCCGAGGAGTATTCCTAATCTAAACTAAAGTAACCTAATCCTATGCACCCCTCAACTCACTGCTATCCATGTGCATGTCCAGCAGTCACTTAAATATCCCTCATGACTCTGCTTCCACCACCACCGCTGGCAACACATTCAATGCATTCACAACTCTCTGCTTAAAGATTCTGGATCAGTGGTGCTGGAAGAGCACAGCAGTTCAGGCAGCATCCAAAAAGCTTCAAAATCGACGTTTCGGGCAAAAGCCCTTCATCAGGAATAAAGGCAGTGAGCCTGAAACGTGGAGAGATAAGTGAGAGGAGGGTGGGGGGTGGGGATAGAGTAGCATAGAGTACAATGGGTGAGTGGGGGAGGAGATGAAGGTGATAGGTCAGGGAGGAGAGGGTGGAGTGGATAGGTGGAAAAGGAATTGGGCAGGTCGGACAAGTCCGGACAAGTCAAGGGGATCATGTTGCTGGAGGTTAGAAACTAGAATGAGGTGGGGGAAGGGGAAATGAGGAAGCTGTTGAAGTCCACATTGATGCCCTGGGGTTGAAGTGTTCCGAGGCGGAAGATGAGGCGTTCTTCCTCCAGGCGTCTGGTGGTGAGGGAGCGGCGGTGAAGGAGGCCCAGGACCTCCATATCCTCGGCAGAGTGGGAGGGGGAGTTGAAATGTTGAGCCACAGGGCGGTTTGGTTGATTGGTGCGGGTGTCCCGGAGATGTTCCCTAAAGCGCTCTGCTAGGAGGCGTTCAGTCTCCCCAATGTAGAGGAGACCGCATCGGGAGCAACGGATACAATAAATGATATTAGTGGATGTGCAGGTAAAACTTTGATGGATGTGGAAGGCTCCTTTAGGGCCTTGGATGGAGGTGAGGGAGGAGGTGTGGGCACAGGTTTTACAGTTCCTGAGGTGGCAGGGGAAAGTGCCAGGATGGGAGGGTGGGTCGTAGGGGGGCGTGGACCTGACCAGGTAGTCACGGAGGGTCTTTGCGGAAGGCAGAGAGGGGTGGGGAGGGAAATATATCCCTGGTGGTGGGGTCTGTTTGGAGGTGGCGGAAATGTCGGCAGATGACTTGGTTTATGCGAAGGTTGGTAGGGTGGAAGGTGAGCACCAGGGGCGTTCTGTCCTTGTTGGGGTTGGAGGGGTTGGGTCTGAGGGCGGAGGTGCGGGATGTGGACGAGATGCGTTGGAGGGCATCTTTAACCACGTGGGAAGGGAAATTGCGGTCTCTAAAGAAGGAGGCCATCTGGTGTGTTCTATGGTGGAACTGGTCCTCCTGGGAGCAGATCCGGCGGAGGCGGAGGAATTGGGAATACAGGATGGCATTTTTGCAAGAGGTAGGGTGGGAAGAGGTGTAATCCAGGTAGCTGTGGGAGTCGGTGGGTTTGTAGAAAATGTCAGTGTCAAGTCGGTCGTCACTGATGGAGATGGAGAGGTCCAGGAAGGGGAGGGAGGTGTCAGAGATGGTCCAGGTTTTTACCTCTCTGCTTAAAGAACCTACCTCTGACATCTCCTCGATACCTTCCTCCTAATGTAGGAAATAAGCAGCCAATTTATACACAGTGTGATCCCACAACAGAAACATGAGAAAAAGCAGATTATCTCGTGCTATTGTTGAAGAGATACTTAATGGCCTTTGTTCACTGAGATGGATTCTGTGATCAGTTGCTGCGTGGTCACAAACTTTAATGATCGTTTTAAAGATAGGAATCTTTGGGAATCCCACAGGTTTTGGGTTGTTCGGGGAATTCTCTGGGCTCTCCAGAAATGGGATCATGGATCACACAGTGTAATGTAGGATCACACAGGAATCTCTTCAGTCAGAGCACAGATGCCAGGATGTTTATGTGATGGTGGTATGCAGGATCTCTGTAGGACCTGCTTCCTCCTGTGCAGCTATTTATCACCGCTTTGGCAATGGACATCACAGAACAACGAGAAATGAGGAGCTGCAATAAATTCCGAGACAGGCTCAATAATGACTGAAATCTCAGACAGGAGGGAAAGGTCAATGGGGGTTAAACAAGCTGGAAATATTTGAACACAGTTGTACCATTGTCAGGAGTGAATAATTCCACCAACGTCAATCAGAGCTGAGTGCAGATTTTATGTTTCCCGTTCTCAGTGTAAACGCCTTGTTCTTCAGGGCTTGGACTGAAAGCAAAAATGTTTGAGCACGATTTCAGTAGGGACTCTGTCAGATCACAGACAATTATGCACACAAAAACACACACAGGCACATACAAACATACACAGATATGCGTACACACACACAAACACACACAGGTATATACACACACACACACACACAGGTGCACATGTATACACCCATACACAGCACACATGTACACACATACAGGCATGTGTACATGCACACACAGTTCTGCACACACACACAGCCACACACAGACATGCACACACACAGACATGCACACACAGACATGCACACACACACAGGTGCACATGTATACACACATACACAGAGCACGTACACACATACAGGCACGTGTACATGCACAAACTGACATGCACACGCAGACAAGCACACAGGCATGCACACACACAGACACACACACACATATGCACATACACAGACACATGCATGTACACAGACATCACATGCACACTCAGACACGTGCTCTGTGTGTGGGTGTATACATGTGCACCTGTGTGTGTGTGTGTGTGTGTGAGAGTGACATTTCAAACATCTTCAGCCTGTCGTGTAGTGTTAATTTAATTTCCAATGTCAATTTTCAGCCAATTTGATTCACTCTGTGTGATATCAATAATCTGTTGAAAGCACAGGATACATTAAAAGTGAATGATCCTGACAAAGTCCAGGCTGTGAAACTCTCACTGCCAATCAATTGATTGGAAGTCCCAGTTGTCTCTATATTTTTTGAACAGACTCAAGTATCTCCCAGTGTGATGTGTGTACAGACCACTCTTCACTGTAGGCAGTTCCATCCTCACAGCCTCTACATGGGGATCATGGTGGTGTTTGAAGAGGCAGGTGAGTAGCACACTACAGTACAGGGCTTCAGGAGTGCAAACACTCACAATACTGTGACTGAGTGAGCAATGGAATTGTTATTACTGTTTTATTATTGTTTTATTCTGCAGTGCCTTCCTCACACCTTCCTAGCATTCTCCAGAACATTCCAAACTTCAGAAATGACTTGGTCCAAACATTCTAGAGTGGAGAGAACACTGTGTACTCAGTGCAGGCTCCAGAACAAACTGTCTCTCGAGACAGACTGTTCCAATTCCACTCCAACACTGGCATAGGTCATTTGAAAAGCACTCCCTCCACTACTCTCCACACTCACTACCCTCAGCATTCACTACCTTCAGCACTCACTTCCCTCAGACACACACACAGGCACACACAGACGCACACACACAGCCCAGATTTATCCTAGGCTGCTCCGGGAAGCGAGAAAGGAGGTTGCTAAGCCGCTGGCGAAGATCTTTGCCTCCTCACTCTCCACGGGAGTCATACCGGAGAATTGGAAGGAGGCAAATGGTGTTCCTCTTTTCACGAAGGGTAATAGGGAAATTCCTGGCAATTACAGACCAGTCAGTCTTACGTCTGTGGTCAGCAAAGTTTTGGAAAGAATTCTGAGGGATAAGATTTATGACTATTTGGCAAAGCATAGTGTGATTAAAGGGAGTCAACATGGCTTTGTGAGGGGCAGGTCATGCCTCACAAATCTTATTGAGTTCTTTGAGGAGGTGTCAAGACAGGTCAACGATGGTCGAGCAGTGGACATGGTGTATATGGATTTCAGCAAGGCATTTGGTAAGGTTCCCCATGGTAGGCTCATTCATAAAGTCAGGAAGTATGGGATACAGGGATATTTGGCCGTGTGGATTCAGAATTGGCTGGCTGACAGAAGGCAGAGAGTGGTTGTAGATGGAAAGTATTCTGCCTGGAGTTCAGTGTTGAGTGGGGTCCCGCAGGGCTCTGTACTTGGGCCTCTGCTCTTTGTAGTTTTTATAAATGACTTGGATGAGGAGGTTGAGGGGTGGGTTAGTAAATTTGCAGATGACACAAAGGTTGGAGGTGCCGTTGATAGTATCGAGGGCTGCTGCAGGCTGCAGTGTGACATAGACAGGATGCAGAGCTGGGCTGAGAAATGGCAGATGGAGTTCAACCTGGATAAATGCGAAGTGATGCATTTTGGAAGGTCAAACTCGAATGCTGAATATAGGATTAAAGACAGGATTCTTGGCAGTGTGGAGGAACAGAGGGATCTGGGTGTGCAAGTACATAGATCCCTCAAAGTTGCCACCCAAGTGGATAGGGTTGTTAAGAAAGCATATGGTGTTTTGGCTTTCATCAACAGGGGGATTGAGTTTAAGAGCCGTGAGGTTTTGCTGCAGCTCTACAAGTCCCTCGTGAGGCCACACTTGGAATATTGTGTCCAGTTCTGGTCACCCTACTATAGGAAAGATACAGAGGCTTTGGAGAGGGTGCAAAGAAGGTTTACCAGGATGCTGCCTGGACTGGAGGGCTTGCCTTATGAAGAGAGGTTGAATAAGCTTGGACTTTTCTCTCTGGAGAGAAGGAGGAAGAGAGGAGACCTGATCGAGATATACAAAATAATGAGTGGAATAGATAGAGTCAATAGCCAGAGACTTTTCCCCAGGGCAGGATTGACTGGTATGAGGGGTCATAGTTTGAAGATATTAGGAGGAATGTATAAAGGAGACATCAGAGGTAGGTTCTTTATGCAGAGAGTTGTGAATGCATGGGGTGGTGGTCACACACACACACACACACACACTTCGGTGGCAAGAACAGGAAGGCAGATTACTACCTAAATGAAATCAATTTGGATAAAGACGCAGTACAAAGAGATCTGGGTGTTCTTGTACACCAGTCAATGAAGGTAAGCATGCAGGTACAGCAGGTAGTGAAGAAGGCTAATAGCATGCTGGCCTTCATAACAAGAGGGATTGAGTATAGAAGCAAAGAGGTGCTTCTGCAGCTGTACAGGGCCCTGGTGAGACCACACCTGGAGTACTGTGTGCAGTTCTGGTCTCCAAATTTGAGGAAAGACATTCTGGCTATTGGGGGAGTGCAGCGTAGGTTCACAAGGTCAATTCCTGGAATGGCAGGATTACCTTACACTGAAAGAATGGAGCGACTGGGCTTGTATACCCTTGAGTTTAGAAGACTGAGAGGGGATCTGATTGAGACATATAAGATTATTAAAGGATTGGACACTCTGGAGACAGGAAGCATGTTTCCGCTGATGGGTGAGTGCCGAACCAGAGGACACAGCTTAAAAATACGGGGTAGACCATTTAGGACAGATGAGGAGAAACTTCTTCACCCAGAGAGTGGTGACTGTGTGGAATGCTCTGCCCCAGAGGGCAGTGGAGGCCCACTCTCTGGATTCATTTAAGAAAGAGTTGGATAGAGCTCTCAAAGATAGTGGAATCAAGGGTTATGGGGATAAGGCAGGAACAGGATACTGATTAAGGATGATCAGCCATGATCATATTGAATGGTGGTGCAGGCTCGAAGGGCAGAATGGCCTACTCTTGTACCTATTGTCTATTGTCTAAGGCTAATTAGCCCAGTATTCGGTGGAAATTGGAGAAATTAGATTGGGGACAGCTGTACGATGGTAAATCCATGCCTGACATGTGCGAGTCTTTTAAAGGCCAGTTAATCAGAGTTCAGGACCAGCATGTTCCTGTGAGGATGAAAGATAAGGATGGCGAGATTCAGGAATCCGGGATAGCAAGAGATATTGAAAGTTTAGCTAGAAAGGAAAAGGAAGCACGTGTAAGGTTTAGGAAACTGAAATCACACAAAGTCCTTCAGGAACATAAAGCCAGCGGAAAACAACTTAGGCAAGGAATTAGGAGGGGCCATAAAATGTACTTGGCATGTAGGATTAAGGAGAATCCCAAAGCATTTTATACAGATATTAGGAGCAAGAGGATAACTAAAGAAAGGGAAGGTCGACTCAAGGAGAAAGGAGGGGATTTATGTGTGGAGCCAGAGGAAGTGGGTGAGGTCCTTAATGAATATTTCACATCAGTATTCACCAAGGCTAAGGACATGGATGATGGTAAATTAGACAGGGGTGTGTTGATATTCTGGGCATGTCGATATTAAGGAGCAGATTGAATTGGGTGCATTGAAAACATTAAGGTAGTTAAATCCCCAGGGCCCGATGGGATCTATCTCAGGATACTGAAGGTGGCAAGAGAGGAGATTGGTGGCTTCAATATGCAGGTGGACTGGGAAAATCAGGTTGGGAATGGATCTCAAGAAAAGGAATTTGTAGAATGTCTACACAATTTTTTTTTGGAGCAGCTTGTGGTAGAGCCCAATATGGTATTTGTGGATTTGGTGATGAGTAATGTGGCAGACTTGGTTAGGGGGCTGAAGGTGAAGGAACTCCTAGGGGTCAGTGACCATAATATGATACAACTCATCCTGCAGTGAGAGGGAGAAGCTGGATTCAGATGTAACGGTATTACAGTTGAATAAAGGGAACTACAAAGACATGAGGAAGGAGCTGGCCAGAGTTGATAAGAAGGGGGGAACCTAGCTGGGAGGACGGTGGAGCAGCAGTGGCAGGAGTTTCTGGGCATAATTCAGGAGGCACAGCAAAAAAAATCAACCCAAGGAGAAAGAAACATACCAAGGGGAGGATGAGGCACCCATGGCTAACAGGGGAAGGGCAGGGACAGCATCAAAGCAAAAGAGAAAACACACAATGTGGTGAAGATTCATGGGAAACCAGAGAATTGGGAGGCTTTTAAAAACCAGCAGATGATAACTAAAAAAACAACAATAGGGGAGAAGATGTAAACACAGAAAGGATGTTCTTGATGACCAGAGAGTCTATAACCAGGGGGTTACAGTCTAATGGGCCATTTCAGACTGAGATGAGAGGAGAAATGTCTTCACCCAGAGATTGGGGGGCCTGGGGAATTCTCTGCCACAGAAAGCGTTTGAGGCCGTACATTGAATGTGCTCAAGAAGGAGTTAGATACAGTTCTTGGGGAGAAAGGAATCAAAGAGAATGAGAAAGTGGGAGCATGGGGTTGTGTTGGATGATCAGCTAAGATGATATTGAATGGGAGAGCAGGCTGAAAGGGCCGAATGGCCTACTCCTGCTCCTGTTTTCCGTGTAGCTATGAACCCCTTTTTCACAAAGATGAGTTTAATAACTGGAGCCAGTGACATCAGTCTGATGTTGAAAGCATCCTTCAGTGAAATTAATACTTCTCAACTATCTTGGTTGGCACTGCTGCTTCACTGGCCAGGGTTGGTGTGGGATGGACTTTGTTTGGGTCCTGGCTTGGTCTCTCAGCGGCCCCCAACCTGGTCTCACCGCGCCTCTCAGCCTGATCTCTCAACGGCTCCTGTCCTGGTCGCTCGGTGGGTCCTGGCCTGGTCTCTAGGTGGGTCCCGGCCTGGTCTCTCAGTGGGTCCTGGCCTGGTCTCTCGGTGGGTCCCAGCCTGGTCCCTAGGTGGGTCCCAGCCTGGTCTCTCGGTGGGTCCCAGCCTGGTCTCTTGGTGGGTCCTGGCATGGTCTCTTGGCAGCTCCCAGCCTGGTCTCTAGTGGGTCCCAGCCTGGTCTCTTGGTGGGTCCTGGCATGGTCTCTTGGCAGCTCCCAGCCTGGTCTCTAGTGGGTCCCGGCCTGGTCTCTAGGTGGGTCCCAGCCTGGTCTCTAGGTGGGTCCCGGCCTCGTCTCTCAGTGGATGCTGGCGTGGTCTCTCAGCGGGTCCCGGCCTGGTCTCTCGGTGGGTCCCGGCCTGGTCTCTAGGTGGGTCCCGGCCTGGTCTCTAGGTGGGTCCCGGCCTCGTCTCTCAGTGGATCCCGGCCTGGTATCTTGGTGGGTCCCGGCCTGGTCTCTCGGTGGATACCGGCCTGGTCTCTCAGCGGGTCCCGGCCTTGTTTCTCGGTGGGTCCCGGCCTGGTCTCTTGGTGGGTCCCGGCCTGGTCTCTTGGCAGCTCCCAGCCTGGTCTCTAGGTGGGTCCCGGCCTGGTCTCTCGGTGTATCCCGGCCTGGTCTCTCGGTGGGTCCCGGCCTGGTCTCTCGGTGGGTCCCGGCCTGGTCTCTCAGTGGGTCCCGGCCTGGTCTCTCGGTGGGTCCCGGCCTGGTCTCTCGGTGGATACCAGCCTGGTCTCTCAGCGGGTTCCGGCCTTGTCTCTCGGTGGGTCCCGGCCTGGTCTCTCGGTGGGTCCCGGCCCGGTCTCTCGGTGGGTCCCGGCCCGGTCTCTCGGTGGGTCCCAGCCTGGTCTCTCGGTGGGTCCCGGCCTGGTCTCTCGGTGGGTCCCGGCCCGGTCTCTCGGTGGGTCCCGGCCCGGTCTCTCGGTGGGTCCCGGCCCGGTCTCTCGGTGGGTCCCGGCCCGGTCTCTCGGTGGGTCCCGGCCCGGTCTCTAGGTGGGTCCCGGCCTTGTCTCTCGGTGGGTCCCGGCCCTGTCTCTCGGTGGGTCCCGGCCTGGTCTCTCACCTGTATGCCGGTCAGTCTCTTGGTGGCCCATGGTAATGTCACAGCTCAGCGTTTGGGTGAATCCTGCGCGGAATCCTGAGGCTCCGGGGAGATCAGGGAGGTGGAATGTTCAAGCAGCAGCGTCAGGAACAGACATCTGAGAATTCCCCAGAGAGCAAGATAAATGAAGGACTCATCAAAGACTGTTTAACTCTTAACTTATTCCTTTACTTTCCTAGTTTAAACTACAAAATTCTTTAATGTAAACTATTACCTATTTCTTTATTTTTCTACTATTCTATGATGCAATGTTTAATTTTTTAACTCCCGTTTCTCTTACTACCTCGTACCTAAGTTATTTTTATACCTAGTACCTTGGTACCCAAGATGGTGGCGTGTGTGGTGACATTAGACACTTTTCACTGTGCCCCTGTACTTGCGAACATGTGACAATAAAGTGTAAGTCAGACTAGGTGGGGACCGCAGGTTTCTGTCTCCAAAGGGCATGAGTGACCAGGCTGATTTATTACATCAGCTTCAACTTTAGTTTGTTCAATGATTTCACTTCTCAGTTTGGTCAACATGACAGAGCAGCATGGGGTGACCCTGTGCTAAGGGGTACAGCCCAGTGTGAGAACCTCAAGCAATATAGTTTGACTGAGGGATAAGGCTCAATTTTACCTAAGGGTACATTTCTAAGCAGTGTCCAGGGACAGAGGGAGCTGAGATGAACAGGAAGGGAATCAAGGGTTGGGGGAAATTGCAAGAAAGTGGAGGTGACGATTATCAGATCTCATTAAATGGCGGAGTAGACTTGATGGGCTGAACGGCCTACCTTTCCTCCTACATCTTATTGTCTCTTGACCTGGGGGCTCATGGTTTGAGGATGTCAGAACAATTGAGAGACTACTTTTCGTAAAACAAATGGATTTGAACTTCATGGATAAAGATAATGAGGGCATGAACGTTGGGTAAACATTTACTGAGCTCTGCTGATGCAGCACACCAAGAGTTTTGTGTCCAGTTCTGTCACTGCACTTTAGGAAGGATTGTGAGGGTCGTTGAGAGGATGGGGAGGCGGTTTAGCCAAATGGTTCCAGGGCTGAGAGATTTGAGAAACAAGATGAGGTTGGAGAAGCTGGGGGCGGGGTTTGGTCTCCTTGGAACATACAATACAGAACTGTGCAGCAAAGGATCTGGCCCTTTGGTCCACCATGTCTATGCTGGCCACAATGCCATTCTAAACTAATCCCATCTGCCTGCACGTGGCCATATCTCTGTATTCCCTGCCTGTACAGGTCGCTGTCTAAATGCCCCTTAAATGTTATTGTTATCTGCTTCGACCATCTCCCAGGGGGTGTTATCCAGGCGCATATTACCTTCTGTGTAATAAACATGCTCCCCACATCCCGCTCACCTTAAACCCTGTACTCAACTGAGTTTCATCAACATCTTGCACAATGTCACCATTACCTCCTTGCTCTTGCGCCCTATGTCTTGTGTCACAAAGCTGAAGGTACAGTGTGTTTTACTGACTGCGCGTCCTCGATTCCCCACCTCTGACGATCCATCTGCATAAACACCCAGCTCCATCTAGAACCTGAACCTCTCAGTCTGCGATGGGGAAGCCAAGCGTGAGCAATCCACTGGAGTGTGAAGGCAGGCTAAAGGTGACCCATCACCTGCATCACCTCCAAGGGTGATGTGGGAAGCACAGGCCATCACTTTATCATCTGTCGGGTCAGTTCTCCACTGAACGAAACGCTGAAGGATTGATGTCGGGGGGGAGGGTCACAGCTCAGTGGACACTGCCTTTAGGTGATCACTCAGCCGACTGTGTACCTTCACTGGGTTAGAGGCTGAATTTGCATGTGTGATGGAGATGTAGCTGCTGTTATTGGAGCACTGCGTGTGGATGGATATCTGTGTAACTCACCCAGAGGTATGGCCCCACTGACTCCTGAGAACAGAAAACCTGTTTCACTACTTACTGCAGAACTAGAGGGCATAGGTTTAGGGTGAGGGAGGAAAAATTTGAAAGGGGCTTAAGGGGCAACTTTTTCACTCGGAGGGTGGTGCGTGTATGGAATGAGCTGCCAGAGGAAGTGGTGGAGGCTGGTACAATTGTAACATTTAAGAGGCAATGGATGGGTACATGAATAGGAAGGGTTTGGAGGGATATGGGCTGGGTGCTGGCAGGTGGGACTAGATTGGGTTGGGATATCTGGTCGGCATGGATGGGTTGAACCGAAGGGTCTGTTTCCATGCTGTACATCTCTATGATTCTATGACTCTATTTATGTTCCCAGCAGAAGTCATTTCAAGCAGAGAGTGGTGGGTCTTTACACAGAGAGTGGTGGGTCTTTACACAGAGAGTGGTGGGGCTTTACACAGAGAGTGGTGGGGCTTTACACAGAGAGTGGTGGGTGTGTGGAATGCACTGCCAGCATCAGTGACATTAGAGACATTTAAGTGAGTCTTGGATATGCACATGGAAGTTAGTACAATGAAGGGAATGTAGGTTAGTCTGAACTTAGAGTAGGATAAAAGGCCGGCATAAGGGCCGAAGGGACTGTACAGTGCTGTACTGTTCTACGTTCTATGTTCTAAGACTCTTGTGTTTAGCTGCAGGTGGGATATTGGTTACTGTGGCTGGAGGCCCAGGGCTGTTAGAACATAGAATAATACAGCACTTGTACAGGCCCTGCACCCAACGATTTTGTGCTGAACATGACGCAGAACTAATCCCTTCTGCCTGC